>NC_089219.1:86382801-86982801 GCF_963924675.1 Phocoena phocoena | reverse complement strand
AGTCAGGTGGCATGAAGCTCTACCTTTCCTTATTTCCACATTCTCAATAGCATGTGAGTGCATCTAACTAGCAGAATGTAATTCACATCCAGAACTTTAGGGGTAATGAAATTTGGGAACAATGTATTTTAATTTTCTAGCTTCTGCAATACAGGAAGACAAACTAGAAGGAGAGTAAAACCACCATATCCATTTCAAGCAAGCCCATAATTACTCTCACCCTTACAATTTCGCATAGATTTATGCCTAGCTAAGAAGTCTGCTTACTCTGGGGAATTTTCTGGACATCCTAATGGGAATTTCTTCAGTTTCATATCACTCATATCTCCATAAGGAAAGTTTCATTTTATAGGGATGAAAGACACTAATTATTATTATTACTATTATTGTTACTTCCCTTGGAGAGTATGCCAAAATGCTAACGTCTTCATTATTATGGTATCTTCAAGTTTCATACAAAGGAAGAATGACTAGCCTAGGCAAATTCCAGGCCTTCTTCTTTGGGCTCCCTCTAGTGCTTCTTTATCTGTCTGGGGAGTGGTTTATGCTTTTATTTAAAAGCTTAATGAGAAAGCTTGGACTTGGACTTTTGCCCAGAAAGGCCTAATGTGATGAAGCCCCAGAGGGATTTTAAGTTTTATGCCCCTTCAATTCACTGGAAACTGAAACATCCCTCTATTTCCTGAATGGAATGGCCCCCATTTTCTTCCCCCAAATCTCAGCAATACGTGTGTGTGTGTGTGTGTGTGTGTGTGTGTGTATACAATCCTGGACTACAAGCAGAGATTGCTTAGATTCAAATTTTTCCATGTTCAGACAGAGGGCTCAGTGCAATGTATTTAATAATTTTTTCAGGAGACTTAACATAACATAGAGGTTAAGAGCATAGGTTCTGCAGCCAGACTGCCTGAGTTCAATGACTACTCCATTATTAAACGTGTAATCTGGGGTGAGTTTCTTAATCTCTCTGTACTGCATTTTCCTCATTTGTATAATGAAGTGAAAGAACACATAGGACTTCTGTGAAGATTAAATTAGTCAATATATGAAGTTCTAAGAATGGTACCTGGCTCTTTAATACTTAGTAAGCTACTAAAATTCTTCCTACTACTTTTATTAATAGGGCATCCTGAAGTCTCTTTTGGTGTCCCGAACTTTGCATAATGATGTAAATGTTCAAGGGACAGCGTGATCTTGAAACTGAGTAGGGCCACATGGGCTCCTGGGCACGAAAGCCTTTCTGTGTCCCCCTTTTCTCGACCTTCCCTGAGTTCCAAAGGCCAGATTCAAACAGTTGCTAATCAGAGAAGGGAGGGGGATGCAGAGACAAGGGAGGAGCAGCCAAGAAACAACAGTGCAGCCTTGGGGCAGGGTCCTGGTTCAGTCTCAAGGGATACACATAACGATATCTTTGAGCTCTTCTGCAGAACTAAAACCTCCACCAATGGAAGATGTTCCAGAGAGAAGTTCACAGTTTGATAACCCTGAGAAATTCATCAGGAGACCACCTGAGTCCAGATTAAAGGAGTGCAGGCCTTGCACATGCCCGGATCCTTAACAGCAACCCTGCCCTTGAACCTTTGCTATAAAACTCCTCACCAAGGGCTTCCCTGGTGGCGCAGTGGTTGGGGGTCTGCCTGCCGATGCAGGGTACACAGGTTCGTGCCCCAGTCCGGGAAGATCCCACATGCCGCGGAGCGGCTGGGCCCATGAGCCATGGCTGCTGAGCCTGCGCGTCTGGAGCCTGTGCTCCGCAACGGGAGAGGCCACAACAGTGAGAGGCCCGCGTACCACAAAAAAAAAAAAAAAAAAAAAAAAACTCCTCATCAAATCCTCCTGGGTTGGGGCACACAGTTTTGAAGGGCACAAGCCCACTGTGTCCCCCTTTGCCTGGCAAAGCAATAAAGCTACTCTTTCCTACTTCATCCAAAACTCTGTCTCTGAGATCCGATTCGGCACCGGTGCAGAGAAGCCGAGTTTTTGGCATCAATCTCACTCAGAAAAAGAAAACTCTTTTCATTTAGGGCAGACCACACATCACTGCTACTTGTTAATTCTTCTCTCAAACAAAACTGTATTGAGCAAGATGTACTAAGCTCTGTATCTTATCTGCTTTAACCTTCACAACAACCTTCTCAAGACACTCATTGTCTCCATTTTACAGATGATACAATGAATGCACAGAAAGGTTAGGTCATTTTCATATGTGTAAGGTCTGATAAGGTGACTGGCTAGGGTGTAAACCTAAATCTGTCTGAGCCCAAGTCCAATGCCTTTTCCACTGCTCTGTATTGCCTCTCTAAATAGTAACAAATCTCTTGAGTTATCTACAGCTTATAAAGCAATTGCACATACATTATTTCATTTAATGTAATTCTCACAACAGCTCTATGATATTGACCATCAGGATCATTCAGCTGCAGGTAACAGCCTGGATGGCAGTTGTTTAATCAAACGGAGGTTTATTTTTTGCACACAGGAGTAAGCCCAGACTTAGTTGGTTCCTGGCATTGCCTCAGTGGCACCATCAAGAACCCAGGCTCCTTCTATCTTTTCCCTCCACCATTCTAGGCATGTTGACTTTTCAATCTTAAGCTTGTCATCTTATGTTCGCAAAATGTTTCTCATAGCTCCAGGCAAAGCAAGGCAGGAGCAGGTAGTTGGAGCAGATGCTGGCAAGAGAGGGAAGCAAACAGAATTTACTACTTTTATAAAGGAGAACAAAAATCTTCCTTAGAGACATATCAGTCATGTGGCCACACCCAGCCACAAAGGAGACTGGGAAGGTGAACAGTTAACTTTTCCCAGACTCTCTAGTGGGAGACAGGACAAGGTGAAGGAGGTTAGGAATAGGTCTTAGGGGTCAGACAACAGTAGTTTCCACTCCTATGTATTATTATAAAAATTTCTCAGATAGGATCACAGATACAGAGACATTGTGACTTGTCCAGTGCCCTAGAGATAGCATCCAGTGTCCCAGTGGTTTTAAATTAAAGTTTTTTGTCCCTATCCTCTGAAATTTCCACTGTATCACAAGAGCCACATAACTAGTATTGTTTCTCAATTTTTCAGGTGGACAGTAAGAAGAATGGTCCTTAAATTCACTTCTGGGTATGTTATTTATTTCATAATTTATACCATTTTTTTTCAAAAACAATGAGGATTACAATAAAAGATATGTATCTAATAAAGTTGCACAAATTGATACTTTAAAAAAAGATACGATGAAAAGGAGAGATTAAAAGCTAACCACAAGGGTTATAGAATTATTGAGATTAATTTTTAAATGTTTTATACATCTTGGCACCTGAAGGGAAGAAAGAATCAAATGGGTTTATATAACTTCCCCTATATTTTGGGACCTAGAGGAAAATATTCCAAATTTCAAAGACAAACTCTTTTCCATAATTAAATTTTTCAATATTATAAAGTAATTTATGTGCTCTAATTTAACATGAGCTTAGAACCTGGAATGATTAAAGAAATGTCTGGACAGTATGTTTCTTATACCATCTTCTGAGGGCATCACTTCTCTCAGCCAGGCTTTCTTCTTGCACAGACATTTGAATCTTAATTACAGAAGTAATACATGCTCAGTGGGAACACACACACACATATACACATGTGCAGAAACAGATGAAATGAAATGAGAAATAAACCACTTCTAATCTTACCACCTGGAGGTAACTGTTTGCACGTTGCTGCATGTATCTAGCCAATATCTTTTCATGCATAAAATGAGTATTTTTATTTCTAAAATGTTACTGTACTATATATGTTGTTTTCTGTATGATTTTTCATTTATGAATGTACCAGAAACACTATCCCTAATCAGTTAATAGCATCACACAACGTGAGTTTTAATTTCACTTTCATATTCCATTATATGGATATATATCACAGTGTTTTAACCAGTTTCCTAATTTTAGACTTTTAGGTTTAGAATTTTCCCCTATTATAAGTATTAAGATACTTACCATCATTGTACATATACCTTTGCATGCATTTATGAAAAATTACTAGAAGTGGAATTGCTATGCCAAAGTGTTGAAGCATTTTTAAACCTTTTGTCACATACTGTAAAATTGATCGCTAGAAATTTATTCTCTCACTATCTCAGCCAGGCTTTTGACAGGAGCTGGATAGCAGACAATTTGAATTATACTCTCTGATGAGTCCTACCATGATGTACTACCATGACATTGGAAACAACCTTCCCCAGTTTGGAGGTGAAGTTTGGAGGTGAGATGGGAAGTCCTGCCCTGGGAATCAGAGCATATGGGTTATGGTTGGAGTATTATTATCTGCTCTATTTAATTGGTTGTTATGAAGATCAAATGAGATAACATATATGAACATTCCTTATAAATGTCATAGAAAGTTGCAATCATAAGGAATTGCTAATTCAACAGGGGCATTCTTCTAGGGATATCCCACAAGGAGAAGACATTTATCTTGACCATAAATGAGACAGAAGCAAAGGAATCTTCCCAGGGAATCCTCTTAGGGATGGAATTGCATGTTCTCAGGACCTTTTGCATCGCTTTTTGCTTTATCTTTTAGGAAATATTTAAAGAAATGTGAACACACGCTCATTTGTATAGGTTTTTTGCTGGGTGTTGCCCTGTTAGTTATTTTCTCATAGACCCTAAGGACAACTGGATATTAAAACACAGTACAAGAGAGGCAAGTGGTGGCTCTTTACTCTTTTCTGATATATAGGAGGAAATTGAGGCTGGTGTTCAAGAATACTTCAAGATTCCTGGTAATAAATACTGTGCTTTTATTATTTTAAAATTATATATTGAGTACATTAAAAAGGCACTGAATCTGTTTAAACAGGATTATTATTCCCTTTAATTCCACATCCATTTTCAAGTAAAATCACCATTATTATAATTGTCTTCTCTGGAAGCTTAGTCTCTTTTTTCTATTCATAATATCAAATAGGATAGCATGTAGAATGATTTGTCCAATACAAATGATAGTGAATAGTCAAAATAGCAAAGCATGTGACTGTGGTGATAAAGATGGCTGAACTTTAAACAGGAAAGTCCCATGCCAACAATAATTCTGAATAGCCTTGTTTGAGTAAGTTGGTCAGAACATGAATATCATTTAATGTATCATTTAATGTCATTTTTTTGGTGTCTATCCATTTGGCAGAGAGTGTCAGAGAGGATTCCATTTCTGACAAAATTTGACTCTTGGCATCAGAGAATTAATAGCATTGAGTTCAGGGCAGGAGCAATTTATGCACTGATGTTTTTCCATGGAGTTTCCTCTTCCTGTTAAATCAGCTGTTCACCAAAAAAAAAAAAAAAAAAAAAAAGCATTGCCTGCACTTGTCACATCACATGATTCTATGCTCAGACAACCCCTGAAATTCATAGCATTTTTCCAGTGTCACATACTGCATGTCACACCAGCTGCAACTTCAGTACATTTTTCCTCCAATATTTTAATGGGCAAACTTGAGTAACATATTTCCCAATTTCAAACCCTTCAGCACTGACAGTCCAAAACTCCTGAGGATATGAACTAATGCAAAAGGTTCCGGCAGTGCTGAGCATCTTCAGCTCTGGTCTATCAGTGTCAAGTCCTCAAGCTCTTGAGAAATAATTTTACTTATTAAAACACATTTTCCCACAAAAATACTGTAGGAAAGACAAAGCTCTCAGTGACCTCTTAGAAAATTGTTGAATTAAGGAGAGAAGTCTATATAACTCCTCCATTTTAAAGTCCTGTGAAAGTATAATTAATGTGCCAAGAAAGAGCTCTGCTTTTTGTTCATAGATTTGAATTACTGAACTGAACCTGTACCTTGGGACTATGTTACAAACACATTGCTTCCCAGTATCTCCTTTCTCTCAAAAATAAGGACAGACAACACCAACAAGTTGGATTAAAGAATATAGCATACATGTACAGGTTTTTAGCCAATGTCTTAAATCCTTTAAGATTCCCAATTCCCCCAGGAATTTCATACCCCTTAAATTGAAACTAACCATCAGTGTAGTTGTGATGAACACCTTAACAGTGTTTAAAAATCCATTGTGTCCAGAGTATCTTAATTCGATTTCAAAGAATGGGTCAGCACCATGGTTAGAGATTTATATTGAGTTAGTGTTAGTGTACAAGAAAGAACTACTTGCAAATTCACTAATTTTGGTCCCTTGTGATTTTATATCATTTTTGCAGAAGCATATATCTTAATGACAACTCTTCATGAAAATATTTATGAAAGTAAAAGTCCTTTTTAAAAATGTAATTCACATTATTTATTCTGCATGTGTTTTTCCATCACAACACATTAGCCTTCCTCTTAAGATAGTAATGATTATTAAAAGTTAGCACTGTGCCAAGTACAGGGTCAATAGCAGACAAAAATCATTCAGTTTCCTGAAATAAAGCCACCTTGGTTTAAAGAAAAACTGCTGATTAAGAATACTAGTAAGAAAAAAAAAAAAAAAGAATACTAGTAAGGGTAATATCCTGACTTAAAGATTTGATGTCACTTACTTTTTGAAAATATTAAGTCTTTATTTGGTAATAGTCAGGTTGCTTACAGTCCAATGGGAGAGAGTAGGCAAATGACTGTGGAGTAGTCAAAAGAGCACTAAAAAGAAAGTAATGTCTAGCCGAACAAGCAAATTTCAACTCTGTACACCATTCTATAAATGATAAGGAATTCTTTGATAAAACTGTCAAAGAGACAGTTTATCGTTCACATCATTTCACATATCCTGTAAATGACTTCATTTAGTCTGAAGTCCCACCTGGGCCTGCCACTCTTCAAAAATTACCATACCTACAAACTTCCAGTTGCAAACTAAATGAGTCATGGGTATGAAATGTACATTGTGAGGAATATAGGTAATAACCATGTAATATCTTTGTATGGTGACATATTGTAACTAGATTTATCACGGTGATCAGTTTGAGATGTATAGAAAAAAATCACTATGTTGTATAACAGGAATTAACATAGTGTTGTAGGGCAATTATACTTCAAAAACAAACATGCATACAAACAAGCTCACAGACAAAGAGATCAGCTTTGTGGTTACCAGAGGCGAGGGGTGGAGGAAAGGGAACTGGATGAAGGCAGAAAACATATAAACTTCCAGTTATAAGATAAATAAGTCCTAGGATGTTATGTACAACATGATCAATATAATGAACACCGCTGTATGTTTTATAGGAAAGTTGTTAAGAGAGCAAATCCTAAGAGTTCTCATCACACACACACACACACACACACACACACACACAATTTTTTCTCTCTCTAATGTTGTATCTATACGAGATGGTGGATGGTCACTAAACTTATTATGACAATCATTTCATGATGTATGTGAGTCAAATCATTATGCTGTACACCTTAAACTAGTACAGTGCTATATGTCAATTATATATCAATAAAAATGGAAGAAAAAAATTACTTTACCTAGCACCTCTTAGCTTTTTGGGGGTAATGCGGTGGTAGATAATTAGTTCTAATTTATTCTCAAGAAATTATCAGAAATATTCAGAGTTAATTACAATACATTTCAATGCAATGTTGATTACAATAGCAAAAATATGGGCACAACTTAATTTTCAAAAAGAAGTGTTTGTTATACAGTGGTATATTCAAGAAACAAAATAATGCTATAGTAGAATAATAAGTATAGTAGAATAATAAGTGTCATGGAACGATGTTCAAAATACACTGTCAGGTGAAAAAAATATCAAATAATATACCCATAAATGTAAAATGTATGTGTAAGATTAGAAATATTTATATTAAATATTAAAAATTACTAGGGATGATAGAATTTAAGTGATCCTTCTGTTTGTTTAGTAGTAGTTTTAGCTATCTAAAATGAATTTGTAAAGAAAAAATAATTTTTTAAAAGAATTTACAGTTTCCTTAAGGGCTGACACTAGTCAGCCAATAATATCAAGTTCTTAATAGCCAAGTGTAGTGTTGTTTGTAGAGTTCTCTAGTTACTTGAATTACTTTTATTCTGACAGGGAATTTCAGAAAACACAATTGCTTAAAGTGAAGAAATGAATCTCTAATAGAGAAATTTCTGACTCCTTGAACATCTCTTGGAACAAATCTTTAGAAAGAGCATCCAGGAACCTCTCCAAATATCTTTCTTACAGCCCAGTCTGAATCACTAGTTTTATCCAATGTTTAGGCTTCATGCAGGAAATTTGAAGCAAAGCTTTAGAAGCGGGCTAGGAAAATGAGTTGGCCAAGTGGAAGCAGGTGGTACAGTTGGAGGCCTCTTTCAGATAGGAAATATTGCAGACTCAAAATCTGACTTGGTTCTCTTGGAGTCACACTTCCTGTATTCAAATTCTAGCTCCTCCAAGATTCATATCTGTGTGACTTTGAGTAACCTTTCTGTGCTTCGGTTTCCTCATCTATACTTATTTTCTAGACTTGTGAGAAATAAATGATTTAATATAGCAAAAGTATTTAGGATAAAACAAGTCTTTTATGAATGCTAGTTGGTACCAGCTATTATTATGCCACAGATTGGCAGTGTTTCAGGACCTGGGAAAAACTACTATTCTCCCTTGAGGGTACTATCTATTTAAACAACCAGAATCTAATGCCTTGAAAAGATCTGGGCTCTCTGACATATTCAGTGAATGTGTTGAGAGCCTATCATCTTCCAGACC
Organism: Phocoena phocoena; assembly: GCF_963924675.1. Taxonomy (NCBI): domain Eukaryota; kingdom Metazoa; phylum Chordata; class Mammalia; order Artiodactyla; family Phocoenidae; genus Phocoena; species Phocoena phocoena. The sequence goes on along the minus strand of NC_089219.1, from coordinate 86,974,122 downwards.
CCAACTCAGAAAGGAATCCACTTCAGAACTGCTCCAGGAGGCACAAGTCTGATAGCGAGGTCACTGAGAGCACACCTATCTTTGTCTGACTGTATCTAATGTAATGAGAGATGCTTCAGATGTCCAGGGGTGTATTCTTTGCAAGAGGTCACCAAACAGAAAACTTCCTGTTTTCTTACTGATTTAAAAAGGAGAAAACACAAGGTTCACAGCTTAATAAAATGACTTATGAGAACTCATAAGCTGATTTGTATGAAGAGGAAAACCTGAAATGCCAATCCTTTGTTTGTTTATATCACCTTTCTTTATTTCTCCATTCACAGTTGTAGCTGATGGTGTAAATGCAGCATATTCCCTGCCTAAGGCCAACTCCAAATATGTTTGTGTTTGTAAACATCATTGATTCACTGAATCACTTAGACTCCAAAGTATAATTTTCTGAGTTTGAACATCAGGGTCTAGACACAATAAAATGTAATCTCAAACGTCATTTTTATTTGAAAGTAATCGTATAGACTATGTATGTACTGTACGTTCAAGCCTTCTGAAAAAGAGGCTAGCTGGTTAGATGAAGCCTTAGGTGGAAATTCTATTTCCAGTGTATCATTACTATTTGTTAACAGCATTCCTGATTTTGGATAATCATAGGGGAAAACACACAAAAAAGCCACTAAGCTATAAATCTCCAGCAAACTTGTGGAAAGGCGGAGGCAGCCAGCCTTTCATTATACAGCTGTTTCCCAACAGGCTCTTCAGGCACACAGAGGGCCTTACTGAATTTGAATGTGCTGTGTACCATGTTTTCTTCTTTACTAAATCATTTCGCCTATTCTATAAGCTCCAGTAGCAATCTGCTTTTTAAAATACTGTTCCGAATATTTGAATTAAGAGTATACATCTTGACTATTTGGAGGTATAGAAATATGAAGTTTTCCTTCTCTGTGGGACTGCAATATAGTATAATAATTAAGTATCATGTATATTTATACAAGTATAATTATACATTCCATATTTTATATATAATTTGAGTACCTTGCCAGGGTTTAAAAGGCTCTGTAGGACTTCCTTGGTGGCGCAGTGGTTGAGAGTCCATCTGCCGATGCAGGGGACGCGGGTACGTGCCCCGGTCCGGGAGGATCCCGCATGCCGCGGAGCGGCTGGGCTCGTGAGCCATGGCCGCTGGGCCCGCGCGTCTGGAGCCTGTGCTCCGCGGCGGGAGAGGCCACAGCGGTGAGAGGCCCGCGTACCGCAAAAAAAACAAAACGCCCTGTAAAATGTGGCATGTTCTGATTCTTGCAGTCTCATCCTGTGCCCCTCTCCTCTTTACTCTTTGCCTTCTAGCCAACCTATCTTCAGAAATTGCTTCAAAATGGCCAGTTCTCTTTCTGGCATTTTAGAACCTTACATACATGCTGTTTCATCTATCTGGGTGGAAACCTGGCTACTTACAACTCATTTTTGTTTAGAACCTAGCTTAAATATCAGTTCACTCATTCATTTATTCATTCATTCAAGCAATAGGTGTTCACTGAACACATGCTAAGTTTAGGAAGTGTTTTAAGCCTTAAGTATGTGAACAAAAGAGATGAGGCCCTTATTTTCATGAAGCTTAGAGTCCAATGAAGAAGAAAAGCAATGAATAATTACACTAACTTACACATAACACAATTATGACAACTGGTTTGAAGGTACACAATACAGAGAAAAACAGAGGACCTAATTTAGATGAGCCAGGGATGAGGCTGGGGGGAGAAGATTAAGGAAATTCTCTGAAAAGTAGCAGTTAGGTTGAGATCTGAGAATTAAACTAGACAAATGATAGTGGGAAGAGTTTTTCAGGTATAGAAAACAGCACAAAGACCCGGACCTCCTTTATGAAACCAGTTCTACATACTATGTTCTTATTGCATTCTACATTAATTACAATGGTAATTAAACAATTATTTGGGAAATACTTGCCTCTTCCACTAGACTGTAACTTTCATAAGATAGTAATAGTACCTGCCTTGTTCTCTGCTCTGTCCCAGGCACTAAGCACAGTGAGGGCCTGATCCATGGTAGGTGCTGAACAACGGACTGTAAATGAATTGGATGAAGCAAACGTTGTTCATGAGGTGGGGAGGTCAGAAAAGGAAGTGCTGCATTGTTACTTTTAATCAACAATGAAGCCCTATTTAAATATGTACAATGTAATTCATTCCACTCTGCCCATTAAAAAGAATTTAGACTAAAGCATGCATGTTGGTTGGGGGGTAAATGTGGGCATTATACTGAAGGGGAAAGATCAGAAGTGGAAATATTGACTCATTCTGAATTCACACATCATTTCAGTTAAAAACTGTCATTCATGCTATTATCTCCATATAGCACACTATCCTTCTGGCACATAGTAGGTACTCAAATATTTGCACAATCAATGATAATGAATGAATTAATGGAAGACACTGTTAGAAAGTTATGTTCGGTTATTCCAATTCATTTATTGAGCAATATCCACTGACCACCTACTATGTATGTAGAGTTTTGCTGGGTTCTGGGAATACACAGGTAGATCTCAAAGAGCTCACAGTACTCAAAAGAGAAGGAGAATCAAGATTTATAAAAGCAATGAGGTAAGGGCTGAAAACGTCATAACTATAACTTACTATGGGAGTTAGGAATGGGGAGAAAAGTAGGCAGTTAGATAAGTGTAGGGTGAGTAACAGTTTTTCCAAAAAGTGGTGATAGTTGCTATGTTACATAGGACCGGTAAGAGTTACCCCCACTTGCAAACAAAGGAAGTACATTCATCCCAGCTATTCAGAATTTTAGCCATTGATAATAAAGACTAAATTACTTGGCTGTTCAGGCTTTCCAGCCACATGGGAGCTGTCTCCCCAAAACATATGTAATTGAATTTTTCAGGCAAAGTTATTTCATACTGAGTTACATGCTGAATTATCTGCATTACAACGGAAGCTGAGGTCTAACTCACTTGATATGTAATTAAAAGACATGAATTGAGGATAGAAATGAACTCCTTACAAAGAAGGTAATTTTTTGTTTTTGTTTACATCCTCAGTGATCTGTGCTTTCTTTTGGACCTGAAAGGATTTAGGGAGGAGTTCTGTTCAGGAGAAAGCATTTCTAAGACAACAGTAGCTTGAAATTTACTCGTGATGTTAAAATAGTGGCAAAGGTGGCAGAAATGATTCAGTGTGACTGAGACCTGTTTGTTGTGAATTGCTGATTAGTATAATTATTAACATCCAAAGAATGGCAAAGCAGGAAATTTTCAGCCCCGACTGCTTATCATTCACATGACAGTGCTAAATTAAAATAAAACAGCACAGCCACAGAATAAGTAACAAAATGTTCTATAACATTTCTCAGGAACAATCTATTAGAGAACTATAGAAAATTGTTCATCTATGCAGAATGCCATTCTATTCCATTTCTATAACATTTTTTTTAGAAATTTCAGAGACTGTGTTTTGTAAAGAGGAATATCTACAAAGGCTGTATATTGAACTCCCTGCAGATCACAAGTGCAAGAACATATCTTCAATATATGGCCTTTCTCTCAGCCCCTAAATATCCTTTATTAAATATAATGTTGAATCTCCTTTATTGCTCACGCAAAAGCTGAAAATTGTGTTCCAAAGAAATGAATACATATTCTAAGCAGAAGAAAATTCATGGAAATATGCAGGCATGTTGGAGATTATAAAAAAATTGTAGTATGCCTACTGGAAAAAAATGATAAAAGGAAAAAGCACAATCACACACAAAAAATCCTCAGACAAGTATTTTGAAATTGTTTTCTATCTGAGATTCAATTAAAAAATTACTAACTAAAATTAATACTTATCCTTGAACTGGGAGTTGAATCAAATTCAAAACAGAAGTCTGATTTGGAGTAGTTTTAATTTAAATAAAAAAGTAAACTCAAATCAGTATTTTTCTATTTTGTTTAAGTTCTTTTTGAACTAAATTCAAGAAAATAATTACATAGGATCAAAAAGTAGCAGTAAATGAGGTTGACACCATCTACATCATATGCGTGTAGCTACAAAAATAGAGATGAGATTTTTAGAAATTACAGCCCTCAAAATAAAAGATATAGTGAGGCACATCAAAATAATTGCTGACATGACTCCCTAAAATGTCTCTGACCCACCATGTGTGTGTATATAATATGAATTTTAATATATAAGTATTCATTTAGGGCACATTATTACCAATTTAGCTTTTAGAAACAGTGACTAAAGCTTCATACTATGTATATGTACCTGAAAATAGCATATATGAACATGTTAATTACATATTTTAAAGGTAAGGCATTATCTCACTTATTCTTATTCAACATTGAGTAACTCCTCTATGGGTCACACTGTGCTTAGTACTGAAAATACAAGAGAATGAGAAAGAGCTGACCCCACCTTCAAGACGTTTTGATACAGGAAACACTCAGCATCCATTTTTATGGTAACCAAATAATTTAAAAGTCTAGTTAATATGGATCAGACAATAATAAAACTAATTCCCTGGTCTATCGCAATATATTTTTTCCTTCTTGGGCTTCACAACTATGGACCAACATGGAGGGCATAGAGACTGTTTAGATGATAATTAGAAAATAGAACTATTGTCATCATAAATGAACCAGAAATAATTAAGTTTGAGTAAATAAATATTATTAATAGTAGTCCAGCATAAGGGAAATAAACATCAAAGAAAGGGTCTTTGTGGACTGAAGAGAATTTAGGCACAACCATGAACAAAGAAGACAAATTTAATTAGAACTAGAACAGAAACAATTCCCTTAGCTTCATCTGGGTAAAGACTATCCATCATTTTCTAAGGCAGAAGTGGAAGTTAAAACCAAATCATTGTTTTGAATTAGTTATAAATGGTAATATAATAATATGTATAATTCTCACTCTATAGTATGTGTCCAACCATTCTCAACTAAACATCTCTACTCTCTTCATAAAATTCCAAGTTTAAGAAACACTTCAGGTGTTATTACGAATAAGTGCCTGTCTCCCATTTGATTACTGTTTCCAAGCTTCCTGTGCCCAGAGCAAGACTTTCTTACAGGTTGATGCTGTAATGACGTTATTTTTGTTTGGACACAGCATATTATTTCTAACTGCTTGGCTTGCAACTTTGATGTAATTTAGCCTCTTATCTAGTTTTGCTCATGAATTTCCTTGAAAAACGTCCTCTCTGGTAAGTAAGCTGCTTACCCATGTTCCCCATGCACTGCAGACAAAAGAGGGAAGCTATGAACACTCCCTAGAGATTTTATCAATGTTCCTGGAAATATTTTAGGTTTTTCACACCATCTTACTTCAATAGCATCACCACCCAGCTTTGTTCAACCTCTACTCAAGTCACTGGTTTTCAAAGTCCATCTTTGTTCAATTTAATCTGAGTTTCTTGGTTGTCATCATGCATGGGCTAATTTATCCTTTCCTTTTTTGTGAACCCATAGTGAGATGAGAGCTGCCATCACCTACTTCTTGAACCTGAGAAATGAGACATTGCAGGAGAATAATTGAGAGCTGTCAGGGTTGGTTCCTCCTTGATAGTATAATTAACTGAAACCAAGTCATATATTCACCCTGTGGTAAATGCCTTAATATGTGATTTAGTTTTTCCTTATTCTTTTTACTTTTGGTATCCTAAAACGTCTCTTTTCTGGGAAAAAAGCTGTATCTTTCACATTCTTCTCTATTTTCCATCTTTTTTGTCTTTCTTCCTGAATTCTTCATGATTCTCCTATTGTTCACTTTATTAATACTCTTTTTGGCTATACTATGCTACTGCTAAAACTATCCACTGACTTCTTCATTCTGGTTATTGTATTTTTATTTATGGAATTTGTATTTGTTTTTTTTTCAAATGTGATAATTTAGTCTATACAGTTTCAGTTTCCTACTAGAATTTTCAAATGTGGATTTTTTCATTCTTAATCTGATACTGTATAATTTTAATCTGTTTTTGAAATTCTAATATGTCAATTTTTTGCATATATGTTTCTTTTGTCTACTGAGTCTTCAGATTCCCATACACGATGCCTTTTTCTTTATGTGTCTACTCATCTTTGACAAGTGCTAATGCCTGTGATAGGTGCATTCCTAGCAGTAATTACAGCAGATTTCTTGTTGGAAACAATGTAAACCAGAAGACTATGGATCAATATCTTTAAGGTAATGAAAGAAAAAACTGTCAACTTAGCAAAATTATCTTTCAAATATTAAAGCAAAATAAAAACATTTTATGATATGCAAAAGCCAAAATGATTCATCACCAGCAAACTTACAAGAAATGTTAAAGAAAATCCTGCAGGGAGAATGGAAGTGATATCAGATGGAAATATGAATCTACACAAAGAACTGAAGAGCATTAGAAATGGTAAATATTTTTTTAATTTTAAATTTAAAAATCCATTGAAAATACAATTGAATGTTTAAACAAAAACAGTAACAATGATTGTGAGTTCTATAATATATGTAAAAGTAAAATGGATGACATCAACAGCACAAAAACTGGGAATAGAGAAATAAAAGTATATTATGAAGTTCTTAAATATAATGTGATTTTACATGTTATCACTTATGGTCAATTGTGTATTTAAAGATGTACACTGTATATCTTTTTTGAAAAAACACTAAAAATGATTTATAATGAATAAGCAAACATAAGAGATCAAGCAGCATCATAAAAATGTAAAAAAAATTAGTACAAAAGAAAACAAAAGGATAAAAGAGGAACAAACAATAAATGTGACAAACAGAAAATAATTAGCAAATCTCAGATTTAAACCCAACCATTTTAATAAAAACAGTAAATATAAATGGTAAATAACCATTTAAAATAAAAATTTGTCAGCATGGATTAAAAAAAAAAAACTTAACTATGTGCTGCCTTAAAGTAATCCACTTTAAAGGTAAAGAAACAAACAGATTAAAAGTAAAATAATGAAATAATGGAATAGATATACTTGGCAACACTAATCTGAAAAAAGCAAAATAGATTTCAAAGCAAAAGGTATTATTAGGGATAAAAAAAGGATCACTTCATAATGAAGAAGGGGTCAATTCATCAAGACACTATAACAATTCTAAGATTTTATACACTTAATAACAGAGTTTCATAATACCGGAAGTAAAAACTGATGCAACTACAAGGAGAAGTATATAAATCCAGTTAAAGTGAAAGATTTCAATACTCTTCTCAATGTCTGTTAGAAAAAGTAAGTAGAAAATCAGTAAGGATATATAAGATTTGAATGACTGTCAACCAACTTGACCTAACTGATATTTATAGAACACTCTGCTGTATAATGGCAAAATATGTATTCTTTTCTAGGACACATTTATTTAGAAATAATTAGAGAGTTGAGGAAGTTGTCTGGATATATAATCAACATACAAAAATGTTTATACTCACCAACCATACATTTAGAAAATATAATCTTAAAAGATATTTACAAGTTTATAAGAACAAGTATAAATTAATAGCAAAATTGTATTCAACTGATCCAGAAAAAAATATAAAATTTATGAAAAATCACTACAGAATACCTAGAGAGACACCAGATACATGAATAGGATAATTCAGTATTTTAAGATGTCAGGTTTCCCAAACAAAATGACTTTAAATCAATTTTAATCATAGCACTAATAGGGTTTTTCAAGGACCTGGGCAAGCTGATACTAAAATTTATATAAAAGGGGAAAAGTCAGAGGATAATGAAGAAAGTCCTGACAAAGATTAGGGTAGAGGGGGACTTGCCTTTTCATACTTCAAGACTTATTATATAGCCATAGTAGTTAGAACTATCTATTATTGCTGATGCAATATTTCTATTGAAATAGAAAATGTCAATATTGGTACAGTTGGTAGAGTCCAGAAACAGACTCACACATATAAGCAAATTTGATATATGAGAAAGGTGGCATGGCACATTACAGGGAAATAAATGAGCCTGAACAATAAGTTGTCCATAAAAAAGAATGGAAATAGAATTACCACTTCATATCATACATATAAACCAATTTATAATACGTTAAAAACTTAAATATGAAAGACAAAACCTGTAAAAAGCATTAAATGAGGAGAATATTAATAAATTTTAGGAATAAAAATAAATTAACAAAAGCCTTCATAAAGGAAGGACTTGGGTGAATGGGACTACTTATAATGGGAATTTAAGTTACTGCAGTCACTATAGAACAACTTGGCACTATCTCACAAAGCTCAGCATTCACATAACCTAGAACCCATCAATTCCACTCCTAGGAACTTTTACACATATGCACTTGGATACATCTACAAAAATGTTCATATTAGAGAAACTGGAAACAGGTCAAATATTCATCCACAGAAGGGATGAAAAAATTGTACTATGTTCCTGCATTGGAATATTACACAGTCATGAAAAATTGTGAACTGTAGCTACATATAAGAACATGGATGAATCAAAGAAAATATTGAGAAAATCTCATAAGATTACATACATGATTTTTATAAAGCTCAAAAGAAAGCAACACTAAACAATTTACTAGCTTTTAAGTTGTGTTCACATATTTTCATGTTAATGTTCTACATCATAGCCTACATCTTTTTTACCTGCATTCACTTGTATATTTCAAATATTTTAAAATAAAACTTGTTAAATCTACAGTCATCATTTTAAAATGGTATTCAGCTTCAAAAGAGCTGATTAAGTCTGCCCTCAGTGTCATTTTCTTCAGTCAAAATCAATCAATTCCATCTCTTCTCAGTAACTCTTCCATTTTTTTCTGTTTCTCACTAAAACAACCTCATCCTCTTATCATTGCACTTATAGTATAAGCTATAAAAAAATAGAAATTGTGTTCAAGTAGGTGTTGGGTTTTTGGGGAGGATTACTTTCTAAATATTTCTTGTTACTTTACTGTTAATATATCCCAGAATCACATTATTTAGTACGTGGCATTTATTTCTATCTTTTAAGGATCACATAGCTAATTTGTGAAAATCACCTTAAATTATATGCCTGCCTTCAGAGAAGCTGACAACTTCGTTTAAATTAAAGTAGGTCTACCTAACATTAAACTATCTGATTAATATAGAGGAAAGGGAACATCTAGAATCTTAGGTTCTACTCCTGATAAACGAATTCAGCAAGGTAGCAGGATATAAGATTAACGTACAGAAATTGGTTCCATTTCTTTACACTAACAATGAAATCTCCAAAAGGGGAACAAAAGGCAATTCCTTTTTAAATAGTTTCGATAAAAATAAAACACTTAGGAATAAACCTGATCAAGGAGGTCAAAGACTTATACACTGAGAACAATAAAACACCGATAAAGGAAATTGAAGGTGACTTAAAGAAATGAAAAGATATGCCATGCTCTTGGTTTGGAAGAATTAATATTGTTAAAATGGCCATGCTACCCAAAGCAATCTACAGATTTAATGTGATCCCTATCCAATTACCCATGACATTTTTCACAGAACTCAAACAAATAATCCTAAAATTTATATGGAATCACAAAAGACCCAGAATTGCCAAAGCAATCTTGAGGAAAAAAAACAAAGCTGCAGGCATAACCCTTCCAGACTTCAGACAATACTCCAAAACAACAGTAATCAAAAAAGCATGGTGTTGGCACAAAAACAGACATAAGAATCAATGGAACAGAACAGAGAGCCCAGAAATAAACCTACACACCTATGGTCAATTAATCTTTGACAAAGGAGGCAAGAATATACAATGGAGAAAAGACAGTCTTTTCAGCAAGTGGTGTTGGAAAAGCTGGCCAGCCAGTAAATCAGTGAAATTAGACCACTCCCTCACACCATACACAAAAATAAATTCAAAATGGCTTAAAGACTTAGATATGAGACAGGACACTATAAAGCTCTTAGAAGAGAACATAAGCAAAACATTCTCTGACCTAAGTCATACCAATGTTGGGTCAGTCTCCCAAGGCAATAAAAATAAAAGCAAAAATAAACAAATAGGACCTAATCAAACTTACAAGCTTTTGTGCTGCAAAGGAAACCATAAACAAAATGAAAAGACAACATACGGCCTGGGAGAAAATATTTCAAATGATGCGACCAACAAGGATTTAATTTCCAAAATATACAAACAGCTCATACAACTCAATAACAAAAAAGCAACCCAATCAAAAAAATAGACAGAAGACCTAAATAGACATTTTCCAAAGAAGACATACAGATGGCAAAGAGGCACATGAAAAATTGCTCAAAATTGTTAATCATCAGAGCAATGCAAATCAAAACTACAATGAGGTATCACCTCACACTGGTCAGAATGGCCATCATTAAAAGGTTCACAAACAATAAATGCTGGAGAGGGTGTGGAGAAAAGGGAACCCTCCTACATTTTTGGTCGTTATGTAAATTGGTTCAGCCCCTATGGAAAACAATACAGAGGTTGCTTAAAAAACTAAAAATAGAGTTACTATATGATCCAGAAATCCCATTCCTGAGCATATATCTGGAGAACACTCTAATTTGAGAAGATACATGCAGCTCAGTGTTCATAGCAGCACTATTTACAAAAGCCAAGACATGGAAGCAGCCTAAATGTCCACTGACAGATGAATGGATAAAGAAGATGTGGTGCATGCATGTGCACACACACACACACACACACACACACACACACACACTGGAATACTACTCAGCCATAAAAAAGAATGAAATAATGTTATTTGCAGTAACATGGTGGACCTAGAGATTATCATACTAAGTGAAGTAAATCAGACAAAGACAAATATTGTATGATATTATTTACATGTGGAATCTAAAATATGACACAAAAGAACTTATTTACAAAACAGAAATAGACTCACAGACATAGAAAACAAATTTAAGGTTACCAAAGGGGAACGGGGGAGGGATAAATTAGGAGATTGGGATTAGCATATACAATCTATGATATAAAAAACAGATAAATAACAAGTGCTACTGTATAGCACAGGAAACTATATTCAATATCTTGTAATAACCTATAATGAAAAAGAATATATATAAGTATAACTGAATCACTTTGCTGTGTAACAGAAACTAACACAACATTGTAAATAAACTATACTTCAATAAAAAAAGTATTAACTACCCAAGTATTTAATGGGATAATCTAGGAATAAATCTGATAAATGAGGTGTGAGGCAAGTATTCTGAAAACTAAAATATATTGATTAAAAATATCAAAGACTTAAATAAATGGAAAGATATACCAAATTCATGGATGAGAAAACTCAGAGAGAGAGCACACAAAAGAGAGAGAATTCAAGAACTGTGGGAAAATACTGAATGCTCTAATGTAAGTGAAATTGAAATCCTAGAAGAAAAGAAATATAGCCACAAATTTCTCCAACATGTTTAAAGACGTTAACTCATAGATGTAAGATCCCAGGGACATGCAAGCAGGAAGTCTATCTCTACTATTCAAGTTAGGGTCAATGGAGTGCCATCTTTAAACTACTAAAAGGAAGAAAAATGAAAAAAAAAAGATTGTCAACCCAGAATTCCATATCCAGCAAAAATACTTTTCAAAAATGAAGGCAAGGGCTTCCCTGGTGGCGCAGCGGTTAAGAATCCGCCTGCCAGTGCAGGGGACACAGGTTCAAGCCCTGGTCCGGGGAGGTCCCACATGCCACGGAGCAACTAAGCCCGTACACCACAACTACTGAGCCTGCGCTCTGGAGCCCGTGCTCCGCAACAAGAGAAGCGAAGCCACCGCAATGAAAAAAAAGTAGCCCCTGCTCACCGCAACTAGAGAAAGCCCGCCTGCAGCAACAAAGACCCAATGCAGCCAAAAATAAATTAACATAAAATTAAAAAAGAAAATGAAGGCAAAACAAATGCTTTTTTTCAGTGGAAAAAAAAATATTGGAGAGAATTCTCTTCCAGCAGAACTACATTGCAAGAAATGTTAAAGGAGGGCTTCCCTGGTGGCCCAGTGGTTAAGAATCCACCTGCCAATGCAGGGACATGGGTTTGAGCCCTGGTCTGGGAAGATCCCACATGCCATGGAGCAACTAAGCCCATGTGCCACAACTACTGAAGCCTGAGTGCCTAAAGCCCATGCTCCACAACAAGAGAAGCGCACACACTGCAACGAAGAGTAGCCCCTGTTCACCGCAACTAGAGAAAGCCCGTGCACAGCAACAAAGACCCAGTGCCGCCAAAAATAAATTAATTAATTAAAAAAAAAAAGAAATGTTAAAGGAAAGTCTTTAGGAAGAGTAATTATGATACCACACTGGAATAGAATCTACACAAAGAAATGAAGATCACTGGTAATTATATAAATGAAAGTAAACGTAAAAGACAATTTTCTTATTTTTAATCACTTAAAAGAAATTTGACTGTTTATAGCAAAAATTGTAAAAACATGATTATGGGGTTTAAACCATACATAATATTAATGTATATGACAACAATATCAAAAAAGATGGGAGAGAGGATTTGGAAGTGTACTGTTGTAGGATTCAAAAGCTACTTATGTACTAGTACATTATTATTTGAAAGCAGCTTGTCATAAGACAAAGATGTACCTTATAAGCCCTTGGAGACAACCAATAAAAAAGAAAAAATAGTATAACCTATTAACTAATAGTGGAGAAAAACAAAATTATTTTTAAACATACTAATATTTTTAAAAGATAGAAAAAAGAAACAAAGAACCAATTGCACAGATAGGAAACAAGAAGGAAGATAAATTTAAACAATGTTATCAATAATTAAGTAAAATGTAAATTGTCTCATCACCCCCAATTAAGACAGAGATTTTCAAAACTGAATAACAAAGAAAAACCTAACTGTATGTTGTCTGTAAGAAACTTGCCTTAAGTATAAAGAAAAGGATAAATTAAAAGGTTTGAAAATATTGCAAAAACTAATTAAATAGAAAAGCTGAACTGATTATATAAGTATTAGACAAAATACACTTCAGAACAAGGTTCTGAATTACTAGAAATTTAAAGAGGGACATTACATAATGATAAATTGATAAATCCATCAAGAAGACAAACCATTTCTAAATGTCACTGGATAAAAATCAATATACCAAAATATATCTATATATAGGAAAAATGTATATTATTATGTTTATATAATCTATGTTATATAAGATAAATAAATATAAATGTATTATATAATATTTTAAAATGTGTGATATAAAATAATACATTTTATATATAATGATTACATACAAATAAATACCATAAATATAAAAGCATCAGAAACATTAAATACCTAGGTATTTAATGGGATAAGCTGAGGATAAATCAAACAAAAGAGGTGCAAGATTTGTATACTTAAAACTACAAAATTTTGACTAGAGAAATCAAAGACCTAAACAGAGAGATATACTATATTCATGGATAAGAAAACTCAGTATTAGTAAGATTTCATTTTTCTCTGAATTGATCTGTAGATTCAATGCAATCCCAATCAAAATCCCAAACACTGTCCCCTCCCTTTTTTTTTTTTTTAGTAGAACTCAACAAGCTGGTTATAAAACTTGGATGGAAAAATGAAGAACCTAGAATAACAGAAGCAATTTTGAAAAAGAATAAAGATAGATTTCTTTATTTCTAGGTTTACTATAAAACTGAAAATTACTGACATACAGAACAATGTGACAGAATGGCGAGTACAGAAATAAATCCATATATATATATAAGCCATTGATTTTTTTAAAAGTCGCCAAAGTAATTCAATGGATAAAAAATAGCTTTTTCAGAAAACAGTGTGGAAACAATTAGAAAAACAGTTTAAAAAAAAAAAAAGAACCTAGGTCTTCATACCATATTTACAGATTAATTTAATATGGATCATAGGCCTTGATGTAAAACCCAAAACTTTTAAAAGGAAACATAGAAGAAAATCTTTGTGATTTTGAATTAGGCAAAGATATTTTAGATAGGATAGGAAAATTACAGTCCATAAAATTTTATAAACTGTACATCTTCAAAATTAAAATTTCTGCTCTGCAAAACACACTAATAAGAAAATGAAAAGGCAAACCACAGACCAGAAGAAAATATTTGCAAAACATATATTTGGAAAATAACTTGTATCCATAATACATGAAGGATTCATAACTTAATAATAAGAAAACAAACAGCCCTATTAAAAAGTTGGCAAAAGATTTGAAAAGACACTTCACTAAAGAGATACTGATGACATATAACCACATGAAAGATGCTCAACATCATTACTCATATGGAAATGTAAGTTAAATCCACAGTGAGGTATCACAATATATTTACAATCTAAAATAAAACGCTGACAACCACAAATATCACCAAGAATGCAGAACAACTGTAACTCTCACACATTGCTCATGGTAATAAAAAATGATACAGTAATTTTGGAAAATAGTCTGGTAGTTTCTTAAAAATTTAAACATACCTTTACCGTATGACCCAGCAATTCCACTCCTAGCTATTTATTCAAAAAAAAAAGACAACTTATGAACATGTAAAAATCTGCATGTACTTGCTTATAGAATCATAAAGTCTACATAGCAGGAACGATCAGCTATAAACCCAATTTACTGTCCATTGTCACTTTAGTCAATGTCTTGTAAGCTCTATTTTTCTAGCTACAAATAAAAATATTGAGAATACTGGGCCTGAGATTATCTCTTATGGAAAAAGATTTATTCTCTCATAAAATGGCAATAATTTTTCATAAATCTTTCCATAAAACTTTCAGTTAGGTGAAAAGTCTTTCATAACTCATACATATTATAGCTACTGCACTCCATTAATAAATAGAAAACCTAAAGAACCTGCTATTTTTGAGAAGCTGTAGATGGTATCAAAGTACCATAGGGGCATGTTGATCAAGAAAGGCATCGGGGCAGAAAAAGAAAATAAGAATCTAATTTAAATTACTAGAAAATAAGTAGACGATACCCTTAAATGATAAAAAAATAAACACTACTTAAAATTATCTTCTAGTTACAAAATAAATAATAGGGATGTAATGCACAACTACTGTACTAACTACATAACAATAGTTATACTACAGTAACTTACTACTGTATGTTATATATGAACATTAAGAGAGTAAATCCTGTGTTCTCATCACAAAACATTTTCTTCTATTTCTTTAATTTTGTATCTATATGAGATGATGAATGTTTACTAAACTTATTGTGACAGTCATTTCCTGATGTAAGTCAAATCATTATGCTGTACACCTTAAGCTTGTACAGTGCTGTATGTCAAGTATATCTCAATAAAACTGAAAGAAAAAAGGTAATAATCACAACTAATTTAATGGCTACTATATAACAATTTTTCAGTAAATATGAATGAATGAATAAATACAATCTAGAAGATCACAGTGGGCAAAATTTTATTCAAATATAATTAAAATATTAGTAGATGCATGCAAAACATAATGATAAACCCTTGAAGTAAGTATATTTAAAAACATTACTTGAAGATAAATTCTTTCTCTTTTGTTCCATTTACCATGTTCCAGTTTCTGACGAGTTTAATACAAATGAAGTTGCCCTTAATTGCACTGTGGACAAAGTGAGTGCTTGCTTTCATTTCATTTGGTGACCCTGGTTGCACCATGAAAAAAGAAACGAAAGAACTCTTTACCTGGCTGCCCTTGTTCTAAGGTATGAATTAGAGTGACCCTTAAATAAAAAGTTTCTTCTTTCTCCTCTTTGGCTTCCAATGTAGCTATCATATAACTCTTGAATTGTGCTGTCCAGTATGGTAGCCACTAGTCATATGTGATTACTTAACTTTAAAGTTAAATAAAATTAAAAATTTACTTTTTCAGTTACTTTAGCCCTAAGTTAAGGGCTCAAATTTCACAGGTAGTAGGGCTTACTCTACTGGGCAGTGCAGATTATAGAATTGTTCCATCATCAAAATAAGATCTATTGGTCAGCACTGATCAAGAGCCAGTAACTTCCCATCTAAAAGTAACTACTTAAAATAGCGATACTCTTCCTCAAATGTTATTCTTCTCCTTATCCCTATCTCTATAATGTTCTTATTTTTAAATCAAATTATCCATCGTGATATATGGCCTGACAAGGTCAACTGCCTTTGTAAGATGTCTCTACTCCTTCAAAGTTTCTCCTACCTACAATGGATTTGTTTATCATTGAAACATAATAAGCTTTCTAAACTGCATCATTTCCTCTCCTCCTACACTGCAACTTTCTAGAGACCTATCTGAGAAAATTGTTGTATTAAATGAGATGGGAGTTTAAAACACTGTGAAATGCAGCTAACAAAATTAATTCCCATTGCCCTACATAAAAGTACCATCAAATAGATTTAATACTGGATGAAAGTCTGTGAGTAGAAAACATAAATTGTTCTATTTTCAGTTCAGGTTTTGTGTCTCATAGGCTGCCAAGGAGTTCTTTGTTCGGCTTGGTTTTATTTAACAACTTTATTAATGATTTGAAAAGAGAAGTAAACAGGTTGTTAATGGAACTCATTGATGAGGCTGCCTCGGTAGTGTTACAAACACAACTGATGACAAAGAAATTACCTAATAAAATGCAGAGGGTCGTGAACTATTGACAAAAGCACCCCAAATTATATTCCACTTGGTAAAAATTAATGCTTAGTACTAAGGATGCCTAATTCAAAACAAGAGTGCTCAATGAAAACATAAGGAAAAGAGTTTCTGGCCTTTGCAATATTAAACTGCAATATACAGGTACTTACAAAGGAAACATTAGGTTCTATTCTCTTTGATTGAAGCTGTATTATCTGAAAAAGACAAAAATAGATATTTTTAGCCATGTCACTATCATCTGAGGAATGCATGGTTAATCAATACGTTAGAATAAATTTGACTTGTTTTTCACTGAATTGATCTTCAGGTTATGTTTTTGAGTTTGGTTATATGTGTGTGCAAACAAGCACATGCAAAATGCAAATGTAACTAGAGACATTAATGTCTATGCTATTCGTAGTTTCTTATAATGAACTCTGGCATGTACTGAGAATATTTATATTTGGTTATACTCTTTTACAAACTGTACTCCCATATCCAACTGCATTCAAACAATGGTGAAAATAATAACAACAAATAAAAACTACTGCCTAGTTTATACATATGGTTATAAATATTTAAATGTTATAAACTCAATTTTTTTATTGTGGCAAAATATACATAACATAAAATTTACCATTTTTTGGAGTACAATTCAGTGACATTGCCATTGCTGTGTTACCATCACTACCTACCATCTCCAGAACTTTTCCATCTTTCCAAACTGAAACTCTATACCCACTAAATAATAAATTCCCATTTCCCCTATGCTCAGCACCTGGCACCCAGCATTCTATTCTCTGTCTATATGAATTTCACTACTCCAATTACCTTATATAAGAGGAATCATACAGTATTTGTCCTTTTCTGTCTGCCTTATTTCACTTAGCATAATGTCTTTAAGGTTCTCCCATGTCAAAGCATGTGTTAGAATTTCCTTGCTTTTTTAAGGCTGAATAATATTCCATTGTATGTGTATACCACATTTTGTTTATCCATTCATCCACTGGTGGACATTTAAGTTGTTTCGACATTTTGGCTTTTGAAAATAATGCTGCTATGAATATTGATGTACAAATACTTGAGTCACTGCTTTCAATTCATTAGGGTATTTACCCAGTAGTGGAATTGCTAGATCATATGATATTCTATGTTTAATTTTTTGAGAAATTGTCATTCTATTTTCCACAGCAGTGCAACGCATAATATTAGCTCCTCGTCCTTTCAAGTCTCACTGTGCTCTGATATCCTAAGGAAAATGTAAAATATTCATTGTGTCCTTGAAAATTTCATAAAACAGTTCTACCTTTGTATTATGTGACCCTCCTTCCTTCTCACAGAATTGCTACAAACAGCCGCTCATTTAACTTTTGGCCGCACCTGTCATAGCTATAGGTATATGCCTTAGGGAAACTCTTGCAACATGTTCATCAAGATACCTGTATAAATACATTCATAGCAGTAGTGTATACTACATGAAAGTAAAAATAGAAACAACTCAAACATTCATCAATAGCAGAAGGGATAAATTATGACATATGCACACAATGTAACATACAATAATGAACCATAGCTATGTATGACAACATAGATGAATCCCAGAATAAAATTCTATTAAAAAACCAAGTCACAGAAAACTACAAACAATATGATACAATTTCATATCATATTGCTAAAGCTCAAATGTTATTTAAGGAAACACATGTGTGATAAATTTATTTTTTTAAGACAAGGGAATAAACATAAAATTCAGGTAGGTAATTATTTCTAGGGGTCCAGAAAGATGCAAAAGAGGTAAACCTCCTAGGAAGATGGACACTTTTCTTTTCTTTTTCTTTTTTTTGCGGTACACGGGCCTCTCACTGCCTCTCACTGCTGTGGCCTCTCCCGCTGCGGAGCACAGGCTCCGGACGCGCAGGCTCAGCGGCCATGGCTCACGGGCCTGGACCAGGGCACGAACCCGTGTCCCCTGCATCAGCAGGTGGACTCTCAACCACTGCGCCACCAGGGAAGCCCAAAATGGACACTTCTGATCATACTACAGATCTTAAGATGGGTAGTGTTCCTTTTAATTTGGAATGGAGTAGTAGACTTCTTGCAGAGATGCTGCTGACAATTCTCAAGTGTGTGTTAAAAGGTAAAGGTGAAAAAGGCAAGGCTTCCTTTACTGCCATGGCTCCTACTTCCCATCTGCCCACCACACCATGGTAAGGGGAAATTGTGTCACTGTAGATCAGCGGTGCCCAACCTTTTTGGCACCAGGGACCGGTTTCCTGGAAGACAATTTTTCCACGGACTGCGGCCGGGGGAGGGGAGGATGGTTCAGGCAGCAATGCGAGCGATGGGGAGCCATGGGGGGCAACGGGGAGCAGCAGATGAAGCTTTGCTCACTCGCCCGCTGCTCACCTCCTGCTGTGTGGCCTGGTTCCTAACAGGCCACGGACCGCTACTGGTCCGTGGCCCAGGGGTGGGGGACCCCTGCTGTAGATGGTTCCCATAATTTTCACTTATAAAATAGGTCTCTGGTATTTTTCCTTTTTCAAATATAACATTTGTCTCAATTTTAAGCCATTGCTTGCTTTCATAGTTTTTCAATTCCTAAAATTGGCCTATCTTACAATTGCTGCATACACATGCAAAATGATAGTGGTTTATTCGCAAACTTTTCCAGTCACTAAGATCTCTTCCTAAGTCAAGGAATTGTCTCTCAATAAATGAATGAATGAAGAAATGAGTGAAAGAATGAATTAAATATATTATAATAGATTGTTTAATAGATCATTTAATACATCTTATAATAGATCATTTAAATTAATTAAAATACCCTGATACAGTTGAAAACTGTACACCATCAAAAAAGCATTTATGTATGTATTTATATGGAAAAACATAAAATACATTTTTTAGTAAAAGCGTGTTTTATAATTATGTTTTTTCTATTTGTTTAAGAATTTTGATAAGTACTTATCTCAATTAGGGATGGATTGGGGTCCATCAAAATGCCTTTTAAAATGACTGTTATTTTTTAATAATACATGCGTATTTTTGTTTTAGACTCATATAATATATATCTTCACATCTCCCCAGTTTCCCTAGGGCAGTTCTCACATGTAGGACCACTTTTTATACTTTCCTTTCGGTTCTCTTTTTCTATGCCCTGCCTGACCCCTTCACTCAGTGGAGCAAGGTGAATGTTTTTATTACCTAAGCCTCCTCTACTCTCCCTTATATCTCTTAGCATTCTAATCTGGGGCCCACCGCATCTGCCTGATGTACCTGTGGCTTTTGGCAATAGGTCTAAATTCCTTTTTATTCATTCTCTCCTAAAACAGGTCCTTTCAGTTATTGACATTTAGGTTTTCCATAACCAAAAAGAGCCACCCACTGTCTAGTCACCTGCAATAACACCTACAGGTTATTAAGTCACCTGCAATAACACCTACAGGTTATAAAGTCCTATCTTTATACACAATTTGCAACAGCTTCTTAGCACTTTAAAAAATGTTTTTTATTAAACGATACACATACAGAAAGTGCGCAAATTTAAATGTAAAGATCAATGAATTATGCCACAGTGAGCAAACTCTTATAACCATCCCCAAATTAAGAAATGAATCATTACCAGCAACCCAGAAGCCCTGCTTACATCCCTCCCATAATTAGCCCCTCCCTCTTCCTCAAAGGTAATTTTCCTGACTACAAACACAACAGATTAGTTTTATCTGTGTTTAAAATTTTTGTAAATGGGATTATATATTATGTATTCCTTTCCCTCAATATGTTTGTAAGGTTTGTCCAATGTAGTTGTGTATAACAGTAGGTCCTTCATTCACCTTCAAGTTTCATTCACTTTATTTATACATTGGACCATTGATAGATATGTGGAGTTGGGGTTATTATGAGTATTTTTATTATAATTATATATTTTATATAATTATATATTATATATATATTATATGTTATATATATATTATATATATATATATAAAACATTTTTTACTGTAGTGCAGATCTGCTAATGAAAAATTGCCTCAGGTTTCATTTTTCTGAAAGAGTCTTTATTTTTTCTTCATTTTGAAAGATATTTTCACTGGGTGTATAATATTTTGGTTGACAATTTTCTTTCCTCATCTTAAAGATGTCTCTCCATGATCTTCTCACTTGCATAATTTCTGAAAATATGTGTGGCTTTATTCACATTTTTCTTTACAACTGATGTTTAAGAATTTCTTCACAAATGACCTTGGGTGGGTCATTTATCAATTCCTTTGTTTTTGAGGGAAGAGAACAGTATGCAGATTTTTGACTGCGCAGGGGTTAGCACCCTTAACCCCTACCTTGTTCAAGGGTAAACTGTACTTCTAAAAAATCTGTAATTTTCTAAAATCAATATTTCTAATTTTCTGTCTACCTTTTCTATCAATTACTGAAAGAGGTAAGAAATTTTATCACTATGATTGTGGGCTAATCTATTTTTCTTGTAATTACTTTATTGTAATTTTTCTTTTATGTATTTTGAGGTAACATAATAATGTGAATATAAGTTCAGAATTACCCTAATTCCTTGCAGTTGAAATTTTTATTATTCTTAAATGTCTTTCCTTACAGTTGTTCTCAATATGAGGGTTGATCCAAATCACATAATCTACCATTACAGGTATGGAACCATTGACATGTGAATGTATGTTCACAAATCGGAAGATATATGAGGAAAGCTTCTTGTATGAAATATAGAGATAAAAATAATCAAAAGTGTAAAGGGAGACACAAGGAAACAAATACTTCTTTAATTAAAGCTATAACATTTTCTCTGGGACAAGGAGATAAGGAGATATTATATCCATTTAAAATAGCAGAATGCATAAATCAAAGAAAACAGGAGAAAAAATGATACATGAAATCAAGAACATGGTAATCAAGTTAATACAAAATATGAAATTGAAAAAAATCAGAAGCTCTCACAGAAAGAATAAAAATTAAGACATATAGAAAATAGAAGTGAGGGCTTCCCTGGTGGCGCAGTGGCTGAGAATCCGCCTGCCGATGCAGGGGACGTGGGTTCGTGCCCCGGTCCGGGAAGATTCCACATGCTGCGGAGCGGCTGGGCCCGTGAGACATGGCCGCTGGGCCTGAGCTTCCAGAGCCTGTGCTCCGGAACGGGGGAGGCTGCGGCAGTGAGAGGCCCGCGTACCGGAAAAAAAAAAAAGAAAATAGAAGTGAAAAGATAAGGAAAGGAGGGACTTTGATGAGGAAAATGGAGGCTTGGTGTTAAGCCTATGAGGGCCAACATCCAACTAATAGGAGTCTAAAAGTAGAGAGAAGAGGGAACAGAGGAAGGGGTTATGAAAAAAATAATATTAAGAAAATTTGAACCTACACATTGAATGCATCCACAATAAAAAAACAATGTATCATAATATTTTTAATACACATAGTTCCATAATCCTACAGTTTCAAAATACCAGAGATCAGATGAATTACTAAAAGACTTTAAAGACAGGAAGAAAATGAGTACATATGATATGGAGAAGTCAGAACGGCATGGGACTTCTCAGAGAAGAGCAGAGAAAGTAATTCTATGGCGACAATAAAGGACAACTCCAGGTCAACAGCTAAGCAGCTGGCCTGGGAACAACCAACATAGGTGGGAAGAGGGGATAGATGTATGTCAAAGGGAGGTTTCTGGGAGAAAAAGTGGAACTCATAGATCATTTGATGTATTTATGAATTTGAAAAATATTAAAGGTACACGTTGAAACATTTGGCAAACTAAAAAAGCAGATCTATAGACATCTAAGCAAGTGAAAAATGAAGACAATTATTGACCCCAGAAAAACAAGAAGTTTACATGAAACAAAAATTATAATCATAATTCATTACATGAATCATCAGGAAATAATGTTTACAAGGTCATATTGATGTAATAATGCAACCACTGATTTAACTAACATTATAATATTATTAAAATGAGCAAATAGTGAGAAATAAAATGGGGAGTTTAAAATGTTCAGAAAACACAGCAGGAAGTCAATGCCTGAAATTGATAAATCAAAAACTAGTGGGATATGAATATTGTTTATAAATATAGAAGTCACTAATCCAGCTCTTTCTCAAATCTCATTTTTCTTGATCTTCTCCATTGCTTATCTACCTTTCAATCCACTTGCCACATGTCAGCTCCAGGGAGTTTTCAAAATGCAAATCTTGTCATTTTCA
Source organism: Phocoena phocoena (assembly GCF_963924675.1). Taxonomy (NCBI): domain Eukaryota; kingdom Metazoa; phylum Chordata; class Mammalia; order Artiodactyla; family Phocoenidae; genus Phocoena; species Phocoena phocoena. Next base: position 86,951,340 of record NC_089219.1, on the reverse strand, counting down.
CGCAACTCTGAAAACCCATAATAGAGTTCTTCAGATGCATCCCATTGTCTTAGATTAAATCTTTCACAGGGTTTTGAAGGCCACGGATAGACTGGTTCCTGCCTCCTTCCACCTCTTATCACTCTACTCCTTAGGCCTTCTATGCTTCAGCCACACTGACCAAGTTCTACTTCTCTAAAAACACCAAACTTCCTGCCACACTGGGGTTTTGATATATGCTGCTTCTATTTCAAAACATTACCCCACCCCAGTTCCCACATCCTTTTTACACACACACACCTTCGGTTTCAGAAAGTTATCTCCTTTCTTTTCCTTTCAAACCCCAGTTCAATGACTTAGTTTGATACCGATGACTCCCAGTACATTAACGTCCTCTGGCTTGAGTTCTCCTTTAGAGCCCTTATTCACTTTTCCACCCTTATTTGACTGCCTGCCTCCACACCCCTCCCTTCCCTGCCATTAGACTGTAAACTTCAAGAAGTGACAAATATTGTCTCTTTGCTCATCACTGTACACCAGTTTGTAGCACAATACCTGGAACATAATAGGTGTTCAATACATATCTTATGAATGAATGAACAAATTAAAAATAGACTAAACATCCAAGACCTAGGTGAAGTCTTACTTCGCTAGCTCTACCACTTACTAGCTATGTGACCTTGAGCAAAGCATTTAACCACTCAAAGTCTTACTTCCTCATATATAAACATGACAATACATAGTTCAAAAATTATTATAAAGATTATATGAAATGTAATACACATAGAAATAAGTTTTGCTCTGTGTATATGCTATACAAACATAAGCTTTCTTTTCTTTCCTTTCTTTAAATCATTAATGATAACCTTGGCATATATTTGACCATAACATGTATTCTCTAAACTTAAAAGTAAAAAGGAAAAGAGATGGCACCTCATCAAGAGCAGTGTGCTTCAAGGGGCAGTGGAATATCTATGTTCACAGAGTAAAAAGGGCAAGACTTCCCTGAGCTTTAAAGTTTTCAACCCAGTTCATCATTATTCACATTCTACCAACAAAACAAGTTTAACTATGGCACAGTTCATAAGTGCAAAATATTTCATTTGTGGCTGGAATAAATGAGACACATAATCACATCAAATGTATATTCAGCTGAAATTCCACTTTGCCATCTGTGAGTTTTCACATACTTCAGTGTAACTGAGTTTCTAACAGAAAATCCAGCTCTCAAGGACATTATATGAATTTGTGACATGACTGTAGGACACTCACTGGGAAGGTAAAATAATGAACAAGTTAGTTTTCTTTTTTTCATCTATCTAGGAGATTCATCTGTGACAGATATCATAGTGATAATAATTGAAGCATAATTTTACTATTATGCCATATTATTATGACAGTTAAGTTTATAATTTAATGTCACGCCGTTTTAATTCAATAAAAGTTATTAATACACTCAAAATCTTTTACTAGTAAAGGTTTACATTTAGCCAAGATTTTCTTTCTCTTGATAGTATGAAAATTATATGTTCAGATAAAAAGTAATTTCATTGCCTGAGTAACAAATTAGGTATTAAATTTGGATTCTGAGAGGTCTTGGTTAACTTCTAAATTTTCACCCATGCATCACGAGTGTTTCCTTCCCTCCCTCTCTCTCTCTGCCTCTCTGAAACATTTGTTCACTACTTCACCAAGATTTTTTGTTTGAAAAATTTTCCCTCACCAGTTATGTTTCGCTCTTTTGACATCATCCAGCTGTGTTCCCTTCATGACTGGAGCTGTAGTGAAAGCATATATAGGCATTAGAGACAGGTCTGGACAAAAAGAGAAAAAAGAAAGAAAAAGAAGCTATTGTGATAATGTTGGCAGCTTGCCAAGTCTCTACTATTTTGATGTGATTTCCCCTGAGTCTGGCTGGAAAGATTGCTGGGGCCTTAGCCTTTCTAAATCCCACGGCAACCCCTCCTGAGCAATCTCCCTCTTCATTAGAGTACAGAACCTCAGGTTTACAGACAGCACTGCAGGTCAGCTCAAACTCTCCAAAGTGACTGAAAATACCAACTCAGCCTATATTCAATCAAATCAGTCACCTGACCAGTGCTTCTGAAAATTTAATATGCCCATGAATCACCTGGTGATCTGGTTACAATACAGATTCTAACTGGGTAGGTCTAGAGTGGAAACAAGCTAGTGGGCCCTGGACCATACATCCATAACAAGGACCGAGTGTATCGTCTCTACTCTGAAAATTCCCGGATGCCATTAACTGACCGGCTTCTCTACCTCTCTTTTCCACTTCTCCCAGATTCCTACATTTTTACTACTCTGCTTACAGTAAAAATTAAAAAAACATAATTGACCCAGCGTGAACCAGGCTTATATAGAATACAAAAATACTTCAAGGAGTATTTCTTCGATTTTACAACTTTTCTAATTCTAAGAAAGAATGGCGTGGTTGAATGCACACTGGCTGTGTAATTATACAGAACTGGATGTGAATTCCAATTATGGCTCTTAATAGCCAGGCAAATTTTAGGACAAGTTACTCAGTCTCATGTCAGTCTTTTCATCTGTAGAGTGGAGATAATACATCTACTTCATAGGATTTTTGTGAAGCCTAAAAAAATAAAACCATCAAATAGTTCCTGGTATACTATAAATTCTTTTTTTTTTAATTTTATTTTTTTGTGGTATGCGGGCCTCTCACTGTTGTGGCCTCTCCCGTTGTGGAGCACAGGCTCCGGACGCGCAGGCTCAACGGCCGTGGCTCATGGGCCCAGCTGCTCCGCGGCATGTGGGATCTTCCCGGACCAGGGCACGAACCCGTGTCCCCTGCATCGGCAGGTGGACTCTCCACCACTGCGCCACCAAGGAAGCCCTATAAATTCTTGATAAATGTTGGAAAATAGTGATTAGATATACTCAGCTCAATGGAATTACTCAATACTATATAAAATTATTTTTAAGTTGGAATTTAGTGTGCAAAATATGTCAAAGTTTAAGAAAATGCTTTTTTTAAAAAATAAAAAAAAATCAAGGTATTATTAACTGTTATATGCTTGGCAAAGAGAGTCTATTTTTAAATTTTGAATTTCATTTGAGATAAATTATTTTGTATTATAAAGTGGCTGTGTGGCAAATATTTTAAGCAGCTTTCACAGCCTTTGAAATACATTTGTTAATTGGAAACAAAATAAGTGGCTTAAAATTTCTGTGGATGCAGCAACTCTAGTTAATATTTTCTAAATGGTGATTGAAAATAAATATGTAGGTAACAAAAAGTATTTGATAAGCAGCTAAATATGAAGACACCCCCCCCCCCAAATCACTAGTGCATCAAGTTATATTGATGCATTGATAGAATGGTCTCTAGTGATTTGCTGCTAATCAGTTTTAAGACATGGAGGACAGCAAGGTATTTTTAAAGAGTTCTCTTGCAGCTGACATGGATTTGGACTATGTAAACTAACTCACCATTTAAATTAGACTATATAGAATAGTATGCTATTGATTCAGACAGTACTTGACCTCAAGGATAACATTTGCCTTAGCTGAGGAAGCCAAGTTTTAGTTTGGAACGTGCTGTCTTTCAGCATCTTTGCCTATTGACAACAATAAAACAGAAAGATTAGGAAAGTATACGTTGAGTTAATACAAGAAAAGGAGCCCACCTTTACCCAAACTGCTCATGCTAGGCAAAGAATAACAATCTCCCTTCCCAAGCTAGGCTTTGGGGGTATTTTTAACTGCCACCCCCCTGTACAGTTTGATTCACATTTTGAGGCGAGCAGCTCTGGTTTCTTTTCAGTGTCACTATTGTCTTTAGAATGAAAATACCATTTGAATTGCCTGCATCATCCCGAATTTGGAATATGAAGATATGCTGCTGGAATGTGATTCAAGCTGTGTAAGGATGTACCTGACTCAGAATTGGAAACTTGTTAAATAAGTTTGGAGAACAACTCCCTTAGTGGTGCTTTCTCTTTTCACTCTCACAAATGGGAAAATAGAGCACTGTGATGAGGAGAGCATGTTTTCTAAAAGGGTCTTCTCCAGCTGGAGAGATGCCAAATCCCATAGTCGAAAGCAAAGCTTTTCAACCAAATATTTAATTTTGTTTCCTTCAAGTAGCAACAGTTTCTTGTTCTCCTCTTTTCCATTAATTGTTTTTTTAAATTTCTCCCTCTATCTCTAGATCTACAGATAGATCTCTATCTCTATCTCTATATATCTATATTTATAAGATTTATATCTATATTTTATAGATACAGATAGATGATAGATCTGAATATCTATATATCCATATAAGATATATTGATATAAAATATTTATATCATATAGATATATGATGATAAAGATGAAAGAAAGAAAGAAAGACACATTCTTATTCTCTTTTCCCCCCCTCTTTTGTTCTTAGCCCCTCTCGTTCCACCTCCCAATCCTGTGTATGGATGAAAATAAAGAAGTACATTATATATCCATCAGAATTAATCTACAGGGATTCCATCTTTGAATGGGACTATTAAGCTTAATGACTGTCTTTTTAATGGTATCTCATTTTGGTTCATGGTGTAATATAGAGAAGAGTGTATTTAGGAAGTTTACATCATCTTCAATATCCTTACACACACACACACACACACACACACACGAATCTGCTTGAAAATGTAGCCAACTCTTGATTATGCTGCAAATGGGAAATCATAGAATATACACAACTTATTAAAATCCATACATAATTTTTAAAAAACATATCTAGTCCAACTGGCTTAAACTTTCTTCTCAAATTTTCATCAAATGCTACAAGTAACAAATAATTTCATTTAAAGTCTGAAAGCTTTGATTACTTTCTGTCCTTTTTGCAAACACTGAAATGCCCCCAAAAAACAATCAGCGAAGGATGAGGGGAAAATGCTAAATTTAGATCCAGATAACATAGACATATTTTGACCCTAAATTAAAAATGAGACGTATATTTAATGGCTATGAATCAAATCATAACATGGTTATTTGATTTTATATATATGCACACAAATGCACATCATTTACCCGTATATTGATAACATTTTTATTATGTACCAATTCATTTGTTCTGCCAGTAATGGCAATCCATACACTCTCTACCTGGAAAACCCTATACTTACTTAAGACAGCTGAAGTGACATATCTCTCTTCTGTGAAGTGACCCAAGACTTCAGGATATAAAACTCAAAAAGAATAAAATGCATCTCTTCAAATTGTAATCTACCTATATACTTCTGTTCTGCTTTACAATGTCAGGTTTTTGAAGGTAGGGGTACACAATACACACGTACATATTTCAAAATTTTACAAGTCTCTTCTTATTCTAAAAATTCCATGTGCCAAAGATCTAACAGGAAAACGGCTGAAAGTAATCATATTACTAACATTTTATCAGTTCACAAATCCTACCATCTCTAATGATTAGAATATAAAGCAAATGATGCCACTATTTGAGTGGGGTGTGTGTGTGTGTGTGTGTGTGTGTGTGTGTTCTGCATGGCAAAATTACCCACTCAAGTACTTTTACAAGTACTCAACTTCTGCCAAAGCAAAAATTAGGGCAAAATTTATGCTTAAAAAGTCATTAAAAAATTGAGTGTACCTTGTTAAACCACACTGTACATATGGGAAAGAAACATGAGTGTTGTGAAAGTACAGTGCAATCCATACATATTTTATTACACAAGGACCTAAGTGTGAATTTACCTAAGATTAGTGATATACCATGATTACTCTCATCCTAGGAAATCACTATGTGAAACAGTTCAACATCACAACAAGGACAGTGTTGCTTTTTATGGGCATGATTTTAAGTAAAGTAATTGCTTCCAGTGACCTTCCTGCTTTTGTGAGTGTTTCATAGTGTATTTTCAGCATTGTCTACAGCTGAAGTTCTCTTCATTATTTCCACTTTTAAACAAGAATTTTCCCTGTTGTGCGTACCAGCCATTTGAATTCTAAAAATTTGAAACCATTAAGTCATTTTACATTCTTAGCCACAAAAATAACCACTTATTTCATTTATTTGTGATTCTATATATTTTTGCTAATGCAGCCTATAAAGAGAAATCATAATGCACATCTCAGCTTTAATTTCAAGAGATGCAGGCTGCAATTTCAGATAGTTAGTCTTTCTTACAGACTAGTGTCTTTTGATATATTGAAAAGACTAGAGAAGCTGTTACAATGATAATGGAAGAACTTATACATTTTCATTGACATCAAGTTGCCATTGACATCATGGAGTTGACAAGGTAATGGTTTTCACACATACTTTCATTGACACCATAACATCAGAAATGTCAGACACAATGGAAGTGTCTCCTACAAGATCTACTCGTATTAAAAAAAGAAGGAAAGTAAATGCGAAGGGATATGATGATATAATATTATGTCTCTTAACATTCCTAATTGTCCATAATTCACCTGATTTATAATGAACTCCTCACACACAAAGTTTCACACACACAAAGTTGAGGAAGGGGAAAGGTGAGAAAATTGGAGGCAATGAGTGTTAAGGCTATTGTGATAGATGTAAAAATAAACTTTATCTGGAGCTAACATTTATAAAATACAATGTACAATTGTTCAAAACCAGGAGCAGACTGTGGTAATTAGAAAATAGTCAATGAACTCACACCAATTTGGTATTTTAGGTTAATTGCTTTATTATTAATCCAGAGAGGTTACACAATAGCTCTGTATAATTAGACAGAAATTATGCGGTGTTTGGTAATTGTAGCAGAATTCTGCAGTTTGCTATAACTCTGCGCTGAACCAATATAAAAAATAAAAAATTGCAATCTTTAAAAAGAGAGACATAGTTGGCATCAGAGCATAACTTGAAGCAGAAGCTGATAGATGACAGATTTTCATTATTTCTAAGAGGTAAGTTAATTCGATCATATCTGTATGACACGGTATTAATAAGATACTGCGTGATATTTTTAGTGTAACTAGAAGTATCTCTAGCAGCCAGAGATTTAACTTGTTTTCTTCCCATTTAGAACACTTAAATTTTGGATTACCTGATTCAGTTTATAATCTCAAATTAAGACTCTTTAGAAAAGTAGCTGGGATTGGATCTTTTCTGTTACCATAGTTAAAATTATGCTTATCTGAACAATAATTTTTAATGTCTATAAATGTGTATAAATTTTAGTGCATTCTATGTCTCAAAGACATGCCAAGCATTAGAGATAGGGAGATGACCAAGGGAGACATCATCTCCGACCTGTAGACTGTATATTTCTCTGAGGAAGGCAGAGTCTGAACAGCTAATTTCCAACTTGTTATTTATTTACAGGACAGTTGAAAGGTATCCTGGAGAAATCATGGTACTAAGAGATCACAGAAAAAGGCAGGTCTGAAATAATCTTGAAGAAGGCAGGCTTCTCAGAGGAAATGGCATTTGTTCTGAAACCTGAAAACTGAGTAGGCTAGCTGGCAAAAGGAGAGGTGATGAGAAAAACATTCAGAGTAGAAAGAAAAATTCTACTTGAAAGCCTTGAGGTACAAAGTATGAATATGGAAGAAGATCAGGCTGGCACTCTGTGTTCCTTTAGAATGTGTTTATTTTCATTCTACATATCTGAGTGAAATACACCCGAGTGAAGGAAGCTATGAAGAAAGAGCATCGTCCACTTCCCTGTAAACTGGTCACTGTTGCCAGGTCAGTGTATTTGTGAAACTGACTTTGGGGGCTTCCCTCATGCTGTCATTTTGCCAGTTTTGCCAAGGTTTTCCCTCCCTCTTCCCTAATCTATCTCAGAATATTTCTGTTTAGAATTCCAATGATTAGGTTAATTTTTAAAGTAAATTTAATTGCTAGCTAATTTCCTTATTCATAACTAGAACTTATTTTTTCCTGAAATTCCTGTTAGATAGGTAGCAGACTATCTTTTTAAAAGAGGTATGTGCCAGGCTGGACTACACTAATGAATAAACATACATAGTTTTGCCCTTACAAAACTTATCATCTAACAGGAAGTCAAATAAAGCACAGCAAGTACCAATATATAAAATCGTGAAATTATAAAATATTTCTAAAATATAAATTAGCACCTTAGAGAATACAAGGATGAGAGAATTAACTAATTCTGCAAATATATTCTCTGCCAAACATTATACTAAGTCTTAGAACTCTTTAACCCATAAGCTGTGTACCTCACAATTTCAAAACTAGATCTATTGCAATTCAGCTAATATTTTACTGAGCACCTACTATATAAAGCACTATAGTTGTACTATTCTTCTCACTAAGCTTCACTACTCCAGCCTCCTTGCTCTTCCCTGAATATGCCAGGCACACTCCCATTTCAGAGCTTTGCATGTGTTTCCTCTCTGGAAATGTTCTTCTCCTAAATTACCTCTAGGATCACTCCCTCACTTCCTTCACTTCTTTCTCCAATGCCCACTTCTCACTGAGACATTCTTTGGCCACCTTATCTAAAATTGCACCGCAACCCCCATAGTGTCCATCTCCATTCCATACACTTCAGCTATCTTCAAAGAAAAGGTTTCTTTGCCATCTAACATGCTAAATATTTTATATATTTATTTAAATTTATTTCCTATTTTCCTTATCACTTCTGTATAAGTACAGTCCCAGCCTGGCACATACCTCTTTTGAAAGAATAGTCTACTACCTTTTCTTATCATTTCCATAAACTCCTAGTGTTCAGGGACATATCCTATGATTATGAGGTCATTAACATTATTTTTATATATACAAGCTAAAGGGAATTATTAATTAATTTGTCAGCTTGATCACTTGCTAGAGTTGGTAACCACTTTTATCTTATTTATAGATTTGGATAAACCTAAGTAAATAACCATCCACTGGAGAAAATTATAATTTGTTAACTATGTATAATAATGAAATTCTATTTAAATATTGAATTTTAATTTTTCTTATTGCAAAAACAATCAAGCTCATTACAGAAGAAAATAGAAAAACAGATAAAAGAAGAAAATAAATGCAAACTATATTCCCAAAACCCAACTACAGTCATTGTTTTTTTGGGTTTTTTGTTTTTGTTTTTGTTTGGTTTTGGCTGTGCCATGTGGTATGCAGGATCCTAGTTCTCCACCCAGGGATCAAACCCACACCCCCTGCATTGAGAGCACAGAGTCTTAACCACAGGACCACCAGGGAAGTCCCTATGATCATTGTTAATCATAATAATTTTTATGCCAAAAATAGAGTCCTAGTATTCATTCTACTCTGTAAACCACTCAGTCAATGTCCTAAATGCATCAGATGCTCAGGCCTCTTCTGGGTGGGCTCAGACCTACTTTACACAGGCACACCTGACATGTATTGGGGATGCTCAGAGATGAACCCACTAATGAGTAAGCTGGAAGTGTGGAAGAGTTAACCTCCCATAGGAAAGAATTGACCAGTGGGGGATAGAAAACTATAGATACATTCTTTCCCCTTTCTACTCCCAACACCCACCTCCAGAGTCCAGATAATATAATATAGAGAGAACTCAGTCTCACTGATCTAGTCACTGGTTTCATTTAGCAGTGACCAGATCAATAATGCCTTCTCCTCCTGTTGACTCTCCCTTCTTCCCTGCCTCACTCTCCCTGTCCCTCACTTTTGCTTCCTGGGCTTGTACTTCCTAATAAGATAATAGAACATAAGCCATCTGCTGATGGATTTGCTTCCTGGGGAACCCAAGTTAGGACCCTTCACTTTTCCATTAAAATATATGTTCTAAAGAGACATGTATCACAGTGTTCATTGCAGCGCTGTTTACAATAGCCAGGACACGGAACCAACCTAAATGTCCATCGACAGATGAATGGATAAAGAAGATGTGGCATATATATACAATGGAATATTACTCAGCCATAAAAAGAAACAAAATCAAGTTATTTGTAGTGAGGTGGATGGACCTAGAGTCTGTCATACAGAATGAAGTAAGTCAGAAAGAGAAAAATACCATATGCTAACACATATATATGGAATCTAAAAAAAAAAAAATTGGTATTGATGAACCTAGTGGCAGGGCAGGAATAAAGACATAGACACAGAGAATGGACTTGAGGACACGGTGGGAGAGGGGGAAGCTGGGGCGAAGTGAGAGTAGCAACGACATATATACACTACTGAATGTAAAATAGTTAGCTAGTGGGAAGCAGCAGCAAAGCACAGAGAGATCAGCTCGGTGCTTTGCTATGACCTAGAGAGGTGGGATAGGGAGGGAGGGAGGGAGGCTCAAGAGGGAGGGGATATGGGGATATATGTATGCATATGGCTGATTTACTTTGTTGTACAACAGAAACTAACACAGTATTGTGAAGCAATTATACTCCAATAAAGATCTATTAATATATATATGTTAAACATCCTTTTCTATCACTGTCAATCCTTCTATACATAATGAAAATTCAGTAAGGTCAAAACTTCCTCTTCCTTATTGCTTTATATTCGGTACCTGAGTGCCGACATACAGTAGGTGCTTCTTGGTACAATTTTACTGAGTATATCAGTTTAACATTGCTGTAAAGTATGACTCTACCTTATTTAAACCTTTGCTAGATTATATAAACCTCAATACACTTATTCAGATCACTATTGGACATTCAAGCTGTTCCTAATTTTACCTATTTTAATCTGCCATGCTTATGAAGCAAAATCTTGGCTCAGACCCATGATAATTTCAACATTCTTAAAAGTGAATTCTCTGGGTCAAAGGGTATGCACAATTTTAAAATGTTTTATATGCATTTACTCTTCAATTTGAATAAAAATTATGACATTACTTTTATTTTAATCTATTGGAAATTCTTCCAGGGAACTGGGATATCTTCATAGTATCAACAGAGGAAAGGCATAACCTATGCTCACCTGTTTCATCAGTTTAAAAACCACATGCTTTTATGGGATGGAAATGAGGGGGCTGATCAGGAGGATTAAGCCAGCAAGTCTGAAAAGAAACATTTAAACCTTAAAAATCTTTGCTGCTGAAAAACAGCTTTTTTTTTTTTTAATATAATAAGATCCCTCTTCCTACTACCCCACCCAATAGCAATTTACTTTTCATGTAAATTTACTTTTCATGTCACAGAACTCAGCACCAAACAAATTACACACCTTAAGCTCAAAATGCTCAGACCAATGTTTTTCACTATAAACCACGATTCCAGGGTGATTTTTCTGATAGTAGAAGAAATCCTGGAAACTCTTTACAATTATTCCTGCATGGATCAATGTGGCATATAGCAGTAGTCTGGAGATCAGTATGAGACATATTTGAAGGTGAATCCATGCTGATAGAGAAATACTTTCTATTCGTCAAATACTTGAAGTAACTCATTTCCTATGAACTGGATTATCCCTTCATAAATTGTGGGCAACAACTACGACGAGTTTAGCTCCTACCTCTGTTACCAAATACAGCCAGCTGATCTGTGCGTAATAGAGACAACCGAGTAATTGGTTTCAGAAACCAAAACATATTTATTGTTTGAGAAACTAATCATAAAAGGAAAAGGAAAAGCCGTTCGCTATGCATAAAAGGAAAGCCGTTCGCTATGATGAGTTTGCTTGGATACCCCACACCAGACTTGGTATTACAGCTTGATATGGGAATTTGGAGGATTTCTTCTGCTTAGTATCGAGTTAATTATTGGACAAATAAATTCAAATTGATAGATCCAACACAGTCAGCTAACAGCCTTGACCACACGATATCAAAACAATGTCACTGAGCATCAGTACAGTTTTTTTTTTTTAAGGGTTTTTTTTCTTTCTCTTGAAATCTTTTTTGACTACCTCAAAATGTTCTTCGTAATATGTGATAAATGTATGTAAATATTTGTTTTCATAGACTCTTTAAAAGTTTGAATTAAGCGCATATCTTTTAACGGGGACAACAGGATCATATCACTGATGAAAAAAAAAAAAAATCACCAGGTAGCCAAAAGACAAGGCTACTGAGTAAACCAGGCCCCGTGGGCTAGATGTAAACCATAGCTCTGTCCATTGTAGAACTTTAAGGGTTGAAATAAAACCAACACATGTCACCAACGTATTTCTGCTTTAATAAACATTGTTTAAATTTCCCTTGGCATTTAAAAAATTACATATTAAAAAGAAGAATGTGCACAACGCAGGCTAAGGACAATTCTGAGCCTCCTCAAGTGTAAATGTGTTCAACTTGCTATTTTTAGTTCTATGTCTATTGAAAGAAAGACATTTTTGCACAGCCCCAGTCTATAAATTTCCATGTGCTTATTGACATAATATGTAGATGTCCTTGGCCAGATAAAAAGACAAAAAGAAAACTGCCTGCCTGCTTGCACAAGCCATGAAGCACTGCAAACCCTCTCAAAGACCTCTCTCTAATCAAAATAATTCTCCAAGGCTGAGCGATGGTCTGAAAAAAACTAAGAGAAAATAACAAAGAGAAAAAAATCAAACTTGCACATTTTTAACCTACATCTGTTGAAATATAATGTCTTACAAATAAATAAGCAAAAATATGAAGTTTTGATAAAATATTTTCAAAGATGTTTATTTTTAAAAAAAGAAAAAAAAGACCCAATTATGAGATAAACATTGCCAGGGGAACAAAAGCTATACATTCACCACAAACTTGGTCTTTACTTCATTTTAAAAGACAGGTGTCGTCTACCTTTCATATATTAAACTACGATAGATTTTTATTCTTTTTAAAGTAATTCTGCCTTTTCTTATGACTGCAATTATCTGATGCTAGCCAATGTTCAGTAAAGGATCAACCAACGAATTTCAAGTTTATTATGCTGCAAATAGCATCTCCAAGTACTCTAAGTTCCTCACCTCACTTCGAAGGTCAACTATCTATATCAGTTTCACCTTAAAAAATTAGTTTTTAAATATGAAGGAAATTTGTTATGAAACTTGGACTTGATTCTTTAATGACTGAGTTCTATTAGACTAAATCTCTAAAACGGGTGCTGCCTTAGATATTATCGTTCTCTTTGGAAAACTGACTCCATCTATACAGAGTTTTGGCAACATAATAGAAACTATTGTCATATTCTCAAAAGCTACCTTGCTTCCAGAATCATAAATGATCTTCATGTCCTAAATCAATACATCACTTATGCACATTTTCTTGAAAATGTCAATTGTATATATTTAGATTTAACAAATACTTTATTGTAGCTCTTTTTGTTTCTTTTGGTTACTGGAGACTGTTCTGACATCACGGGGAGATGTATAAAGACAAATATTAAATGCCACACTATACCAATCATGTCAGTAGCACTATTGAATGAGGTTTTCACTGACTGCTCAGCCACACGACAACTACATTGTTTCTGCCACACATTCAGCTGGCATTTCAGCACTTCTCTGGAACACAACCACTTTTTAGAATTACAAGGTTACTTAATTGAAAGTAGATTTTTAAATTATAGTAGTTGTTAAATACTAGGAGCTAAATTTTCACTTGTATACTTAAAGCTGTTATTTGGAGCTGAATCGGGCAGGCAGTTTAACAAGCAACAGGAAATGTTTAAAATCACCAGGATCATTATCCAGTGAAATTAAAATCCCCAAACCAGAGGGCTCAGCACTGCATGGGAATTTGCAAGTGAAACCAGCATCATCATCAGGGACACATCTGGATAGGTAAAATGATTAGATACACCTGGTCCCATCTAAGGAGGAGAAGAGAGGCCAGAAAGTCCCCAGCCTGGGGGAAATCATGCTCCCTGGGGCTGCAGACTTGGAGTCAGGAGTACAGTGTAAGAGAACTGTTAGTTTTAGTGAAAGTGGCTGTGTTAGTGCTCTGTGGTATCTGTGGTGTGTGCTCAAATGTATATGTGTTTGTAAATCCTATTTCCCAGGCCTCTTTCCTAGACCTATGGGAGCGGGGGGAGTGAGAGATGTACAGTGTGAGGCCAGTGATCATGAATTGATAGCAGGAAAAGAGTAGCATGCTACAAAAGTAGGGGGAGGCAGAATAATGGCCCCTAAAGAGTTCACATCTTTATCCCCATACTTGTAATATGGCACCTTAGATGGCAAAAAGGACTCTCCAAATATAACTAAGTTACGGATCTTGAGATGGGGAGATTACCCTGGATTACCTGGGGGGACCCAATAACAGGTCCCTAAAGAGAGAGGCAGGAGAGTCAAGGTCAGAGATGAAAAATGGAAGCAGAGGTCAGAGAGAAGAGAAGACGGTATATTGCTGCCTTTGAAAATGGAAGGACCAACAAGCCAAGAGGCCAAGAGGCCAAGTATGTGACCTCCAGAATCTGGAAAAAACAAAGAAGTGATACTCCGCTAAAGCCTCCAGAAACCATCAGTCCTGCTAATGTCTTGATTTTCTCACCAATGAGACATCCGATTTTCAGAACTGTAAGAGGAATTTGTGGAAATTTGTTACAGCAGCAAAAGAAGATTAATACAGATATTTTATGGCAATTTAAAGAGAGGCAGCTTACATTCTGTCACAAAACTTTTACCCAATGCCCACTGTCTATGCATAGTGGTGACCAAGATGGCCTTAACGTGTTCCACTCAGCTGTTTTAGCTGGGTTTCTTCCTGACCTCCCTTTTCTTAGAGCATTTTCTTTAGAGAATTTACATGTGTAAATTTTCTGCTGCTACGAGATGTAAATCTTCTCCCAGCCTCTTACCAGTTTCACACCTCCAAAATGTCTTTCTCAAAGACCTGGGAGCCCTTGAAATGTAATCATCAAAGGAAACAGTGCCCAGATCTCCCTGTCTCTATGAGAGGGCAGGAACCTAACTTCCACAAGCACCAAGAAGCAAACGCAGGTGCCCTAATCACACTGACCAACCTCCTCCCTAATATCTTCCAATACTTTTCCCCTGGCTTCCACAGAATACTCTTCTGTGTCTTGAATTATCTGTTCCCTCTGATGTCAGTTATCCCATTTTTTATCTTTGTCTTCTCTTTCCCATTGTTGGTTTTACTCCACATTGGGAATGCTTGGTTATTAGTTTATGGGAATGGGTTGATTAGCATAGCTGCTAATATGGTTTCTCTCTGCAGTTGTTTCAGGTTTTTTACCATAACAGGATTTTTCCTCTAACATAAAGGCAGATGGCAAGCTCCATGTAGATTTCTGGGTATGTAAGTACAGTAGCCAGGAAGGTTCAGGGTGCTCTGGCAATGGAGAATTTTAGTATATTTCTCTCCTGGGAAGAACTGCCTTGCCTTCACATTCTACTCCGCGTTTGCTTGGGGACGCAGCATTACTTCAATCTTGACTTGCTCTTTTTCTATACCTATACAAGGTTCTCCCCAGCTAGTGACATTTTCTGCAGAAAAAAGAAAAAAATTATCATGATCTGTGAATGTTAGGGAGAAAGAGAGGATGGTGCCTTTTGGGCCCAACATCTCTGATTACCCTCCAGCTTACTCTGGCTCTTTCTAGTTTGACTCTAAGCCAAAGAAGATTGGAACCTCTGTGGGACTCCTTCTAAGACTGATCTTACTCTGTTGTTTTGGGCCAATGGATCACTATTCACCCTTTCCTTCACCATTCTCCTTTCAGTCTTCCAGGGTTTCCTTAAAATCCTCAAGCACTGCCTGAACTCTTTCTCATTTGCCAGCACTATTCTAATATCAATCATATGTGTATACATTTTTTCTTTCATTCTATTGGAACTTGGGAGAGAGGGATGGTAGACCCACATGCTCAATTTGTCATTTTATACCTAATTTCCTGTTCTTAAACTGTTCCGTCAGACACTTTCACCAGATTAGACTTCTGTCTCTTCTACCCAGCCATTCACCTTGCTTTTTTTCTTCACTGCTCTTCACTAAAAAACAAAACCAACAAGGAAACAACCCACAAACAAACAAAAGCCTCCTTCTTTTTTATGCCAACAAATTTTGCTTTCTTTAGTCCCTATCCTGAGCCCTGGACCTTTTCTTGCATTTCTAGAGACTCTGAATTCTGTGGTAAACTTAAATGAGTATTGCACTAGGGATTTCACACCTCCTACTTCCTTCACCAGTTTCTGCCAAGGGGAGAAACTGCTCTACCTCCCCACTGGTACAAGTTACGCCATCTCTATTAGAGGGCAGACACACTACGTGTGGTTTGGGTTTTAAATATAATTTTTCCTTCCTCCTATATTTTATCTTAAACTAAACCAAAAAAAAATCATATAGGTAGCTTTACATACATGATGTCAAAATATAGAGGAAGAAAAATGCCATTTGATTCCTCCTTCAATTTTCTCCTGACACATGTACTCTGTGTTCTTGTTCATAACAATATCCAAGTTCTGTTCTGACTAAAGAACCTCCAAAGGTCAAAGTGAGTGGGTGGTCACTATGTATTAATATCTCTTTCCTATAATAATTGTTCACTGGACTTATTTCCACCTAAGAATGCAATTTCCTATGCATTTTCTCAGTGTGTAGAAAACAGTAGGAGTGAAAAATCATTTTGTCACAGCTATCCAAAATTATGGAACCAGGAGACTGGGACTGAGGATGACAATTGGTTAGGGGTATATATATTAATTACCTATGAAGGTAATAAAGTATTTTCCTCTTTTAATTTAGAAAGCAACATTGCTTTGGGCTTCCCAGGAGAGAAAAGGACAAATCAATTAACATAGCTCATTGATTGAACTGACAACCCCAAATCTTTCCTTTCTCCCTTCCTTACTTCCCTCCTTCCCCCTGCCTTCTCTTCTTCTTTCCATTCTTTCTTCCTTCCTTCCATCTATCCATCTATAAATATTTATTGTATCTAAAAAGTGTGCCAGGAATTTTCCTGAGGGTTGTAAACATAAAGATGACTAAGAAAGGGCACTTTTTGTCTTTCAGCTCTCACAGTCCATTGGGGCAGACAGTAATGACCACAAACAGTAATGATGTAGCCCCTGCAGTCTAACAACTGCTATAACTGAGGTGTGAACAAAACACTGTGGGAACACAATGATCACCTATTACATTTCATCAAGATGATGAAATCTGACCTGTAAGGAGTTTTCTCAGGTAAGACACAGGAAAGGAAGAGGTAACCATACAGTACATGCAAATGCCTAGAGCAGTAACAGGGCAAGAGTTGTTTGCAGAGTGGTGAGGAGCACAGTGTGAATGGAGCCCTGAGTACACAGGTGCAATGCCACAGTTGATGTCCATAGGCACATTGGGATTAATCTGTCTCAAGCTTTGTATTCCATGTCTAGAAATACGAAACACACCCTAACAAAGCAAAGGTTTACAAGCAAGGAAGCAGCATTAAAATTTATTTTTTAGGAAGCTCTTAATCTGCTCAGGCTACCACAACCAAATATATAGACTAGGTGGCTTAAACAACAGAAATTTATTTTCTCACAGTTCTGGAGTCTAGAATTCTCAGACCAGGGTGTCAGCATGGTCAGGTCCTCTTGAGAGTTCTCCTCCTGACTTGCACAGGATCGCCTTCTTGCTGTGTCCTCACATGGCAGAGAGAGAGAGCTCTCTGGTGTCTCTTAAGGGTGCTAATCCTATCACAAAGCCCACTCCCTCATAAGCTCATGTACATTTAATTACCTCCCAAAGGCCCCTCCTCCAAATGCCATCACACTGGGTATTAGGGCCTTAACATATGAATTGGGTCAGGGCGGGGAACCAAAATAAAGAAACAAAGAAATAACAGAACTCCTGCAGGGGTGTGGAACAAAGACTTAAATGAGGTAGTAGATGCTGGTAAAATCAGATTGGGTATTTATAAAGTGAAAAATTAAGCAAAGCAAACCAAGATAGTGTCAGTGTGGATGAAAAAAGATATTCATTTTATAGATATTTCTGAGATAGGAGTAATGATTCTTTATTCATCTGACATGAAGAGTGAGAAAGAAGGAGAATTCAAATATAAGAGGATTTAATTTAAGGCATGGGACCAATATTAAAGACATATTGTGTAGCGTATCCTTGAACTTTGGCTTTTCACTTCCTGGTGGAATCTCTAAGGTTCCTTCACCATAGCATGTAGTCCTCTACTTCTTAACAGTAACTACTTAGATTCATCACCAATTCTGTAGCTTTTGCTTAGCTTTCTTGCCTTCAAGCCTCAACAAATGCAACAGTATTTTTATATGTTGAAGAAATAAATCCTTTGAGTGTCAAAGCCAAATTCCCAACAGAATCGATTTCCCTCCGTGTGGGTTTGGAAATCTTCACTGCTTATGCCAAATCCTGTAGATCGTGAGCAGGGCCCTGGCGTTCTGGGGAAGTCAGTCTATGTAAGTCAGCAATAGATTGGGAATCTTGGCTTGTAGACTCTTAGTTGGATTTTATGTCCCTCTTTATAGGTTGAGAAAATGCACCTGAGCTTTTAGAAGCCAAAAAAAGAGTCAGAAAGAGCATGAAATCTCAACAATTCAGTGAGGTCATCTGAGTGTTCACAGGAGAAATGAGGAAACATGCAAAAAGATTGTCTCGACAGAAGAGGGAGAGAAAAGTGAAAGGAAAGCAAGCCTGAAGAGGTGGCAGGGTCAGTGAAATAGGATGTGTAGTCTTTAGTGAACAATGTGTTTATTTCAAGGAAAATTAACAGAGTATTATGAAGCACCTATTGATCGCTCCAGGTATGTTGCTGATGCAAAAGAATACAAAGGCAGTTCAAGATCTGTGCCCTCCCACGAAGGACGTTTACATTCTATCCTCCTCTTTTCAGCTTTTCCAGTCCCACTCATCTTCTCTCCTTTCTACAAATCAATTCAAAGTGACATCAAAATACAGAATACCAAGAAAACACTTTCAAGTGTTTTGTACTTCTCTTCCCCCACATTCTGTATCCTATCATTTAGACCTCTCATTAATATATGGATATGTATGCCTCTTTCAATGCATTTATCTTAACTGTAAGCTTCATACGAGCAGAAACTAAATACAAATAAGTACATCCAGCCCCCTTATAAATGCCTAGAACAGTGCCATATGAACAATGAGATCTTAATATTAATTGATGTTCAGTTCTGGCTGGGGTGACTGCTAAATAACAGTTTTATGAGTGAACAATGTGGGCATGCTTTGTACCTTGGTATTTGGATCTCTAAAGCAGTAATATAACTCAGTTATTTATTTTACTACTGAACTTTTTCATTTAATATACAAAAAGCAGAAAATGAATCCTGGCCCTGAGATTTTTTTTCATACTTAGTTGATCCTTGTATAAAGCATTCTGTTCCATTGTACTTCCTTAGACTCTTCCATCTCATTAAATTTATGCCTCCAGGAGATCATAGGAATACACTAATTTACCAAGCACTGTTTCTAAAAAAATGTAATCATGTATTTTACAGCATTATTTATTATTGGTATCTTCAATGCAATTAAATAGGCATTTATTTTAGAAGGTACTATATGTAATTATTTTGTTACTATGATGGAGAAATAGAAGACATGACAGAACTTGGTCCTTAAAAATTTCAGTGAGGAGAAAGAAAAGACATATATCATCATCAAGTGCTGTATAAAGAAGATCCAAAATGATCCTTCCACCAGGATTATACAGAATGTAGATTTCATTGTGAGTCAATAAAAGCAAGAAGAATTCATGGCATGGAGATATCTGAGCAGATCAAGCATTGAATAAGTGGAAAAGACAGGTTAGAGTATTCTGAGGGATTGGAGGGGCACCGTGGTGCTGTGAAGTAAAAGCAAAGGAAAGAAAATTCACATGGCTTGCACAAAAGGTCGTGAGTTCCCATCCAGCTGGGGCAACCTGGGAGGTATTGGAGGGAACAGTGTCTGATAGGTTGATAGATAGAAAAGACCAGAATATAAAGGACTTCTAATATTGACTTATTTAAAATTTTATTGAATAAATCAAATAATCCCAACCTCCCAGCATAAATATTTCATCCTTCCACAGTGAGACTCTATCGTTGGAGGTGCTGCTATTATAAATGCTTCAAAGTAGAATAGAGCAATCACTCGGTTAGGGTTTGGAATCAGGCAAATCTCACTCTATTTTTTACTACTTACAAGTTATATGATATCAGGCAAATTACTTAAACTTGCTGAATCTCATTTTATTTATCTATAAAACGGGGGTAGTATTACCTATTTCAAAGCATGTTATGAAGACCAAATTAAATTATATAATGCTTTGTAATTGTGATTTATAATAAGAAATACATATTTGATCTTCCAGTTTCTAGCAGAGTCCCTAAAACCATCGGAATTCCCTAAGAGATGAGAGCAATAAAGATGTCTTTTATTATGTTAATGATGTTACTTTAGAAAAGCCCATAGGTAAAGAAAGGATGGGGCTGGCTGCCAGGAGAGCCAACTTTGAACAGAGGGTTGGAACTTTCAGTCCCACCCTCTGATTTCCAGGGATGAGAGGGGGATGGAGGTTGAATCAATTACCCAATGGCCAATGATTTAATCAATCATGCCCATTTAATGAAGCCTGCATAAAAACCCCAAAAAGAGGGGGTTTGGAGATCTTTCAGGTTGGTGTACATGTGGAGATATGTGGAGAGTGGTGCTCCTGGAGAGAGCATGGAAGTGCCATACCTTTTCCCTATGCCCTATGTATCTCTTCCACCTGGCTGAGTTACATCCTTTTACAATAAAACCACTGATCTAGTAAGTAAAATGTTTCTGTGAATTCTGTGAGCCACTCTAGCAAACTAATTGAGCCCAGTGGAGGGATCCTTGGAAGCACCAATCTATAGCCAGACAGTCAGAAGCACAGGCGACAACTTGGTCTTGTGCCTAGCATCTGAACCGAAGCGGGGTGGAGTGGGGTGGGGACAGACTTGTAGGACTGAACCTTAACCTGTGGAATCTGTTGCATCTCCAAATAGACAGTGTCAGTACTGAGTTGAATTGTAGGAGACCCAGGTGGTCTCTGAGAATTGCTTGGATATATGTGGAAACCATACCCCACTGCTTGCTCCCCACCCCCACTGGAATTAGGGACCAGAATTTAATATACTACGTATAAAGTTCACAGTGTAATACCTAATACACATTCAATAAATGCTGGTTGCTGTTGTTGCTATGATGGCTATTTCCTCTTGATAACCCTGCAGAAGCTACCTAACTTCTTAGAGTTCATATACTCATTTCTTTGTGTCTCTACTATATATTTAACCTTATATATATGACATAATACATGACATATTTTTATACATATGATTTAACATAATTGTTGAATAATAATTTCATATTATTGAATGACTTCTATATAAAAAGCCACTGTGCGAGAATCTGCTGAGTATATACCGATAATTTAGAGCAGTTGCTGGAAAACTATGTTTGGCAGGCCAAATCTAGCCTGCCACTTCTTTTTGTAAGCTCAGTTTTATTAGAATGAAGCCACACTTATTCTATGTATTGTCTATGGCTGCTTTTGCACTACAACAGCAGAGTTGAGTAGTTGTGACAGTCTGCATGGCTGGTAAAATCTGAAGCATTTCCTATACAGCCCTTTACAGAAAATGTTTGCCAACCCCTATGTTAGAGTATTCCTATCCTAGAGAAGCTTTTGATCTGGCAAACTGTGCTAAACAGACATAAATATCTGAGTCAGAATATACATTTTAGTATATACAGTAGTATACACAGATTTCATAGATGGAGGTATCTAGTTCAGTTGAGTTAATCATTAAAGAATTTGTTATAGTAGTAGCATTTGGAACCGCCTTTTATTAAAGCTAAGGTTTATTAAATAATTTCATTTGGTTATTTGTTCATTCAATAAATACCCATTAATAGCCTCTCATATGCCAGGCACTGTTTTAGGTGCTTGGGATTTGGCAATAAACAGAATGAACCAAGACCTTATTCTTATGGGGCTTACATTCTAGTGGGGCAGGCAATGTACAAATAAAGGACTACATAATATAATGTCAGTTGCATTAAAGAAAAAAAAGCAAGGTAAAAAGATTGAGAATAGTGGAGATGGTGGGTACTCTTCGGAAGGTTAGGAAAGACTTCTCTGAAGAAGTGATGTTTTAATAGGGACCTAAGGGAATAAGCCATGCACATGTCTGGGGGAAGGGCATTCTAGGCAGAAGGACAGCAGGTATAGAGGTCCTGAGTCAAGACTGTGACTGATATGTCAGAGAAAATTTACTTTCTGGTACTCACTACGTTGTACCATTGCTTAATAACTTAAATTTAAGAATACATTATCACATTTAATTCTCTCAGTAACATTATGACATATGAAATACTATCATTCCCACTTTATAAATATAGAATTTAGGTCTAGAGAGGTTAAGTAACTAACCTAAAGTCATAGAGCCTTTATATGGCAGCACTTGAATCCAAGACTCAGACTCCAAGACTCAGACTGGAAATCGCCTTCAAGAGCATCTAGAAATATAATAGATTCAGGCATGATTTCTAGATGCAGAAAAGGAAAGTACAAGGGAATGTGTTTCTAATGTGAGTTGTGTTTGGATAAGAGCAAACTTCCTAATTTGGCTTTAATGTGGACTTTGTATGGAACATAAAATAAGATAAAATTTAAAAAAAAATAGGTTGGTTGGAGACACATTGTGGAGGGCCAGGAATCTAAGGCCGAAAAGCGTGTTCTCAATTCAACTGATGAAGGGAAGTCATTCAAAGATTTGGGATAGGGGACTAAGGGGAGCAGTGCTTTGGAAAGATTTATGTGGCAACTGGACAGTGTGATGATCTGTGTCAGGAAGACTGGAGGGCGTGGAACTAGCTCAGTATTTATTGCATCGGCCCAAACAAGCTGCAACGAGAAGGTGAAATGGGGTGGTGTTTTTGGGAATGGAAAGGAAGGAGGTATGAGTTGAACTTCAAAGGCTGAATCTGTATGATATGACAGCTGACTGGCATCAGGAAGATGAAGAATTCAGAGATGACTGTGATGTGTCAAGCCTCGGAGTATGATCTGACCGTGAACAGAAACTGGGAAAAGGAACTAGACAAGAGGAGAAATTTGGGCTACAGTATGTGGCAATGACTCTCTGGCAGAAGGAGAAGTTGATCAATGGCCTAAGACATGAGACTTGAGATGTAGAACTGGGAGTCATCCATGAAGAAGTGACAGGTGGCACTAGATGAGATGATAAGATTATCGGGGCAGGAGTGTAAAATAAAAAATAAAGACCAGAGACTTTATGGAAAGCCTATGTTTAGGAGAAAGAAAGAAAGAGAAATAGGCACTCCAGGCTGTAAGATAACAATGATGGCTAACACTTATCAAGCATTTACTGTGTTTGCGGCATGAATCTAAGCGTTTTACATATATTAACACACGGATAATGAACTGGCTTGGAAGGCAGGAAAAATACCATACCAAGAAGGGAGAACTTTCCTTAGAAATACCTCCTGGTCTGGCAGCCTTTGCGGTGGGTGACAGAGAGTGATAGGTGGGTATGGCTGAGCATTCAGAGCTCTGATATCTCAACACATTCCAACTCCACGTTATGCTTGAACTGGAGCAGTTCAACTGTTGTGTTCTATGTAAGGTCTCATTAGGAAAAAACCATGAGCCTCTGCTGCTAAAAGCACTCTACAGTTCATTAGCTTAGGAGGAAGGAATGAACTAATGGGCAAACTTTCCCAGTGATGAGGAAGGAGGAGTGACCAAGGTTGTAGGAATATTCACAGACAGATAAGAAATATTCACAAACAGTGGGAGAGTAAATGGGCCAGGATAAAGTCATAGGATGCCCTTCTTGAGGTTATTGCTCATGAATTTGAAGTGACAGCAGTCAGCATGTCTCTTATCGAGAGCCTACTCTGATATCCTGGGACAGCAAACATGAAAAGGTGTTGTTCCTGACCTTAAGGAAGGGAAGAGAATTCGATCTTCCTTTATATATATTATCTCATTTAATCTTCATTACAATATTATAAAGTAGGTCACACATATATGTAGAATGGCTTGGTGATAACCAGTCTACTCATATAAAGGACAGGTATTAAAATGACCAGTCTCTTACAATGCAATACCCTAATTTGATACTTCCATCCAAGTAAGGTCTTCTCCCCTCCCCCAGCTAAGGCCTGTCTCAGGCCTGAAAGCCCATGATGGGGAGGGGAACACTGGTGTTCTCTTGGCTCTTCCACTGTCTCTCTTACTCCAGCAGTAAGAGTTTCAGACCCCTCCAGTTCCAGCCCAGAGGGAAAAGGAACTTGAAGGAAAGTATACAGTCTTACCTGGTGTAGGGGTGTCAGGACTCTCTGGATACAACTCTTTTAATCTTAAGCAGGGCCTTATAGATTCTTCCTGAGAATCTCCTCCTGGAAACCCCTGTCTGGAGCTCTTGGTTATAGGCAATGCTGCTCTTCTGACTAGACATCAGACATTCTGTCACCCACTCTTGCCCTCACAAGTTGCTGTATCCTTACAGTTCACCTGTAGTTTTTTGTTTGTTTGGGTTTTTTTTCTTTTTAAATTATTTTTAAAGTTTTTATTGAAATATAGTTGATTTACAATGTTGTGTTAGTTTCAGGTGTACAACAAAGTGATTCAGTTTATATATATATATATATACACACTATATATATCTTTTTTAGATTCTTTTCCATTATAGGTTATTACAAGATTGGTTGTTTTTTTCTATTCAGGTTATCTCGCCTACGCTGGAAGACCTTGGGAGTCCCTCTTAAAATTACACTGGGTCAGTTTTCTCCCAAGAACAATGTGGTCTTTGGGAAACTCATGCACCCTTGTGCTGCAAGGATGGAAGCACAGCTTGCTCCCAGAGCAGTCTTTTTTCTCTTTGCTCTTCCATTTCAGGCCAAAACTCTGGGGCACACATTCCAACTTCCCAAGCCCCCTTGAAGCCTGTTTCACTTGAGGGAGGAGGTGAAACTCTATGGCACTGCAAAAACTCCACAGCATTCTTATAACACTTCAACCTTCCCTACTTCTGGAGAATAGAGGTGAGAGATTGTTAAGGCTGCCTGCACTAGTCTCACAACCTTTTAGCATATCCTGATTAGCTGGACTAGCTCTTTGATTTAGGACACAAGGTAACTTGGTAACTTTTATATTGTTCTCAGCCTTTGGGACCTCAGCTAAAATAGAGACAGAAAGAGTCCCATTTTATCAACTTGTCTGATATAAAAGCATTGTAAACATCAATAACCATTTGGTAGCACACTTTGGAAGGCTTGCAGCATCTTGGTTAAACAAGTACCCTTCTGCTTTACTATGGCATGTCTCTGTGGAAACATCCATTTCCATGTTAATGTCTTTTACAACGCCTTTGCCTCACATTTATTTATTTTACCTCCTTGTTCCCAGTGACTTCTGTTTTCATGTTACCTCCATCAATCCTGGATCTTGGCATCACTAATAGTTCCCGACCTACAGACAACACATTTTCTTAATAACATCAAACCCATTCCACTATTTCAGTACTCAACTAAGAAACTTGCTTCGTTGTGCACTGAGAAATAGCAAAGCGATTGGAAAAGGCTTTCAATAGGCTCCCACCACTACATCTACCTACTTCCCTATATCTTCCCTACATTCTCTGACTTTCCTTCTGTTACTAGAGGAGAACTGGTAATGCTCCTATTAAGGCCAATCAATCCCTTCTCCCAAATACACACACACACACACACACACACGCACACACACACACACACACACACACACTTTAGATATGATCGCTCACTCACTTAAGGATACCATCAGTGTTTTCTTATCAACCATTTTTCTATTTCTTCCAGCATTACAGACATGGTATTGAATCTACCATCTTAAAAAACAACAAAACATTTTCTGACCCTTTTTTATGCCCTTCTAGCTACAATTTCATTTGTGCAGTGTTCTTCTGTGCAGTGAAAATTCTCAAAAGTTGTCTGTACTCATTGTCACCAATTCTTCTCCTGCTTTGTCTTGGTTCCAGATTTTCACCCCCTCCACTCCTGAAATAGCCCTTACCAAATCACCAGTGGCCTATAGGTTGCTAAGTCCAATGGTCAAGTCTCAGCCATCTTCTTACTCCATCAATCTACAGCATTTCACAAAATTGATTACTCCTTCTTTCTTGAAGGGAAGGGAACTTTGGACTCAGAGCTTTTAAGACCCCTCTACTTTGAATCTCCTCTTCCTTACTGTCTACTCCTATTCGACTCCCTCTTTGGCTCTTTTTTTTTTAAATCTTCCTGGTCTTAAATGATGAAAGTTCCCAGGGCTTTTTCTTTAAACTTCTATTCTATCCATACTCACTTCTTATGTGATGATACCCAATCTCAGGACTGTAAACCTTCATATTGATAACTTCCAAGCTGATACCTCTAACGAGGATCTCTCTCAAACAACAGATTCACATATTCAACTACACACTTTCTATCTAAGAGGCATCTCAAACTCAAGCTGTCCAAAGTAGAATTTCTCATTTTCCTCCAAGACCTTCTCCTCCTGCAATCATATGCATTGTAGTAAACGTAACTCTATGCTTCAGTTAACTCAGGCTAAAAACCCTGGAGTCACCCTTCACTCATCCCTTCCCTATAGACTTTACCTTCAAAAGACAGATATTTTCCACTTAACATTTGTGTTCCTGAGCATTGAATGTTCTGCACAAAAATGGTTAACCAGGAGTCTACCTTATATTTTTTCAGGGGAAAAAATATATATAATGATTTATGTGAAACCAGAAGCTGCCAACTAAATTTTTAAAGTATATTTTAACATTAAAAGTTGGGTTATAAAATGTTTTATAATATTTCATGGTAAATAACATTGGTCAGAAAAAAATGCAGGCAAAAATTTACAATACAAATCAGGCAACTCCCTATAGTATCTGCATTTACTTACCAAGCAAAGTGGACACTTGAGGCTTGGCAAAGGTTGAGCAGGAAAAAGGGGGAAAGGTTAGAGCTGTCTTTGTCACTTGCTGTGGAAGGTGATGGTGCTGACAATTTGAGTGATGAATGGGCAATTTCAGGCAAATTATCAGACTCAGAGTAACTGATAGAGATTCTCTGTCATTTGGGTATTTATAAAGACCTTTGAAGAGTTAAGACGAAAAAATATTTGGATAAAACATGGAAAATGGAGTATGACTTACATTCCCAATTTTCTGAACAGAGTTATAAGGGATGGGCCATTTAAAGAAGTAAAGCTTCTCATCCAATCATCCTCATGCTTAAGGTTAATGTTTATCGTTGCTTCTAAATATGACTCTGTAATGCCTCTCAGCATCAGCATCATCCTAGATGAGCATCCTCTTTTTGACATTTGGTTGTTATCCTAATAGCTACACATGGTTCTAATACTCTACCAACCATTTTTGAGTTTGCAGTTGAGGTTTCGCCTGCATATTATATATTTTTAGTGCTTTATTGAGTTTTGGGGACATAAATATTAACTTTTCCTGTATTAGCATAGTCTTAAAAATGTATTTGGAGATATGTGTATAGTATGAAAGTGGGTATTAAAAAACCAAGAGGGATTCTAGTGGGAAAATATTTATTAGGAAGATTTTTGCATTGGATGTGCCTGTATATTCAAAATCGAACCACTTCTTTCCATGCAAAATCATTAATAACCTCTTGTAGCACCCATCTTCTCTGCCTGGACTATCCAAGTAGCCCTCCAACTGTTCTCTTTACTTTTATCCCTGCCCTCCTTCAGCTTATAACACAGTGATCCTTTTAAAACATAAGTCAAATCATGTTGCTCCTCTGTTCAAATTTCTATAATAAATTCTATTTACTCAGAGTAGTATCCCATGTCTTTAAAAGACCCACTGACTTCTCTCCTATCCGCCTCCCCCTCACCACTCTACTCAACCCATACGGGTCTCTTTGTTAGTTCTTGACTGGTCCAAGTGCACTCCTGCCTCAGAATATTTGCATTTGCTACTGCATTTCCTGGGTCACTCTTCCCTGTCCTATCTACAGGCTTTGCTCCCTCATTAAAGGCTTTCCCCAACATTCTATATTAATAGTAACAGCCTACCCTCCCCCATACTCTCTTTTTCTTTACCCTGTATATTATTTCAACAGTTCTTATCACCTGATGTATACAAAGGGGGACCTTATAAGGTATCACCTCCACCGGAACACTGAGAGTTACAGAGGCTCTATTCATAACTACACGGAGGTTACAAGTCCATTCTCTACTACTTTCTATGAGAACATAAACTCTAGAAGGGCAAGTACTTCATCTGTATTATTCTGAGCTGTATGACAAGATTCTTAAAGTGTCTGACACATAGGAGGCATTTAGTAAATAGATATTTACTAAATGAATAAATCAGTGAATAAATGTTCTGGTTTGGTGTCTCTTCTATTTAAAATAGAATTATAAGAACGATCTGTGAATTTTTCCCCAGGGAGCATCCTTTCCTCTCCAGATGTCCATGCTTTCTATGGAGGAAATTCAATATGGGAGATATTTCCTAGGAAACACAAAACTGGTATTTTTTAGACAAAATAAGGCTGTCAATCTTATTCTAATTTAGAGGAATTTAACTGAGACATCCTAATTTAGAATCCCATGTAAAATGCTAACCCAATATATGCCCATCTTTTAAGTAGGTAAATTGTTATGATTTTATGTAAAGAATTTCTTACAAATTCAGTTTTGTGCTACATGATTTAGTAAAGGAAAGTGTAATTTTCATGAGACTGTGTTATTTTTCAAATTCCTAGTCCTATGGCTTAAGCTCTAGTATATTACATATCACAGAAGTCAAATCCTTTACTCCACATCTCAGTTTCAGACTGAAAATTATTTTGTTTTTAGTGATCCTGTAGTCTCCATCAACCAGCTGCACAAAGCTGTTTGCTCTTTTTTATGGTGCACAAAATCCTGACCTGCTCACTCTCTGAAAGTGATGATGAATGAAATTTACTAGACAGACACTAAATGACTGTAGTTCAAACAAGACCACCTTGTTTATCTGGCATGTTCTGTTTGGGCATGAAAAAAGTAAGACCGAAGTTGAAATGCCGAGGTATAATTATAGCAGATTTTAAAGGATTCAATATATTCTTCACCTGGCCTGAGTTTAAATTGAATATTTAATTCATTTAGTAGCAGAAGTTCATTAACCTTTACTGGACTTTGTGCAGTAATAAGCACAAATCATTGCTGTTTTCCCCTCTGAAGCCTGTAATATTTAAAACATAATAGGACATTTTTATAACCAAAGACACTGAGAAAGACAGAACAACACAAGTAAAAAAGAAAAATGATCCTAAATACATTATGGTGTTATTCTATAAAATGTTTTAATCTTAATAAAAGAAACATTTTAAGCTGTACTGCCTAGGCAACTATGCTTTTATTTCACTGCGAGAGAAATCTGAAGTATTATTGTGTGTGTGTGCACGTAAGGCTCCTAAAGTCTTTGAGCTGTCATTTCCAGAAAGAGTTTAAAGTACCAAACAGATGGAGTACAACAAGGTATATTCATTTAAAAATGCACACAAATACATGTGAACATCTGCCAAATTTTGTGGAAACCTTCCTGAAGCCCTATAAACCTCTCTTTGTGTTTGAGTAGAATACATGTGAATTTTGGGAACTCCATTTAGTACAAAATAACTTCTTTAAAAATGTTTATAGGATTTTATGAGTCTCCTGATAGTATCTAAAAATAATTTAAAAGATTTTACCCCATTCATTAAGTTTGAGGACAAGACTTGGAAATAACTAATTTCAATAAAAAGTGACAATTAATGTTTTCACAATATATAACTGTAATTCATATAAGCACAAACCATAACAATTTATCTTCTGCAGTTTTCCTACTACCTCAGTGGTATGACTGCTCCATTATTAATCCCTAGTTTTAGTTGATTTTATTGATAATTTTCTTTGCAACATCTAATCCACAGTAAATATTCTAACCTAGAACTATTAGGTTGCAAAGAACAGACACCATGAAAGTTAACTTGGGAAGATCAGTAAAGAGGATTGTCATAACAATTTCTAATATTTAATATTTGCTCCTCTCCAACTTTAACTTGCACATGATTTTGTATAGCTGTGATATTGGCACTGGTTGCAGTGTTATATGACATTTGAGCTAAGGATCTAACCAACGACTGACAAAAGTTTCCATCTCTTAGTTTCATATCTTATGAAAGAGAATCTGATTTGCTTCTGGTCAAGTGACCAACCCATTTGTTATCCAATCAGAGATAATTGACAGTAATCATATGGTACATCAGGTTTCCCCTTAGAGAGGCTCTGTGAAGTTCAGATTCTCTAGAACATATTGCTAAAAATGGATAAGACACATTAAACTAATATTTCCAGAATACTAATCATGTTGGAAGAACACTGATGCTCTCATAAAACATTCCTGTACAATATCTGTTTCAGTTTTACAGATAGAGTCTTAATCTGGAACAGTAGTTGTCAAATTGTTGTAATCCAGCACACACAAAAAATTGCACAAACACCCCCTCCAGTTTATAAATTATGTACATAGATTAATGTTTTATCTTAAAAGGTATATTATAATACAGATATGAAATTTGAATTTTAAAAAGATAAAATAAAATTTTATACAAATTGAAGTTTATTATTTTCTCTACATATCCACAGAGACCACTTTTACTTAACTTTAGGTTTTATTTGATTATCAAGTCCATATATCATACTAACCAGATGTCAAGCACCATTCTAAATGTTTTTTTCAAATTTTTACTTATTTAATTCTCATAGCTACCCTGAGAGAAAGATACTGTTACACTCATTTTACATACATGGAAATTGATGTATAGAAGGTTAATGTGCCCAATATCACTGAGCTAGTAAACGGTACCACCAAAATTTTAATCCAGACACTACCATAACTACTGCTTTCTTCTTCCTATTGAGAATCATCTATCTCAAGAGTCACAGTGACTCATTCATCGTTAAACCAATCCAAAATTCCTACGTGCCTCCAAGGCCTTTGCCAACCATGTCTCCATAATTTAAATTTCTGTTTTTTTTTATATTATACTTTACACTCTCTTCTACTCGCTGTTGTTCACAAACACATTAATTTCTCCTTGTCTCATTAGAAGTAAGGACCTCCCACAGTATTGGCAAAACAATGGATGAGATGTGCAACGTCAGATTACTGCAGGGAAAAAGCAATTGTAGAAAATCCTCAAGTCTATCATTGTAACTATAAACACAACAATATTCCTTGGTGGATTATTCTTCACATGTGTATTAAGAGGAAACCCAGTGGGCAACATCTTGGGCAGCATCTTTTCCACCTTTCCTGATTATGCTGTCTCTATGGCAACTTAAGGTGAGTAACTCAAGATATTTCTTCTTTCTTTCCAGGGGCGATGAGCTTGATAGTTTACACATAATGTGACGTAAAAACTAATTAGAACCTTACATTTTTACTATACTTTCACAGTAGAAAATACGTCAGTGTAGCTCCAAAAATGGTTAGATGATGCAATAAAGGAAGGTCCCTGTTCATCACCAGAAGAGTACTGAGAGTGTGTCTTCCATATTTATTTTTTCCTTTGTCTTTATGCCATGACTGTTGTTTTTTGTTCCTGATATTAGTTCTTTGTTCTTGTGAATTCTAGCACTAAATTGCTTTGAGAAAATAATATTTATTGTTCTAAATGTTTCCATGGTCATTTGCAGTGATCCAAGTTTTCGTTTGAAAGAGACTTGGCAACACTCCCAAAAGCTGAGTAACAAGTGTTTAACCTACTGGACTCACTTCCTAACATTTGTACTGAAGACAAACTGGTGCTTCCCTGTCTGGCCTCTCTGCTGCAGAGGACACTGGACACAATTCTTTTCCCCTTCTCACAACCTCTGCTTGTTCTCATGCTGTCTGGAGCCTGTTTTGATTTCCTTAATATACCTTTTCATCTTTTCTACTTAATCTCAAAAATACCTCTCTTAGTTTCTAATTGAATATAACCCTAGGTTGTTTTGTCAAGGGCCTTGAGAATGAGGCAGAACCACTTCCTGGTGGTTCTTTAAATAATTTCTATGGCTTTTCACTCAAATCGTTTGTCTCTGAATCCTCCTTTGAGTAAACTTGATGCTGTTC
Source organism: Phocoena phocoena (assembly GCF_963924675.1). Classification (NCBI taxonomy): domain Eukaryota; kingdom Metazoa; phylum Chordata; class Mammalia; order Artiodactyla; family Phocoenidae; genus Phocoena; species Phocoena phocoena. The sequence continues at coordinate 86,919,359 of NC_089219.1, read as the reverse complement.
TTCTTGAACGCAAAGAAACAACTCAAAGTTGTGGAATTATTTGAAATATCAGTTGAGGTAAGGAACCATTATCAGATTTCTCAAAGTTTATGGACTTTATGAATTTTAAGTTATCCCATGTGAATGGAATTGAGCTTCTCGGGTAAACAGAGATTCATCTATTAATCTAAGGGGAGAGAAAAGTCACAAAAATTTCTGCTCCTGCCCAAAGGGAGACTGATTCTCCTGCTTGCATTTCAGAAGGATGTATAGCACATTGTGGGGAAATAGAAACAAGCCAAAAGGGCTGGGAAACTGACAGCTTTAAGAACTTGCCCACACGTTTCCCCTTTAGGAATTCAGCAGCAATGGAAATTGTCTGTGAATAGGCACTGGACTCAGATCTTTGACTCTGCAAAGAGAGATTCTACAAAGCATGGTCCCGGGATGCCAGACACAGCTTCGGGGAAAGTTGCCTTTGATATGCACATAACATGGCATGGAGAGAGAAATAATATGAAGTTCACCCTTCATTCCATACTAACATAATGCAATAGTATACAATAAACAGAAATGAGTTTTGGAAAACCCACTGGGAAGGAAGGTTGTTGAGAAATCATGGTCTTACAGGTGGTAAAAACTGGTAAAAGGAAAATAAGGTGGCTGCAATGGAATGGAAACAACGAAAATATGTCCCCCTTCATAAGGCAAAGATGTTGAATTTTAAAAGAAAGAGAGCCACTAATTTAAAACATCCAAAGCCAGTCCCCAGACATCTGAGCTGGCCAAATTCTAGTGCAGTCCCTAGGGACATATGCAGCTGATTTACACTAACAAACTCTCCTTCACTTACCCATTCAATAAACCTTTAGAATTTCTTATATGTGAAGCCCGTGCTAGGTGAAGACACAAAGACCAAAAAAACATGGTACCTGTCCTGTCCTCAAGGATCTTACCCTTCAGTAAGGAAACTAACACACACACAAAGTAAGGAAAAACAATTGTTCTAAAGAGCACTAAAGACTGAGGAAACAAACTGAAAGAGTCAAGTTGACTTTCACAGACGATAGAGTACCTGTAATGAGGCTTTAAGTATGGTTAGAAATGTGTTTAGTTGTTGAGACTTGTGACTGCATTTTAACCAAAGGGACTAACGTCTACCAAAGCACAGAAAGAAGAGGCTGCCTGGCCCATCCCAGAACAGATAAGGCAGACGGGAATTCAGAGCTATGGGAAAAGAGGCAGACGACCAAACCTTTGAAAGAGTGAAGGAAATAAGTGTTCATCAGTTTCTCATTTCAACTATTAAGTGCATGCTCCTTTATAGTCACTAAAAGTTTAATGTGACTCTGTGGTAAAAATAAATAAGTAAATAAATAAATATCCTATTCTGTGGTTCTGACGGTCCCAAGGAGAAAAAAGAGAGATTTCCAACCCATCATTTTTTCATGAAACTAATTAGCTGTGACAATGCATAAGAATTCAATGACATTGTTGCTATACCAGTGAAAGAATAGGAAATATGAAGTACATTCTGAAGCACATGCCCTTTTATTCAATTAAAAATTACTTTATCCAGAAACATTTCAAACATACAAAAAGGAAGAAATAATGATTCTCCATGTAACCCTCAAGATTTTGCTCTGATAGATAGCGTTTTTTTTATTATTATTTTTTGCAGAATTATTTTAAATCCTAGAACTCCTTTCATTTCACTCATATATTTCAGTTTATATCTTTTTTAAAATATATTTTCTTTTTTTTTTTTTTTGCGGTACACGGGCCTCTCACTGTTGTGGCCTCTCCCATTGTGGAGCACAGGCTCCAGACGCGCAGGCTCAGCGGCCATGGCTCACGGGCCCAGCCACTCCGCGGCATGTGGGATCTTCCCAGACCGGGGCACGAACCCGTGTCCCCTGCATCAGCAGGCGGACTCCCAACCACTGCGCCACCAGGGAAGCCCTAAAATATATTTTCTTAACAATTATGATGCCATTATCACACCTAAAAAAATAATGATAACTCACTGTCATCATCCAATGTATACTCCATAATTAAATTTCCCTGAATGTCTCAAAAAATGTCCTTCTAAGCATCGGTTTATCTGAATCAGGATTCAAGCGAGATTTACTCATTATGTTTAGTTGTTTTAAAATAAAGCAGTCCCTTCTCCCTCATACCTGTTGTTCCCTACATCATTGTTTTATTACAGAAATTGGTTATTTACCCTGGCAAATGGCTTTTGTTGCGGACTTATCTGTACTTCCTTATGATGTTATTTCTATTAATATTTTCCATTTCTCTTGTAAATGGAAGTTAGCTCTGGAGGCTTGATTAAATGCAGAGTCAACTTGTTTCATAGTAAGAACACTCCATCAGAGATGCTCCCTCAGGAACACACACTGGCTGGTGCCCCCATACAAGTGACACTTAGCTAATCGATGGTTCAGGTGGTGACAGCTGAACCCTCACTGTAAAGGTTCCCAACAACCTTTCACCTAATTGTCTTTTCCATTGAAGATCACTGTCTCAAGCAATTGTTTCATTGGGGGTTGCAAGTTTATGAGTTTCTAATTCTTTCTACATTCATTAGCTGGCGTTCTTCTGCAGAAAAGAATAATTCTCATCAGTTGGAGCTATTTGCTTGCCCTAAAATATAGTTAGTACAGTAAAGGTAGGAAAATGCTTAATTATTTCCTTTCACTTGCTATTATCAGAATAAGAAGTTAGGACTACTCCCGTTTTAAAAGCAGAATCACTTAATACTGTTAAAAAATTACTTTCAGAATACTACTGAAACAAGAAAATTTGAGCTTCAATATTTTCCCTTTCTGTATTGACTCCTAAGGTAAATCTACTTGGGACCAGATTTATTGGAGTTATATGTAGATATAAACACTGAAAAAAATTCTAAACCATTATATAGGTACAATTTTATCACTAAACAGCAGTGTGCTCCTAATCAGCAGTTTTACCTTTCTTTCCCACTCTAGAACTTTTATAATGATTTTTATGGACGAAATCAGCCTCTGGTACCACTTCCTGTTCACAAGGGCTTAGAGGATAAGGAAGCCAGAAAATATGCTGTCCCTTTCTTTTCCTCAATTGTAGAAATTGTGAGAAAATGTAAATTTTTACAATATATGTATGGGAATTCATAGCATGCGCTCCATACTTATAGAATAGGCATTGTTAATTTGTGATTCTAATCTAGAGAGCATAAAGATTGCCATACTATAGGAAGAAAGTATTGGGGTGGCTTCAGAGAATGATTTGGGGACCATGCCTTAATTATATTTCTTCCAAATAGTGTCATTAATAATTGGTATTGCTGAGTTCCATTTCTACCTCCCCACACACAAAAAACAGTCTACAAAAAATTAAAAATCCAATTTGAAAACCAAGATAAGCAATTTCATCTAGGTATAAAATAGCTACAACGATTTTTTTAAATCCTGAATATTAATGTGTTGTGAAAAAAGCATGAACTCCACAAGCAGGTGGATTATCAACAAAGTGATTAAATAGGCCTCAATAGTCTCTCCAAAGAGCCATTAAAAATTGTCAAGGAATCAGAAAATTCTATAGTAAATGACCCAAATGACTTTGAGACATGAAAAATAAGGAAGCTGAAATAGCAAAATAATAATAGTACTTGCTACTTACATAATAGCTTTCCTGAGAGAATTCTGAAACACTTTCCAAACATTAATCCAATAATTTTTGTCATTAGTCTACACAGCACTAAGGGGGCCTTCTATGGTATTTCTCACTAAGCACTTGGGGAAACTAAGGCTTAGGAAGACAAAGATGCAGCAACTTTAACAGATTTTCCCCTCATGTAGCAAAAACTTAACGCTAGAAGAGAATTCCCAAAGAGAAAATGCCATCTGATTTTCCATTGTAATATTACTAGATGTCACTGATTCAAAATTAATTTGATATGTTAGTAAAGAGAGCCAATATAAAAATATTATCAATAGTTATCTAAAACCTGGGGAATTCATTAATTCAGAGACAAGCACACCTAAAATGAAGATCTGGAGAGAACATGTACTCCATGTTTGGAAGAACAATTTTTAAACAAAAAGATAAAGAACTACATCCACACGTATTTTTGTTAAAGAATTACATTCCATTCTTTTCTAAAATGGCACTTAGGAAAACAGCTCAATAAAATAGTTAATATAATACAATTCTAAATGAAAGTAACTGACTAATAGTGGAGGACAAACCAGGTAACTAAGACAAAATTTCAGGACGGAATCACAGCCTTCTGGGAATGAATTCACAGCTTCTTTGACACAAACTCAGTTCAATAAAAACAGCAAAGCACCTGAAACTCACAAACTGCTGCTGAAGGAAGTAAACCAGGTAAGGAATTCTGTAGGGGAGAACAATATAAACCAGAGGTAATGGGGAAAATTCACTTTGTAGTAGAAATTGTAGCAATACAAAAGCGCATCATACAACAGACGGAACAACTCACAGTAAGGGGAAAAGAGGCACGCCTCCTGTTTGTAAAGAATGGCAGTGAAAGAAAATACCTATGTGCTTTTAAATCTTATTCCTAAGAGATAAATTCCAAATTCCTAAGGGAAATATTATTTCTTATATGTGAGATTACGGAGTACCATGAACCACATGCAGGAAGACTGGATTACACACATTAGAAAGAGTCCAGCTTAATGAGGTCAAGCTTGGGGCTCTCAGCCCATTGAGTTGGGATTCCTTTTTTTTTTTCCACAATTTTTCAGGGGCTGGGGAGGAATGGAGATGCTATGTACAGAAATTGGGCCTGGGAGTCATGAGTTTCTTCTTTCTGATTTTGCAGAACCCACATTAGCTTCTTTTGAAGGGAAGTATAGGCCCCAATGTCAGGCTGCCTGGCTCAACTACATACTAATATGTATTGTATTGGGATGATGAAAGAATTAAATGAGATTAAAAGAAGTAATATACATTCCAGTCTTAAAATGGCACCTAGGCCATAATAGCACTCACTGGTATTAGGTAATTTGGGGTCACTCCATCCCACCTTGGCTGAGTTGATCAGATTCTAGGCAACACCATTCTGTCTCAACCTGGCACCAGCCACTGGAGAGCAAGATTCATTTTGGTTAGAAGAGAATTCTAGTCAAAATTCTTACATGATTTAAGAAAATGGCTTCAACTTTTCAGACTAAAGGAAGAAGCACACGCCTTTGTACTACACACTCATGGTGCCTTGTCCAGATCCCCTAGGATCCCTTTTACAAGTTCTCTGTTCCTCTCCCCCAACGCCAGCTTTACTTCAGAGGATTGCCCGCTGGCACAGAGGAGAAGCAGAAATGCCAGGAGTTAGCACTCCTGCTTCCAAGCTCTCCCCTTCCCAGTACACTTCCCAATACACCGACTGGTGTGAAAGACTAAAGTCCTCTTCCTTTGTTTTATAGCTGACAAACTCTCAGGACTGGGCCGAATAAACCTGCCCCTGACTTGTCTTCTCTCCTCTATCCTGCTGCCCCCATTTCCTTAATGATTTCACCAGAGAAATAAAATGACTTGCACCCCAATCCTTGGCTCAGGGTCTACTTCTAGAACAATCTAATCTCAGACTGCCTTAATTTAAGATTATCTTGGGAAAAAAATGACAGGAGAGAGCAGAGTAGAAAAGAGAATATATATTCCAACTTGGGAAAAGCAATGATTACAGAGTCATCAGTGAGTTCAATTCTATCTTCCATTCCAATTTCACACAGTCAATTTCTTTTTCCTTGCAACACTTCCACCAGTACACAGGTAGTGAGGGGCAGAAGCTAACAGAGTCAGGATATGTGGTGGCAATTATAGGTAATTAATTCCCTTTCCTCTTCCAGAACAGCTGTATGGGGTAATCCAACTGACCTGGGTGATGCCGTGTGAAGGTAAAAAGTACAAGAAGACAGAAATTAAATATAAAGTTCTTTCCTAAAGAGAGGGCTGAGGTTCAGGTCAGAAAACATGTTCAAATAAGATAGTTAATGATGGGATCTGACACACTGGTCTTTCAGAAGCCAAAGACCAGTGCCACCATGAGTCATATAGCCTGAGATTATGGAAGGGAGTAACAAAAATTTGGTGACAGTGAACCAGAGGTGATATGGAAGAAAATTGAGTCAGGAGAGCTAAAGAGTTTTGATATATTCCTTGTCCTCTGTGGCATGGATACTTGAACTGGATTTAAGGACCCCCTTTCTCTAAAGGGACACAGAGCCAGGTTTTTATCATGGTCACTTAGCCAAACACTCTAGCATACTCTATTGTGTTCCTGATTTAGAATACACGTGGTTGTGCCTGAACTTTTATCCTCAACTGCACGTGTAAAGGGCGAGGGTAGACTACAGGGAGACAGGGTTAATTATAGTTTACCTATGACAGGCGGTTCTGGGTAGGACGTTCTGGTAGGACGCATGCTCTTTTCCCCTTACTGTGCAGAGCTGTGCATGGACCAAGAAGAGAGCATGCCATCATCATCTCTCTTCCCTCAGATATCCTGAGGTAGAAACATTCTTTTTTATCACTCCCTGGTACAATGGAAGGGATCTCAATAAGACTCTACTTAAAGAGTCATTGATCCTGCAGTTGGCCAGGCTCAAGGTGTTTGCGGTACCAGGAAGTCAGGGAAGTAGCAAGGCTCCGGGTGTGAGGATTAAGCTGGCAATTATTAGCCAGTTCTTAAGTAGCTTGATGGATGGACTGCCTATGTTGACTTTCAAATTTTTTTGACAACTTCCCATAGTAATAAATATATTTAGATCATGACCCAGTAAACACACAGACACACAGACACAAAAACACACACAGACACACTTTAACCAAAACAAATATTTTACAAAACCAATAATGTCCTTATTTTGTATATACAAGCTGATGTGTTCTAACGTATTCTATTTTATTAAAAACATACTGGTCGAAAATCTATTAATTTGATATTATAAGCCACTCATAATTTGAAAACTATTGCTTTACTACCCAGATGAAAAATTCTATCTGAGCACCATTGGTCTTAGGTGAAGTCCTCAGGGAAGGACTAGTGGTTGACATATGGATGCAGAAGTCAAGGGAATGGGGCAGTATCTTCCCAAACTGAGATACAAAACTATAAATCAAAGTCTGATATAAGACGGTGTCTGAAATTAAGGATAATACAACAGGTGTTGGGACCCTCTAGGATGCATCTTTTGTGGATAGAGCATATCATCTTTAAAAGCCCTCCTTTATCATGTTTGCCTCTCTCTAGACTTTCTTGAGTCCTTTATCCCCAAAATATCTTTCTATCTCACCACATCCCTCACTAGTTCTGAAATACCTTAGGTCTTCCTTAATATATTCCAGGTATTATAGGATAGCAGGAAGTGTAAAATGTGAAGAGTGGGTACTGTGATAATGGATAAGAATGGGATAAAGATAAAAGTACAAAGTGTCAGCTCAGAAATGGGAAGGGCAATTTTTTAAAAAGAAACACTTTTTGAAAACAATCCGTTTCATCACTAAAAATTCTTGTTAGGCATTTTAGCGTATTTTGAAAGGTATCGTTATACAAAAATAAATTAGAATAAGGAATTACTATAACTACTAACCAAAAAATATCAAGTAATCACTTAGTTCTAACTTTCTAGGAACCAATTTGAAAATTTCATATCTAACTTATCTCTTGTTTCAATGACAGCCAACTCAATTAATGCACTTTTATCATTAATGACAGAACACAATATGTTTTTGAAATTAGCTTTGGGGTCTTTATTCTCCGTACAATGACATATTACAGTGAGCCACCCTTGTGGCCTTTTGCATCAATTATTTAAAAATCAAAGAGCCATTAATTCATGTATCTATACATTGGTAATAGTATTGTTTTAAAAGGTGGAGCATGAGAGAAAATCTGTCAATAAAATCATTGAACCTTTCCAGACTGATATGATTTATATGGAATCATTGCAATTCTATTTAGAGTACTGTGAGCTCAGTGGCTGGGTATGAGAGGTTTGAATTATTCATGTTTTCCTGGTCAATATACATACACACACGCGCACACACGCACGGAAGTTCTTCATTTTTAGGTTGCTTGCATGGATTTCTAAGTCTGGTTCCTTTTGGAGTGATTCAGAGTCCGTCAGTAACAAGCCGCATTCTCTGCACATGGACACCAACAGAGGCTTAAAAATAGGAGCCATGTGCACAGAGCTTCTTGTGCCAACCAACAGATTCTATCTGCATCTGCTACATATGGATTGACAGGAGAGGGGCCAAGTATACGTTGGTGTGAAGCAGCTTGCTGCTTCTGTTTTGAGAAAAGCTCATCATTGTACAAGTCCTGAACAAATTAGCCTTCCAATCACAATGCAAGGATATCGAAATAGGGTGAAAAACCTAGATGGTATCAGACAGTTCTTGCCAAATTAGTAGAGGATTAAAGAGGAAAAGAGAATCATTTTAAGACTGATAATTAGTAAGACAGAAAGATGTCAGGGTATGTTCAGATATGTGACAACCTTGAATTTAAAAAAAACAAAACTTGTTGCCACTCGTTGGAAAATAGCTGGAGTCAAATGGGTACAAAATATCACAGAGCTTTGAGTTGTTCTTTGGTAGAAACAAAAGAATTTCCATCAAATCCATAGAGTCGAGGTTGCAAGGGAAGGTTAGGTAGATCTCTGGATCACAAAGTCACTTATCAAAATTCATTGAGCTAAGGAATTGAAAACCTAAGGGGGAATCCATATCAAATAAATATTAAGACTTTAGTTATTGTGAAATAGATAGGAAAGTGCTCTGTAAAATATAAAACCATGTACAGATTTTACTTCTAGTTATTTTATGTAAACAATATACATTATAATCCTTTTATAACTATACTACCTCATGCTGAAGGGATAGCAATCATTTCCCAAGTGCCCAATACAATTAAACAAATTTATAAATCAAAGAGGGTGTGTGGACAAGGCTCATATTTTCATATCTTCTTTTGTCTCCTGAACAACTGTGACTTTGTGAAAATTTAAATCCATATAATTTATTTATTTTACTATCACTGCCACATGTAACCTTTCACTTCATATCCCTTAAGCCTGAATGTGTATCAGAGAAGAACATACGTTCTTAAGAACGCAAGCATTGGAAGATAGTTACTTGCACAGCTAGCTCACTCACTCAATTATTAACAACAGCCACATGAAAATTACTGAGCAGCCACTGTGTGCTAGGCATTGTGCTAGGCACTGGGTAAACAATGCTGCCTGTCCTTTCAGAGCTTGCAGACTGGAAGCATTAACAAGACAAGAAAGAAGGCAATCGTCATAGGGTGTGGTTATGTGACAGGAGAAGTACAGGGTGACTTGGGAGCACATGGGAGGGACACCAAGCCTAGACTTTGGTGCTCAGAAAGGCTTTCTTGAGGGAAGTGACTGTATTTAAAAGTCCACCCTAAACTATACTGGAAAGAATAGGTTATAAGCCAATGTTACCTCAATTTATAAAAAAAAGAATAAATGAACAAGTGAAAAGAAATCACCATGTGGAAAAACAAGGAGGACAGCCCCCAGCCTGGAATTCACAAGCAAATGGGCATGTTTGCAGGATGAGAAGGACTTAGGAACTAGTTTTCTACTCTCTGTCTGTTTCTGTCTCTCCCTCCCTCCCACTCTCAGTCTCTTAACAATCCCAAAGGGATGAGTGAGGAAACTATGAAGAGCTGTGGGGACCATGAATACCCTGTAAGTTCTTTAATGGATACCAACTCTACAGAGTTCTCTACCGTTTCTGCCCCAGAGGATATCTAACAGCTCAGAACTGAAACATTCCTTGCATTAGTGCACAGCACACTCTGCCACTCTTTCAATCAAGATGAAGAACTGTGTAAAATACCAATACTTGAAGTTAATAGCTAAGATATACTGAGTATTTAAGTATTTAACATATGCCAGGCACCAAGTATTTTACATATATTATATTATATTATGTATTACATATATTATGTATTTTAACCCTAACAACAGTGTGCATCGGTCCGATAAGTATCCCTATTTTACAGAGGAGCACGGAGGGTTACATAGTTTTCTTAAGGTCATTCACTGGCAGAGGTATATTTGACCCTAGGTCTCCATGACTCATGAGTCTGAGCTTTTGGACACTCTATGGTCTTCCCAGACACTAGTATCATATTGTTACTGCTATTATCATCATTATTATGATGAGGTGAGTTGCCATTTTATCTCCCCAAAATTCATTTTGGAATGCTGATAAGGTATTTCTATTCAAAAACACTAATTAAATAGATATTGGTATTTCCCAATATCTTTTGTATATTACCTCTTGGAAAGTTGCTAATACTGCAGAGTAAAGAAAAAAAAAAAACCTCTCTTATCTGAGCTAGAAGGGATACATACTGTGGCCTTAGTTATTAATTAAATGTTTTAAAACATTATTTATCAGTGTGCTTTTTCACTGTCAGAATGCCTTAGGGCTCTGCACAGCAGGTCCCCCACAGCTTTCAGGAAAGAGCTGCCAAGAGTCCTTGCCCAGTGTTCACGGCTATATTTGTTCATTCTATTACAGTATATACTATGCCTCTCCTAGTGATTTCACTTTAATCTATGTAGCAAATCATTCAAAAATATAGAGAGATTTCGGTGCAGTAGATAACAAAGAAGCTGAGAATATGCAAATTGGAAATTTTCTGCTGTTTCTCAAGGAAACAAAATATTTACATGCCTCTTAAAAATCGGCCAAAGGGAAGTTGCATGAATGCCAAAGGGAAGTTGCATGAACACCATTCCCTAACCTTTGCACTTTCTTAATGATTCAAAGTGACAATTAGACATACCCAGTAAAAATATGATGGCATGAGTAAATTTTAGCAGGTGGGCATAATCTCTCTTCTCTTCCACTGAGTCTGTATATATTCCAGTAACTATTTTTGATACACGGTTTGCTTCTCACAGTGCCAATACTTTTATTCAATTTACTCCTTTGTGTTGTAAGAGTAGTGATAAGCAAGGGAAATGTTGAGCTGGCAAGCTTGTAAAATTGTAAGCTAAGGTATTATCACTGAAGTGCATATTAATCCCCATCACACATGTGACCATGTCAGCAAAGAGAAGAGGATCCAGCTCCTGCTCTTAAGTCAATCCAACTAATAGGGAATTCAAGAACTTGATTTAAACAATTTGCAACCTGTCAAAACTTAGCAAGATCAAGCATTTAGACTAAACTGAAAGTTTGGGGGGAATTTATTATTTTAACATTTTTAATAACTGAAAATTGAGAAAAGAACAAAAAGCCCCTTTCTTGATAGGGGATTCTGAATTGGGAACATTCCATTAATAGAAACTTCTACTTAAAGTATGCCATGGAAGGATAAGATTCCTGTGAGTGTGTGACTTATGGACACAATCCTATTCCCTTAGAGTCAAATGGTTAAAACTAAAAAAAATTAAAACCCTATAATGCTGATTAAGCATTGACTAGTATAAAAGCTAAGAAATGACTGGCCACACAAGAGCCCTACACAAATGATGCAAATGATTAAACACTGAACAAGTCGACTGAAAATATGATGATGTCCCATATTACAGCTGAGGGAAGTCAAGACTCTTGACCTTTCCATTTAAGAATGCTTCATATATGAAGCTCTACCTAAGTTACTGAAGCTGGGCTTCAGGGAAGGGGCAGAGAAATCAAGGAGGCTGAGAAGAGATAGGAATCACCTGAATTTCTTCTTGAGTAGTGTGGCTGGTGCCTACATTAGTTTCATACCCTATCTGCCTCTTTCCTGAAACTCAAATGCACACAGTGGCAACGGGATTAATAGAACCTTGAGCTGTAGGACATGAAAGTGCAGTGAAGTATGCAGGAGATCCCAATTGCCCCACCAGTGATGGAATGGAAATGTTCTTCTCCATAGGTAGTAACTACCACAGTTAGATATTTTTCACATTGCTTTCACAGATCGCACGAGATTTTTATATTTCCAACACAGCTAAAATGGATATCATTAAGTACTTACCGTATGACCAAGAAGACTGACCATTATAACTTTATAAAAGGACTCCTCATGTACTTATTAAATAAAAGAATGCTTACTTTTTCCCTCTGGGCCTAGGCAATCTAAATTTAAGTTTCCTTCTTTCCTCACTAGCAATATTTTCTTATTAGAAGAAAATCTTATTTCCAATAGACCCTTCCAGTGGAAAATATGGGTTCACAATGGAAAAGACCACACTTAACGTATACAGTAAATGTACTATTCTTAAAGGAAGTTTCCAACACAACTTGGTCTCTGTCAACGGGCCACAGAAAACAACATAGTGTTAATAAGTTTAAAAATTCTCTTTCCATTTTAAGACTAATTAGCGTATAGCACTTTCATCAGGTTTACTGAAAATTTATACTAAGGAATTAGTTTCACTGAACATTGCTTCATGACATAGAAAACCTCTCCCCCATAACTTCTCAGACATGGATTTAATTAGTTGTTATCTAATAGCAGAAGCTTAGAATGTTTTCATTCCTATCACTTCTATCCCATGTTACTGACATCTAGTATTTTAGTTCTATTTTGTTTTTAAATTTCCCACAAATTGGTCATCATGCCATAGAGTTTACCAGGATCACTCCCACTGCTGTGTTGAGAACTGACTATAAGACATCTGAGGAGAAGCAGTCAGGGTTGGCTGTAATCAGAGAGTGAGATAATTAAACTTGAGATTATGGAGGGTTTATACCTGTTTTAATGACAACTCTACGATATAAGTGAGAAAATTCCTGAGGTAAGATAGAAGACAATTCCAATGAAGAAGTGGTTATTAAAGAAGAGAGAAGCCAAGGCACTAAAATAATACATTCAAATTCTCTTAGATCAAGAACTCAGAGCAGAGTAGTGTTGGAGAGAGAGGCAGAAAGTGATACAGTGATCTGAAATGTTCAAGGAGTAAAAGGCAACAGCTATTGAGTGCTTACAGTGAGCCAGATATGAATCTACACAAATACTGACTCTTTTAAGCCTCACACAGCTCTGTGAGCTACTATTATTATCATCGTTTTCAAGCTAAGAAATTTGGCTGCAAACGACTTAAGTAATTCACCGAAGGTTACACAACTAATCAGTCAAACTCATATTTGATCCCAAGCTGTCTAGATCGCTAATTATATTCTTAACCACTCATTAGGCTTCACAGAACAAGTGAGGAATGACTCATGTGTTGTGTTAGACTGCAAAAGGGTTAGTAGCAGGTGGAATATTTGACATGAGATATAAAACTGGGTGTTCTGGGGGCTACGGGAAGACAATTGGCTTGTGTCGGTGAAGAGCAAACAATCAAGTGATGTCTGACTCCTGACTGGAATGTTCAAAAGTGGAGAGAAAGGAGTAAAGGAGAGGTGGTTAAATTGGTCAGAATGTTCTAGAGTTTTGCAGGGCAATTATGCCTAAATGTTTCTTGTGTACCAAATGATGTCCATGTGCTCTGAGAGAGCCAATGTCAGGTTGACACATAGCATGCCACAGAAAACCATTCAAAGGGACTCCAGAAGGAACTGAATGAAAAGGCAAAGAGAGCATCACTTGTCAATGAGAATGCAAGTGAACAGTCCACAGAGCTGGGGGGTAGAGCTGAGTTCTCTGATTAATCCATAAGAGTACTCCAGGATAAGCTCTAAACATTCGCTTAGACACAAAGAGAGTGATGGTGCCAGACAAGTCAGAACTTTCCTGTCCCAGATCCTCTCATCTTTCATTCCTCCCTCCAACTCCCTTCCCAGGACACAGAAACCACAGAGTGGAAGGTGAAAAAGAAATCAATCACAATCCCTGCCCAGAACATAGGCTTGCCGCCTACAGCAGGCTTGAGCTTTGAACAAAAACTGAAGTGTTGATTATTCTATGGGAAGGTACATTATAATTTCTGGAGTAACTTAAAATGACTCTAACATTTGTTATCTAAAAGTAATTAGAAAAGACACTGACTCAAATTTTCAATGAAGGTGAGGGGAAGAACTTCTCTTACCAAAATAAATAATAAAAGGACAGGGAGAGAAAACAAGAAAGACGCTACATGATTACACCCCTTGAGTCCTGCTTCCCCCTCATACTAGTGACAGTAGTCCCTCTGCTTTCATTTTGCCCCCTTACCATCCATCCTTCACCCAGTTACCAGAGTGAGATTTAAAACAGAAAACACACCACGACAAACTTAAATTTGGCACTGGCATTTCATTGTACTTAGAATAAAGTTCAAACTTTTTCTGTGGCCCATAAAGCCAAACATTTCATCCCTACCCGTCTCTCTGATCTCATATTCTACCACTCGTTTCGTCCTTTTCTAGAACTTGCTAAGTTCTTTCTCCACTTAGGCCTTTGCACTTGCTGTTTCCATCTGCCTGGAATACTCTCTCCCAATTATCTCCATACAAGTCTTCTATGGCATTTGGTTTCTCTGTTTGAAAGACCTCTCAAAGTGGCTTTCTTTAACCACTCAGGCTAAAGAAACTGTCACTGATGGTTATTCAATCTCATATCTTCCTTCACAGTACAACCATTATTTGAAATCATATTATTTATTTGTCCCTTGTGTCTCCCCACCTCCAAATAGAATGCAAAGATCTATAAAATCTTGATTACTCTTGTATCCCCAGTACTAGAACTTTGCCCAGCACATAGTAAGTGCTCAGTACCTATTATGTAAACATATATTTTGATTTCAAATGTTACATTATATTTAACAATATTTAAAATGAAAAGTTTTTATTAGAGCAGAAAACTTCTGAAAGGAGTAATATAGAAGGCATGGGAACTAGTCCTTTAGTGACAAGAAAATTGGCTGGAAATCTCACCTCTGAGGCCACGTTTTGACATGACAATTACATCTGTATATCAGTCATAGCTCAATCAGAGAAGTGAAATGACTACAAACTGTGGGACAAAAGACTTATCATAGGAATTAGGCTTTCTGTTAACTGTGGGGGCAGTGGGGAAATGAATGTCTGAAAGGGAGAATTAAGAAATCAGACAAGGGCTTCCCTGGTGGCGCAGTGGTTGAGAGTCCACCTGCCGATGCAGGGGACACGGGTTCGTGCCTGGTTCGGGAAGATCCAACATGCTGCGGAGAGGCTAGGCCCATGAGCCATGGCCGCTGAGCCTGCACATCCGGAGCCTGTGCTCCACAATGGGAGAGGCCACAACAGTGAGAGGCCCGCGTACCGCAAAAAAAGAAGAAATCAGACAAGTCACAAACCAGTCAATCTGAGAAACCAAGCATGCTTAGTCATCTAAGTAGAACTAAGTAGGGGAAGCTGATGGAAGAGTCTGGAAAGTACCTGGCGATGAGCCTGAGGTGATGAGCCCTACTGGTCAGTAAGGCAGTTGGCAACATCAACAGTTGGCAAGAGAGCTGGATCTGAAGCAGAGGAGAGTTTATAGACAAGCTGGAACCAACCAGCTTGTCCTCACTCAGTCTGTTACCACAATTGACCATCACAACCTTCAGAGAGCCCTGGACACCATTCTCCTTCTACCACCCAAATCTCATGCAAGTACCACTTTTAGCCAACTCCAACCCATAAGGGAAGGAGATTCTGGGAAGCACAAACCCAGATTAACCAAGGGAACAATACAATGACACCTCAGTGAGTTAGGACTCATTTTACTTGTAGTAAAAGAAACTCAATAGAGCATCCCCAGAGGTACATTTATTGTAAAGAATATGTAGGTTTTTCTTGAAACACAGATGTAGGAAATGTTAGAAATAAGAGACTGGAAAGCCCTCTGACCATATCTAACTCTGTTTCTCTCTGTGTGTCTTCAGTCTTTTTGCAAAAGAGCTTCTACTTCTCCTTTCATGCAGTGCTAAACTTGATCTGAGTTTGCCTCATGTAGGTAAGCCACATGAAAAGCAACTGACCTCTCCTTCTCTATCTCCCACTCTCCCTCTCAATTTCAAATTCTCAGGGAAACACCTCTGGATTTACCTACATTACCTACATACCAACCAACTAATCCAAGCAATCCTGGCCACTGAGGAGGGTTCATTAAATAAAATAGATGCCGGAAACCCATGGCTCTTCTCATGTACAAAAGAAACAGATAGTACTCAGAAAATGACAAAAGAAATGTGATAAGTATCTAAAAAGGGTGAGTACCTATTAATATGTAAATGCTGGTTTGAATATTGCATACATGGGATAGCATTTATATATCTGATAAAATAACATGTTATGAACCTTTTTGTAGTTTTTTTCTGCAAAATAAATAAAATTTCAAGTTTACATTTTGTGCTCCTTTCTATACCTAGATGGCAATTGTAAATATTTGTAATTAAAAGAGAAAAAAACATAATTGGACTCCAAAATAAGTACAACTGAGATTCCAAAATGGGATAGAGAGGTGAGCAGAGCTGAAGGTGCAAGCCAGATGAGCTTTTGGTTCAGAAAAAGACCTAATAGGGCTGGAAGTTTCTGAGGGACAATGAGTACTCACAATGCCTTACATTAGGAGACAGAACAGGCCTCCTGCTTAAACCAGTGGCCGCGAAGGAGCCTCTTTGTTCTAGAAAGAAATCTAAAAACATTCTGCGTCCTGTTAGATATTCCATGAACATGTTGCCAGAAGTATCCTCACAACAGAAGCTAAAAAAATACTCCTACTGGCTTAAAGACAGGTGACATGAGGCCACCTTCAGAACCGGTGGCCCTATGAGAGGTAAGTCAAAGCAATAGGTAGAGGAGAGTGAGATTTAGAGAAAGAGGGTAGTGGGAAGTAAAGAGAAAGAGAATTTCCTATTTAAATGAGCCTAAAACCCATAATTACATGAACAAAAAATAGAGTTCTTAGAAAGAAATTCGAGTCAACAAAATTAACTCAAAATTTAATGCAGACCGGAGGAAATAAAAATAATATAACAGAGTTACAAAGTGTTTTAAATGAATGAGTAAAACAAAGAAATAAATGCAAGAATAACATTTGAAAAAGAAACAAGAAATCCTGAAATCAAAAATGTAAATGATGAAATACAAATTGATAAATATATGTAATAATATATGTATTAGTTTCCTATTTCTGAGTAACAGATTACCACAACCTTATGGCTAAACACAACATACATTTATCACCCCACAGTATCTGTGGATCAGGAGGCCAGGTGCAGCTTATCTACATCCTCTGCTCAGGGTCTCCCAGACTGAAATCAAAGTGTTGTCCAGGGCTGTGGTCTCATCTGAGTCTTGAGAGCATCTTCAAAGTTCATGTGGTTGTTGGCAAAATTCATTTCCTTGTGGCTATAGAAATCATGGCCACTTGCTTCCTCAAGGCCATGAGGAGAGCATCTCTGCTGCTCCCATCTCTGACCTCTGAACCCTTTTTAAAATGGCTCGATTGTTTAGGACAGGCCCAGTATAATCTCCCTTTCAATTACCGTAAAGTCAGAAGATTGGAGACTTCAAATGCATCTGCAAAATCCCTCCAACTTTGCCATTTAGGGAAACATAATGGGAATAATATTCCATCACCTTTGCCATATTCTGTTGGTTAGAAGAGAGTTACATGTCTCACTTACACTCAAGGGGAAGGGCTTATATAAGGACATGAGTCACTGAGGGCTATCTTAGAATTCTGACTGTCGCAATACAAAACTAAATAGACAAATAGAAATTTTGAATTTAATATATAGCCACTCTGAGGGGATCAAAATCTAAAAAGATGGGATAAAATGCAGCCTGGATACAGGGGCAGACAGATGAGGAGAGAACAGGTGAAGTGGATGATACCACTGAAGTCTTCATCCAGAATGTAGCAGAGAGTTACAAAGGGATTAAAAAGAACAACAAAATGAAAGAGCAGTTAAGAGACATGATGGATAGAGGAATTTCTAATAAGAGTTCTGGATTCTTTAAAAAAGTGATGGAGACACATAATTTGAAAAGCTAATGGTGAGAATTTTTCCAGACTGAAAAAAGAAAGGAAACATCAGTCTTCAAATTCAAAGTGTCCTGGCAAGATAAATGAAAATAAAACTATACCTAAAACATAAAGGGTGAAGAAATAATCTCAAAAGCTATCAGAAGGAAAAGGTAGATGATGACTAATTTTTCAGACATAATCTGACAGAATATGTATCATCAGCAGCAATAGGTAATAAATTAATATTGTTAAAGTGATGGAGAGAAATAACTGTTAACCTCAAATTTTATAACTGGGTTACGAAGACTTTTCAGACACTCAAAGACAACAAGAGTGTAAGTTACAGATTCACACTGAAAGAGCTGTTGGAGTGGTATTTCCCAAACTTTTTCACATGATGGCCTGCTTGGAGCATCAAAATAATTGTATGTTCCATGGGTATAAACAAACTAGGCTACCCTCAGCTGGTAACACCTGGTCACCTTCAGAGCCACTGGACCGCCTTGACGACTGAGATCAGTAACACCCAGTTCGTTGAAGCACACCAATTTGGAACTATTAAAGTTACACATAATGAAAGAAAATTGTGCCCTGAAGAAAGGAAGAGATACTAAAAACAACAGTGAATGGATAAATTAATAAAAATGTGTTTCAAGATGTAATTATTGATTTTTAAATGAAATACTTTATTAAGTATACTTTAAAAATTGTAAAACCATTGTTCTAGATAACAATACAATATGGATGTATATATATGTGTGCATGTGGTATTGGGTGAGATGTTAAAGGAAAATGAGAGTGTACTAAGATTTCTGCAACATGTTTGGGGGGAAGAGAGAAGTACTGAATAAATTTAGGCTTTGTTAGAAGTGTTTGTATATAATCATGAATGTAAAAACAATTAAGGGAAACCTACCCTAAAATATAAATCGAATACAAATCCTGCCAACCAGCAGAGGAAGTAAAAAGGAATTTTAAAATTTCTTAATGCAAAAAGAAGAAGGAAAAGGAAGGGAAAGGAAATAATACCAAGAAGAAAGTATAAAATAAGATGGTAGAAATAAGTCTAAATATGCTAATCTTTACAATAAATATGAATGCATTTTTTAAAAGAGGAAGTCTAAAATAATTTCAAAACATCAAAATTGAGCTAAAAACCACTTAGAAAGTCAAAAAGAGGTGAGTAGGGAATAATTAAATATTAATTATTATTAGCAATATTAAAATATAATTTAAAGCCAAAAACCATCATAGCAATAAAAATGGATATAACACACAAGAAAAGAGAAATCCACCCAAAAGATCTAATTATCATGTCATAAAAACAGCCTCAAAATGTCTACCTCAAAGACTGACAGAATAACAAGAAGAAACTGACAAAAATACACCTATAAATGATACATTTTAATGTACTAATGTCAGAATCTGGTAAGTCAAGCAGACTTTTAAAAAAGAGATCATCACAATAATGAGACCTAACTACATCATATATCACCTGATACAATGCATAGGGATGAGCACAGGATCACTTCTGTGACATTCTTGCTCCAAACGTATAACCTGAATTTAATCATAAAATCATCAGGAAAATCCAAAAAGAAGGTCAGTCTACAAAATAACCTCAAAAGGATTCTTCCAAAGTAACAAGATATAGACCGGGAGAAAATATTTACAAACATTTATCTAACAAGTGACTTATATACAGAATATACAAAGAACTTTTGAAACTCAGCAATAAGAAAACAACTCTTCAACAAAATATGCAAATAGTTGAGTATACATTTCCCCAAAGAAGATATATGGATGGCAAACAAGCACATGAAAAGAAGCTCAAAATCATTAATCATTAAGAAAATGTGAATTTAGACCAGAATGAGATATCACTACAATCCAATTTAAATGGCTAATAGTAAAAAATAACGTCTAGTGCTGAGAAGGATGCGGAGTGACTGGAATTCTCATGCATTGCAGAATGAAAACAGCCACAGTGGAAAACACTTTGGCAAATTCTTTTAAAGTAAAACAAACACTTATCCCTGATATTTTCTCTAGAGAAATGAAAACGTATGTTCACACAAAAACCTGTCAAGTAATGTTTATAGCAACATATTCATTATCGCCCCAAAGTGGAAACAACCTAAATGTCTTTCACTGGGTTAATGGATAAACAAAGTAAGGCACATCCATACAACCGAATACTTCAGCAACAAAAAGAACAAATTATTGATACATTCAACAGCATGGCTGAATCTCAACATGGTTGAAACAAAGAGTAGAAGAAATCAATCAACATATAATTCCATTCCTATGACTTTCTGGAAAAATAAAAACTAGAGGAAGAAAGAACAGATCAGCGGTTGCCAGGATTTAGGAGTGGGTGGAGAACTTGACTACATAAGGGTAACATGAGGGAAATGTCGGGGTGATGGGACTGTTCTGTATCTTGATTGTGGTGGTGGCTACAAAAGTATATGTACCTGCCAAAGCTCATAAAACTGTTCAGAAAATGTAATAATAACAAATGTACTTCATGGAAATTAAAAAGTACCTTTTACAAAAATTGTAGATGAACCAATTACCTCCATTTTAAAGTCAGCACTAAACATTTAGAAGAAGAAAGTAGAGGAGAATATCTTAATGACATCATGGCTTTGCTGATTCAAAAATTCTGAACCACAAAAGAAAAAATTATAAATTACATAAAAAATTTTAAACTTTTGTGCAACAGTCAAGTGACTCATTGAGAGAAAGTATTTGCAGCATCTATAAACCAAAGGTTCATATCCAAAATATATAAAAACATCTACAAATCAATAAGGAAAAGCCAAAGAACCCAGTAGAAAAGGAACAAACAAAATAAGTAGGCAATTCACAGAAAATGGAAACAAATGGCTACAAACATGAAAATATGGCTATCCCACTAATCATGAGTTAAATACAATTCAAAGCAGGACATAATTTTTTATACCGTTATGACTGACATAGCAAGACATCTGAAAATATGAAATTGTAGATCCACTACATGTATATGCCAGAAATTCTGGCTGTATGTACAACTCAAGAAAAGCTTTTTTACAGATGCACAATGATACATGCATTCATACAATGAAATATTACAGTAGTTAAAATAAATGGTTATCAATATGAATAAACCTTAAGATCACAATACTGAACTAAATAAGTACTTACATAATTATAAACCACATATAACAATTCTCTTGCAGAGAGAGGAGGAGGAAGAAAGAGAATTGGCTGTGGATATGTATCTATGCAGTTACAGTATAAAATCATGAATGAGAATCATACACTTATATTTCAGAATAATAGTTATCTGGAGTAAAAGGGAAGGAACAAGGGACAAGGAGGGACACAGAGAGGATTTTAAATGTTTCTGTAGGCTTTTCATTATTTAAAATATTCTGAAGTAAATTTGGCAAAAGGTTAGATTTGTTAAAATTGGATGAGAGGTAGGGCTTATATTGTTATTTTGCAATAGAGATTTTTCAAAGAAATAACTCACAGAGTTGGAGTTGTACATCCCCTAATGCTTGTTATCCTCCACATTTGAAGTCAATATATCCTTTGGGCCAGAGGTACAAAGTATAATTCTTGCAACCCAGACAGTTTATAAGACCAATATAAAGAAAGAAATAAAATATTTGATTTCCAATTATATTTTCAACCTTTAATATGGTTTTCAAATTTTTGTGTGTTTCACAATGTCCATAATTGACAGTGAATAGAACATAAACCACATGTGTGGGGAGATGTCATAAGTTTACTAATTGGAAGGCTGATCAAATATTTGGAGACTGCTACTCTAGGTAGTGATTTTTCAGATTTAGGGTACACATGTACCACCTAGGGGGAGTGTTTAACATGAAGCTCCCTGGGGGAAGCTATGAATTGAAATGTTCTTTTTTCAATTCAGTCAGTTTAGGGTTAGACCCTGAATCTACATTTTTAAAAAGCACCCCAGATGATTCTGAGGCAGGTTTCAAAGGACCCTATTTGAAAAACAACTGCTCTAGAACAATACTCTTACAAACAAGTATCACAAGTAAGAATATGGCAGCTTAATTTCCTTAAATTTCTACAATAGAGTAATCCTTATGCTTTCAGTGACAGAATGTCACATTAGGCCACCTATCTTCCATTACCACTGACATCAAAAGGATATGGCTTTTAAGATAATTTCCAGACAAAGATGTGGGTTTTTGCTTTTTTTTCCCTTTTTTATCCTTTGAGAGAGAAAAAAAAAAATTCAGTGGGACTTGCTACACTATGTATGCTCTTTTCAAATATGTTCCATGGACAAAAGGTATAAATGGCATTACCCCTATTCCCTCTGCACTGTGGGCCATTGCAAACATCTCTGTTGATCCTCACAACAGCTTTGTGAGACACAAAGCCTCATGCCATTTTACAGGTGGGAATACAGAGTAACAAGAGACAGAGCAAGAATGAACATGAATCTCAGCTGAGCAGACTTTAAAAGCCGCACACTGCTCCATGCTCCCCAAATGCTTTCCACAGGTGTGAATAAATGTATGCACTGCTGTTCCATTATCCCCAAGGAAGTACATGCAGTGTGAAAACTCTACAGAAGTTCAAAATTCCTGCAGAAAGGGGTTCAGTATGCCAGGTTCCACTTTGCAACTTGCTACTTTTAATATTCTTGGGCATACTTGGGAACAGTACTTTTTGGATCCCAAATCAGAATTACATTTATTGGGAATCAAGAGACAAGATTTGGAGTACAAGATCTTTCTCTGTGTCCTCAAATCAGCCTGTCTTGAAGTAAATGGTTTGCTGGCCCTGATATTCTTAGGTTTCAGCCTGCTCTGTGGGGGAAACCAGTCCTGCACGTTTGGGTTCTCATGGCAGGATCTCTGAAGAGGACTACAGCTATGCTGGTGGGCCTTTGATTATCACCATCTGGGAATTCTGGGAATTCTGAGAACAGGAGATGTATTTATCACCAAGCATTGTGGAGCATTTAATCAGATAAGGTTTTAAAGCATTTATAAATGCCATGCATAAAAGATTACTTTGCTAAATGCTGAAGAGATCATGGTAAACAATACATAATTGTTAAGTTTCTTTCAGACTGTTGGTCGTGATGGATTAGAAAAATTTTCAGCCAAGACTCAGAAACCCTAAATTATTGACCTACTACTACTACCTATGGCTGCTCTTATCTAAGGCAGCAACTTGGAGGGGAAATGTTGATCAAGTGCAGCTCAGATTATTATTATTAACTGTGTCATAATTTTTAAAAATACAATATTGGTAAACTTCACTGACTTGTATCTGCTATCTGACTCAAGGTATGAGAATAATCACTTTAAAGTTGATCTTGGGGGGATACATATATATGTAGGTATATATGTATATTATATTTATATATTACACATATTATATAATTAACAAAGCCATATCTCTGATGTGCTTTACCCTCTAACTTACTAAGATCTGGACTAAAAGCAGTTATCCTTGATTGTTTTTTCCTATTCTCATACATACAAAATGGATCATTTTAGCATCCATGTTAAGAATGAATATTCTCTTGTCTTGAATAAGGTACAAGTCAAGGAATTTTGCCATAATTATAACTTTTTAAAAAATATATTTCTCTGAATAAAAGAAGTTGAAGACCCCTGTCCAGTAAAGCAAGTTCCATAAATCAAAGAACTCTTTGGGAGAAATATGGAGTGCTCAAATTTATCATCATATGCTCTTAAAGATGTGGAATAAAGCTGTAGAATTTACGGGTAACATTGCCCTTAATCAAACAAGTGAAGAGCTGTCTGCACAGAGATGGAATGTGACTACATAATTTCTTGGTCTTTGAGGGAAGAGAATCTTGTCTTCATTATCAAGCATACATGTATTTTTTTCAAATGTCATATACTACATGATAAGACAAACAATATTCTTTTTTTAAAACTGAAGTTCCTCTGGGTCCCTTTTACTGAATTTCATGATACTGTCACAGGCTGTTTTGGATTTGATCATTGGGAGAGAAGTTTCTACTGGCAAAGAAATATAGAATTTTAGAGCTAGGTCATTATGCTTTGTTTAAGCTTAGTTTTAAATATGAGCTCTTTCTGGAGAAAAATGAATTTATTTTATCTAAAATATGCATCTTATGTGCCAGAAAAGAAAGCGAAGGCAGCAAAAAAAAGTTAAAATGTATTGTACCTGAGAGAAATTATACATCCATGTACTTAGTTTGATAAGTATATGGATTCTACAACTCACATTTTCTAACAGATTGCTTATTTTGGAGTAACACTGATTGTTCATTAAGGCTGAAGCAGGAGAAAAAATGAAGTCCAAAGCAGCAAGATGCTTTATATTTTATAAAGATGACCTCAGTAATCCAAGGAATTACCTGTTGGGTATGGTAAAAAGTAACAAATCTTGGAGATAAGAAGTCCACTTGCCTCCCGGCCCCATTTTTTTATTTCTACACATTGGGTACATCTATCTCCCCTATTGATTTGCATGCTTCCTTGCATGTAGGGACTACATCATACTCATCTGTATACCTGCAATAACGCTTAGAAGAGTGACATGTTGAAGTTTTATGAATAATATTGTTTAAATATCATTAAATAAAATTAAGTGAAAATAAATATTTTAAATTTATTAAATAGAAAACAAAATGAGACAAAATTTACTGTGATACTTAAAGTAGAACAGTATAAAATGAACCCAGAAGATCAATTATTATTGGCAGTGTCTACATTTATGACATAAAAAATAACATTCAAGTATAATATCCAGTTTAAAATATTCTTGAAGATACCTGAAGTCACAATTTTGGTTTACTTTGGTGAAGCAAACATAGCTGTTTTTCTTGCTAGCTTTATAACCATGTAAATCAATGGCAGTAAAAAATTCCATTTGGAAGTTATAGTTTAGCTCTTTGGGCTTGTAAAGATCTGAATATCCTAGATGTCTTATTCAAAATAGTGTTATTAAATGCTGCCCAGTGGATGTCAGTTTTGCCTGTGTAAATGTATATTTTAAATATACATATGTATTAAATTGTTAAATCACAAGTTGGAAGTTTAAATCTCACTTCTACCACAAACTTGAAAGGATGCTGTCTTACTGTGTATTGATGAGCATATCAGTTTATATTATATGACAAATTGATGGTTATGATTATTGGAGTTGGAAATTTTGACATGCTTTTCATGTAAATATAAACTACCTATTTCTCAAGGATATTATGGGTGTAGAACACATGGAATAGTGAAGAGGTTCAACAGCCTTTTAGAAGTTTATGAAAAAGAAGAAATAACTCATCATGTGCCATACACTGCATTGAATGTTTTATATAAGTACCCATTATCAATTGGATATTTACACAATTCCCAGAGTTAATAATTATTATGCACCATTTTATAGATATGAAAACTGAGATTAAAAGATGTAACATGAATATCCCAACACTAGGTTGTAGATCAGGCATTTGACTCCAAGAGGTATGCTCTCTGGCTTCTGAGCCAAAGGCAAGGTTGATGTTTGTTTTCTTCTGAAATAACTAGAAAAAGCAGCAAAACAGGAGATATGGAATAGGAAGAAAACTGAGCACTTTAGATGACATAATGCATGGAAATACTAGCAAAGGTTTCAGTTATGAATGCAGAAACCATGCCAAATATAATAAAAGCACAGCATACTCCTGTATCCACTGAAATTGCTTGCATAGTTCCTGTTTTAACATGGAGTACTAAGTAACAGAAGGCTAAAGGATACATCAAGTAAAAAATATATTTTTTAATGTGAAGTTAAAATCAAAGTATTTTACTATCATTACTGATCACACCTGTCAGTCAGATTGAATTTCGTTTTTTAATTTTTCATTTGGAGTTGATACATGAAGATAAATAGCATTTAAAATTTGTTCCGTGGTCTGGTTTCCTTACAGTGAAGTAAGGAAAGCAAAAGTAACATTTCCTAATTTGTATTCATTGAAAACTTATTTCTTTGTATTTACTCCTCCAGATATCTAATGAATACTTATATGTTCTTACTAGGTTTTTTTAATCTGATGTACTTTGCAGAGACTAACAATTGAAAAAAAATATCCAGAAGGAAGAAGAAATAAAGGAGGCACTAAAGTCTATAGTTTCCTGTGTTTTTGAACCCTAATGAAGGTACACTCTATAGATGTAGTGTTTTCCATCATTAAAAAAAAAATAGTAATAATAATTTAAAAAACCATTTTTCTGCACTTTTAACCATTTGTGACAATATAGCTTGCTTGAGATTTCTCAATTACTTACTTCTGTTGATATTTTAATATAATGTGAAACTTTTATGTATACTTTCCTTGTACCATCTTTGGCCCTATTTTCCTGATGAAAAAATATTATTAAATTTGGCAGATCTTGACAAATACCATATGATATCACTGGTATATGGAATCTAAAATACAGCACAAATGAGCATATCTATAAAACAGAAACAGACTCACAGACATAGAGAACAGACTTGTGGTTGCCAAGGAGGAGAGGGGGTGGGGGAGGGAAGGAATGGGAATTGCAGATGCAAACTATTATATACAGAATGGATAAACAACAAGGTCCTACTGTATAGACAGGGAACTATATTCAATGTCCTATGATAAATCATAATGGAAAAGAATATATATATACATAACTGAATCACTTTGCTGTACAGCAGAAAATAACACAACATTGTAAATCAACTATACTTCAATAAAACTTAAAAAAAAAAGTTGGCAGACCTTGATTCTACTAAATAGAACTTCCCTAATCCATAAATTTACAACTATTTAAAAGCAGAGGACTTTGAGAGTATGAATTTCCTTGTTTACTAGCAACTGTTTACTAGCAACTAGTTAACATATGAACTGTAATGATCAGTAGGCATTTGCATGGAAATGCTCCCATCCTGAGCATTAACACTTAACAGTTATGAATGGTCACTGGTTTCCATTAGAAAAAGTATTGTGGTCAAATAATAGATTTCATTATGGGGTGGAAAGGGAGGAACCTCAGAAGGAGTAAATCCTAATTTACATACAGTTGTTGGAAGGTGAAGGTGAAAGTAGGTTGGGAACTTAAAAAATGTATGCAGTCACAGTCCCCGCAAAAGGTGAAATTGAGCAGTCCTTTCTGTGTCAGTTTCAAATACTTATGGTAATATCAAGAGTAAATCTGTACTATTTCATAAACATTAGAATTAGTGAGGGCATCATTGAGTATTACGAGAAAGAAACTAAGTAAAAGATCACTTTATTTGAAAAACGCTTCAATATATTTATTTATTTATTTATTTATTTATTAAATCTGAAGTTCATTCTTTAATCTCCTCCTTAGGAATATCAACCAGGTTCATTGAAATCTACTATTATTACTGCTACTATTACCACTACTGAAACAGAGCAGGACCCTGTGGGGCCCTCCCAGGCAGAAATATTTTCTGTGTCCCCCATTTCTTGTGTGTAGGAAATACACTTCATTTAGTCAGCCTCCTTGACCTTCCCTGAGTTCCAAAGGGCATATTCAAACAGTTACTTATCAGGGAAGGGAAGGAATGCAGAAACAAAGGAGGAGCAGTCAAGAAAAAACAGTGCAGGCATTGGGCAAGGTCCTGGTTCCTCCTCAAGGAATATACATAGCAATGCCTTTGAGTTCTTCTGGAGAAACTAAGGCCCCCACCCAGGTGGTGAACAGTAACTTCAGGCTGAACACAAGATTCCTGGAACACAGCCCTGTTACCTCACCACCAACCAATCAGATGAAAGTTTGCATACAGTGGAAGATAAAGAAGACTCTGATTCCCCTCCCCAAATGATTTTCCCTTTAAAAACTTTCATGGTCGAGCAGAATCTTTGCAGCTGCTTTTTGAACATGAGTCCACCTTCTCCCCAGGTTGCTGGCCTCCTAAATAAAGCAACATTTCTTTTCCAACCAACACTTGCCTCTCAAGTATTGGCTTTTGAGTGGCAAGCAGCCGAACCTGAGTTTGGTAACACTACTGCTACTACCTCTAATAAAAGTACATTATTGATTTCTTATGTAATTTTTATATGGAGTAAACAGAACTCTTGGGGTGCAATTACAAATAAATTTTTTTTGTCTCCCAATATTTCCATCTCAAACTCATTTTGTGGTAATAGCTCTTCTACCTCTATGTAAAACCCACAGAAATCCCCATAGTATTTCTGATCATGATCAGATGATAAAACTATTTTTAAAAACTAAGTATTATTATGTTTTAGTTTTCAGTTAACTTAATAATACTAGGAAGATTTCAGCTCATCAACAGCTGAGGTGGATAGTTTGATAGGAAATTATGTGCAAGGTCTATTATCATTTCTAATATTTCTAACTTTTTTACGTTTCCTTGGGTTTCTATTTTCAGGCTCTTATTTAACTTTTCAAAATTTCTCTATTAAGTTTACCTTACCAAAGGCACAGAACTTTATTACCTTTGTTGAATTTTATCTACCTGTGACTTATGATCCCATGCCAGTACCAAGAGAGCAAAACTAATTTATCAAACCTAAAACTTATACCATTTCACAATGAAGAGAACATTAAACATGACTGGTGGTGGCATTTTTATCAGAAGTTTGCATTTCATTGATCTTTCACCATTAAAGCATAGTGTCATTTACAATGCACTTTTAAGATTTGCCCACACATGTGAGTGGTCAGATTTTCCACCTGGGAGCACTTTTCAAACCTCAGTGTAAGAAGATAATGCCCATGTTGAGAGAGTGGTCTTGCTGAGCTGAGCCGGCAGAGATTACACTTCAGGACTAGTGAAATGACTAGAATTTGCAGGACAGGGTATCAGAGAGGTAGATGCTTTGTAAAAAGGAGCCTCAGAAGTCTGACTGAGGGTTTCTCACATATTGACTGAGGACTGAGGGTTCTTAGCTGAGAGATAACACAAGACTACAGAGTGGCTGTTATGAAACTAAGAGCTAAATGGAGATATGGGAGAGAAAAAATTATAGTTTAGGACCATCTAGAGTGATGAAATCTCACTGGGCACTTCTGGCATTCAGCTGAGATGTGATAAGACTATGACTTAGGATAAAGAGCTGTACCCTAGAGCAAGGGTCATGTCCTAGGTCTAAGAAAAAAACAGACCCAAAGCATAAAAGTGACAAAGCATAAAACTAAGCCTGATGAGATCAAGAATACCCAATGGTAATTTAACTGCCTGCCAGAACAAAATTAAATGGTATTTAAAGGAAAATAGCATGATTCAGCCTCATTCTGATATATCATTAAAAATGACCAACATGCATTTACAACTTGCTAGACATATGAAGAAACAGGGAAATGTCCCTCAAATCAAAGAAGAAAAAAAAAATAGCCAATAGACCCAGAAGATAACTTAGACAATGAAATGACTAAACAAGGGCTTTAAAACTACTTTAAAAATATGTTCAAGGTCTTAAAATTAAAGATAGACATATGAGTAAACAGTTCAGTAATGTTAGCAGAGAAACGGAAACTATGAAAAAGAATCGAGTGGAAATTCTGGAATTGAAAATACAATATCTGAAATGAAAAACAAAATCAATGGACAGGCTCAGTAGCATATTAGACAATGCAGAAATGATTACTGATTTTTAAGACAGATTAAGAAATTACCTGATCTGAAAATCATGGTAAAGAAAGACAAAAAACAAAGTAAACAGAGTTTCAGTAAGCTATGGGACAAAACTAATCAGTGAACCCAAAGCTGAATAAATTCAAAGGAAACCACACCTAGATGCATCACTGTCAACTAATGAAAACCAAAGATGAAAAGAAAATCATAAAAACAATCTAGAAAAGAAAGACATATTATGTACAAGGATAACGGTAAATCTAATATGTGACTTCTTATCAGAAATAATGAAGCCCAAAGATGCAGTGATATCTTTAAATTACTCCAAGCAAACCAGATTTCTATATCCACTGAAAATATTCTTCAAATATGCATAAGAAATTTTCAGATAAATAAAAAGTTACTGTATTTGTTTCCATGAGATCTATGCACAAGAAATACTGGAAAATGATTTATATATATATATATATGTGTGTGTGTGTGTGTGTGTGTGTGTGTGTGTGTGTGTATACACATACATATTTATACATATAGACACACACACACATATATATGTATATATAGACAATATGGAAATCTGTATGTGTAAGAATGAATAACACATGAAATAATAAATTTTTAGGTAAATACTTTTAAAACTTTTAATTTCTTTTTTTCAAAAAGGACAAGTTACTCTTTAAAGCAAAAACAATAACACTTTATTGTGAGGTTTATCATGTATGTAAAATATATTTGAAAAGTAAAATATATTGAAACAAAGCAGGATCCTGAGGGGCCCTCCCAGGTACAAAAGTCTTTTGTGTACCCACGTTTCTTGTTCGTAGGAAAAAGGCTTTCAGCCTCCTAGACACTCCCTAGCTTTTAAAGCATGAGCTGTGTATTCTCCTTGCTTGGCCCTTGCAATAAACCTTTCTCTGCTCCAAACTCTGACATTTTGGTTTGTTTGGCCTCACTGTACATAGGGCATACAAACATGGGTTCAACAACAATATGAGAACTGTAACACAACGGATGAGGGTAAATGGAATATATTATTGTTAGATATTTATAGTTTAGGGTAACTGGTGTAATGTTCATTTTAGTCACACTGTAATAAGTTAAGAATGCATACTGTAATGCTTAGAGCAGTCATTGGTTAAAAAGTAAAAAGAGAAAGGAAATAGAATACAAAAAATATTCAATTTATACAAAAAAGCAAGAAGAGAAAAAATAAAGGAGATAGAAAGCAAAGACAATAAACTTAAACTCAACCATATTAATAATTACATTAAATGTAAGTGAACTAAACAATTAAACCTAAGTCAGAGATTTTCAGACTGAATAAAAGAAACTATATGTTTTCTACAAGAGATATACTTTAAGCCAACACTTATCACATACCTATGATGTGTGGAGTATTCTGTAACACGTCTACATCTCAAAAAAAAGGTACAATAATGATATCACTTGGGGAACTTAAAATCCACTTGGGAGGCTCCTTGGTGGGGCTAATGGCAGACTCTCAGAGGGCTCATGCAAAGGAGTACTTCCCACAACTTCTGCTGCCACTGTCCTTGTCCCTGTGGTGAGGCATAGCCACCCCAGCCTCTGCAGGAGACCCTCAAACACTAGAAGTTCCCCGAAGAGGGATTGAGCCCGCACCCCTTGAAGTGGAAGCATGGATTCCTAATCACTGGACCACCAGGGAAGTCCCAATAAAGTAATTTTTAAATTAAGCCATGCAGCTGACAGGGTCTAGGTGCTCTGGCCAGATGTCAGGTCGGAGCCTCTGAGGTGGGAGAGCTGAGCTCAAGACACTGGACCAATAGAGAACTCCCGGCCCCAAGTAATATCAATCGGCGAGAACTCTCCTGGAGATCTCCATCTCAACGTTAAGACCTAACTCCACTCAACGACCAGCGACATCCAGTGCAGGACACACCATGCCAAACAACTAGCAACACAGGAACACAACCCCACCCATTAGCAGAGAGGCTGCCTAAAATCATAATAAGTTCACAGACAACCCAAAACACCATCGGACTCGGTTCTGCCCACAAGAAAGACAAGATCCAGCCTCATCCACCAGAACACAGGCACCAGTCCACTCCAGCACTAATCCTACACAACCCACGAAACATACCTTACCCACTGGGGGCAGACACCAAAAACAATGGGAACTATGAACCTGCAGCCTGCAGAAAGGAGACCTCAGAGTAAGTTAAGCAAAATAAGAAGACAGATAAATATGCAGCAGATGAAGGAGCAAGGTAAAAACCAACCAGAGCAAACAAATGAAGAGGTAATAGGCAGCAGTCTACCTGAAAAAGAATTCAGAGTAATGATAGTAAAGGTGATCCAAAATCTTGGAAATAGAATGGAGAAAATAAAAGAAATGTTTAACAAGGACCTAGAAGAACTAAAGAG
This sequence comes from Phocoena phocoena, assembly GCF_963924675.1. Taxonomy (NCBI): domain Eukaryota; kingdom Metazoa; phylum Chordata; class Mammalia; order Artiodactyla; family Phocoenidae; genus Phocoena; species Phocoena phocoena. The sequence goes on along the minus strand of NC_089219.1, from coordinate 86,887,447 downwards.
CAAACAAATAATGATGAACAACACAATAAATGAAATTAAAAATTCTCTAGAAGGAATCAATAGCAGAATAGCCTGAGGCAGAAGAACAGATAAGTGACCTGAAAGATAAAATAGTGGAAATACCTACTGCACAGAAAAATAAAGAAAGAAGAATGAAAAGAATTGAGGACAGTTTCAGAGACCTCTGGGACAACATTAAACGTACCAACATTCCAATTACAGGGGTCCCAGAAAAAAGAGAGAAAAAGAAAGGGACTGAGAAAATATTTGAAGGGACTATAGTTGAAAACTTCCCTAATATGGGAAAGGAAATAGTCAATCAAGTCCAGAAAGCACAGAGGGTCCCATACAGATTAAATCCAAGGAGAAACATAACAAAATGCATATTAATCAAACTATCAAAAATTAAATACAATGAAAAAATATTAAAAGCACCAAGAGAAAAGCAACAAATAACATACAAGGGAATCCCCATAAGGTTAGCAGCTGATGTTTCAGCAGAAACTCTGTAAGCCAGAAGGGAGTGGCACGACATATTTAAAGTGATGAAAGGGAAAAGACTACAACCAAGATTACTCTAACCAGCAAGGATCTCATTCAGATTCAACAGAGAAATTAAAACTTTTATGGACAAGCAGAAGTTAAGAGAATTCAGCACCACCAAACCAGCTTTATAACAAATGCTAAAGGAACTTCTGTAGGCAGGAAACACAGAGAAGGAAAGGGCCTACAATAACAAACCCAAAACAATTAAGAAAATGGTAATAGGAACACACATATCAATAATAACCTTTAATGTAAATGGATTAAATGTCCTAACCAAAAGACACAGACTAGCTGAAGGCAAACAAAACAAGACCATATATATGCTGTCTACAAGAGACACACTTGAGACATAGGGACACATACAGACTGAAAGTGAGGGGATGGAAAAAGATATTCCATGCAAATGGAAATCAAAAGAAAGCTGGAGTAGCAATTCTCATATCAGACAAAATAGACTTTAAAATAAAGACTATTAGGGCTTTCCTGGTGGCTCAGTGGTTGAGAGTCTGCCTGCCTATGCAGGGGACATGATTCGTGCCCCAGTCCGGGAGGATCCCACATGCTGTGGAGTGGCTGGGCCCATGAGCCATGGCCGCTGAGCCTGCGTGTCCAGAGCCTGTGCTCTGCAAACGGAGAGGCCACAACAGTGAGAGGCCCGCGTACCGCAATAAAAAAAAAAATAAATAAATAAATAAAGACTATTACAAGAAACAAAGAAGGGCACTACATAATGATAAAGGGATCAATCCAAGAAGAAGATACAGCAATTGTAAAGATCTATACACCCAACATAGGAGTACCTCAATAAATAAGGCAAATGCTAACAGCCATAAAAGGGGAAATTGACAATAACACAATAATAGTAGGGGACTTTAATACCCCACTTTCACCAATGGACAGACCAACCAAAATGATAATAAATAAGGAAACACAAGCTGTAATGACACATAAAGCAAGATGGACTTCTTAACTGATATTTATAGGACATTCCATCCAAAAAAAACAGAATACACTTTCTTCTCAAGTGCTCATGGAACATTCTCCAGGATAGACCATATCTTGGGTAACAAATCAAGCCTTGGTAAATTTCAGAAACTGGAAATCATATCAAGTATCTTTTCTAACCACAGTGCTACGAGACTAGATATCAATTACAGGAAAAAAAAACTGTAAAAAATACAAACACATGGAGGCTAAACAATATGCTACTAAATAACCAAGAGATCACTGAAGAAATCAGAGAGGAAATCAAAAAATACCTAGAAAGAAATGACAACGAAAACACGATGGCCCAAAAGCTATGGGAAGCAGCAAAAGCAGTTCTAAGAGGGAAGTTTATAGCAATACAATCCTACCTCAAGAAACAAGTAACAACTCAAATAAACAACCTAACCTTACACTTAAAGCCATTAGAGAAAGAAGAACAAAAAATCCCCAAAGTTAGCAGAAGGAAAGAAATCATAAGATCAAAGCAGAAATAAGTGGAAAAGAAATGAAAGAAATGATAGCAAAGATCAATAAAACTAAAAGCTGGTTCTTTGAGAAGATAAACAAAATTGATAAACCATTAGACAGACTTATCAAGAAAAAAAGGGAGAAGACTCAAATCAACAGAATTAGAAATGGAAAAGAAGTAACAACTGACAATTCAGAAATACAAAGGATCATGAGAGATTACTACAAGCAACTAGAAGGAAATAAAATGGAAAACCTGAAGAAATGGACAAATTCTTAGAAAAGCACAACCTTCCAAGACTGAACCAGGAAGAAATAGAAAATATGAACAGACCAATCACAAGCACTGAAACTGAAACTGTGATTAAAAACCTTCCAACAAACAAAAGCCCAGGACCAGATGGCTTCACAGGTGAGTTCTATCAAACATTTAGAGAAGAGATAACACCTATTCTCAAATTCTTCCAAAATATAGCAGAGGGATAAACACTCCCAAACTCATTCTACAAGGCCACCATCACCCTGATACCAAAACCAGACAAAGATGTCACAAAAAAAGAAAACTACAGGCCAATATTACTGATGAACATAGGTGCAAAAGTCCTCAACAAAATAAAGCAAACAGAATCCAGCACCACATTAAAAGGATCATACACCATGATCAAGTGGGGTTTATCTCAGGAATGCAAGGATTCTTCAATATACGCAAATCAATGTGATACACCACATTAAAAAACTGAAGAAGGAAATCCATATGATAATCTCAATAGATGCAGAAAAAGCTTTTGACAAAATTCAACACCGATTCATGATAAAAACTCTCCAGAAAGTAGGCATAGAGGGAACTAAACTCAACATAATAAAGTCCATATCTGAGAAACACACAGCCAACATCGTCCTCAATGGTGAAAAATTGAAACCATGTCCACTAAGATCAGGAACAAGACAAGGTTGCCCACTCTCACCACTAATATTCAACATAGTTTTGGAAGTTTTAGCCACAGCAATCAGAGAAGAAAAAGAAATAAACGGAATCCAAATCGGAAAAGAAGTAAAACTGTCACTTTTTGCAGATAATATGATACTATATAGAGAGAATCCTAAAGATGCTACCAGAAAACTACTAGAGCTAATCAATGAATTTGGTAAAGTAGCAAAATTACTTTAAAAAGATACAAAATTAATGCACAGATATCTCTTGCAATCTTATATACTAATGATAAAAAATCTGAAAGAGAAATTAAGGAAACACTCCCATTTACCATTGCAACAAAAAGAATAAAATACTTAGGAATAAACCTACATAAGGAGAAAAAAGACCTGTATGCAGAAAACTATAAGACACTGAAGAAAGAAATTAAAGATGATACACACAGATGGAGAGATGTACGATGTCCTTGGATTGGAAAAATCAACATTGTGAAAATGACTATACTACCCAAAGCAATCTACAGATTCAATGCAATCCCTATCAAACTACCAAGGGCATTTTTCACATAACTAGAACAAAAAGTTTCACAGTTTGTATGGAAACACAAAAGACCCCAAATAGCCAGAGCAATCATGAGAAAGAAAAATGGAGCTGGAGGAATCAGGTTCCCTGACTTCAGACTATACTAAACAGCTATAGTAATCAAGACAGTATGGTAATTGCACAAAAACTGAAATATAGATCAATAGAGCACGATAGAAAACCCAGAGATAAACCCACACACATATGTTCACCTTATCTTTGATAAAGGAGGAAAGAATATACAATGGAGAAAACACAGCCTCTTCAATAAGCAGTGCTGGGAAAACTGGACAGCTACATGTAAAAGAATTGAATTAGAACACTCCCTAACACCATACACAAAAATAAACTCAAAGTGGATTAAAGACCTAAATGTAAGACTGGACACTATAAAACTCTTAGAGGAAAACATAGGAAGAATATTCATTGACATAAATCATAGCAAGATCCTTTTTGACCCACCTCTAGAGAAATGGAAATAAAAATAAACTAATGGGACCTAATGAAACTTAAAAACTTTTGCACAGCAAAGGAAACCATAAGCAAGATGAAAAGACAACCCTCAGAATTGGAGAAAATATTTGCAAATGAAGCAACTGACAAAGGATTAATCTCCAAAATTTACAAGCAGCTCACACAGCTCAGTATCAAAAAAACAAACAGCCCAATCCAAAAATGGGCAGAAGACCTAAATAGACTTTTCTCCAAAGAAGATATACAGATTGCCAACAAACACATGAAAGGATGTTCAATATCACTAATCATTAGAGAAATGCAAACCAAAACTACAATGAGGGGCTTCCCTGGTGGCTCAGTGGTTGAGAATCTGCCTGCCAATGCAGGGGACACGGGTTTGAGCCCTGGTCTGGGAAGATCCCACATGCCTCGGAGCAACTGGGCCCGTGAGCCACAACTACTGAGCCTGCGCATCTGAAGCCTGTGCTCCGCAATAAGAGAGGCCGCAATAGTAAGAGGCCCGCTCACCACGATGAAGAGTGACCCCCACTCGCCCCAACTAGAGAAAGCCCTCGCACAGAAACGAAGACCAAACACAGCCATAAATAAATAAATAAATGTAAAACTACAATGAGGTATCACCTCACAGTGGTCAGAAGAGCCATCATCAAAAAGTCTACAAACAATAAATGCTGGAGAGGGTGTGGAGAAAAGGGAACCTCTTGCACTGTTTGTGGGAATGTAAATTGATCCAGCCACTACTGAGAACAGTATGGAGATTTTTAAAAAACTAAAAGTAGAACTACCATATGACTCGGCAATCCCACTACTGGGTATATACCCGGAGAAAACCGTAATTCAACAAGTGTCAGGTACCACAATGTTCATTGGAGCTCTATTTACAATAGCCAGGACATGGAAGCAACCTAAGTGTCCATCGACAGATGAATGGATAAAGAAGATGTGGTGCATATATACAATGGAATATCACTCAGCCATTAAAAGAAACAAAGTTGAGTTATTTGTAGTGAGGTGGATGGACCTAGAGACTGTCAGACAGAGTGAAGTAAGTCAGAAAGAGAAAAGCAAATACCGTATGCTACACATATATATGGAATCAAAAAAAAAAAAAATGTTTCGGATGAACCTAGGGGCAGGACAGGAATAAAGACACAGACCTAGAGAATGGACTTGAGGACACGGGGAGGGGAAATGGTAAGCTGAGACTAAGTGAGAGAGTGGCACTGACATATACACACTACCAAATGCAAACTAGATAGCTAGTGGGGAGCTGCCACATAGCACAGGGATATCAGGTCGGTGCTTTGTGACCACCTAGAGGGGTAGGATAGGGAGGGTGGGAGGGAGACACAAGAGGGAGGGGGTATGGGGATATATGTATACGTATAGCTGATTCACTGTGTTATAGAACAGAAACTAACACAACAATGTAAAGCAATTATACTCCAATAAAGATGTTTAAAAAAATCTATTTGGGAACTGGGTAAAGGAAAGATACCATTTAGAAACACACGAAGCAATTAAACCAATCAAATTCTTCTTGAATGCCAGACACTGAGTAGTTTTTGCAATTCCCTAATGACAAATGATGTTGAACATCTTTTCATATGCTTCTGTGTCATCTGTATATCTCCCTTGGAGAAGCATCTTTTTAGCTCTTTGCCCATTTTTTAATTAGTTTGCTTTTTCATCATTGAGTTTTAAGAGCTCTTTGCAATAATTGCTGTTTTAGTTTTAATATTTTGATGCCTACTGGAGAAACTCACAGTAATCATAGCCATCCATTCTCTAACTCCACTTTGTTGATTTTTGCATTATTAACAGCCTAATACAGTACAGCTATCACCAAGAAACTTTTAGTAGTTTGTACGTACCTTTGTACGTATTAATTGTAATTTCATTGCTAATCACCCAATCATGAAGCACTAAAATCCCTGGCCTCTTCTAATAAATTTTCACTTCTCCACTGAGGAAATACTGTTTAGCCTATAGATTTTGGCTGAACAGGTACTCATGTACCGCGTACTCCCAGCCAAACAGCCCTGAAAAAGAAAAGCAGAGTAGAATTTTGGCTGTGTCTGGCTGCAGCAATCATAAGAGATCTTTTTTCTATAAGAAAGAGAAAGGCTCACAAATGGAGCAGGAGGTTATTCACCGAGTAGCTCTTCAGCCACACATAATCCATATTTTGACGATTTCATATTTTACAAGCCCCCAAATAATACTTTAAAGTGCTTCACTTTCTGTCTACATCCTTATAAATCACTCTGCTTCAAACTGCTAAAAGTGAAGGGGAAAAACACAGCAGTCGTTTTTCTAAAATTTAGCTTCTTTTTCTGGTCTGTGAGAGACTGTGGGAACTTTTCTAGGCCTCTTTAACAAAGTGTAAAAGGCAGTACAGCAAAGTTGTTAGGAGTCTAGGCTCTGAGTCAGATTGCTTGGACTCTTACCAGCTATATGACACTTGAATTGTTGTAGCCTTGAGAAAATTCCTTAAGTTCCTTAACTTCCCTATATCTCAGTTCCCTACCTCTAAAATGGAGATAATAATGGTATCTACTTCACAGAGCTAACATGAGAATTAAATTATTTAACAGTTTGTCACAGGAAGAGAATACCATTCACTATCACATATGGAAAAGATGAATTTTATCCTGAAGTGAGGAAGGTCTATGCTGGCCAGGTGCAAACTCACTGAGTAAAGCAAACTGTCAAACTTTTTTTAGGATACTTGAGAAATATTTGATTATTCTCAAGCAAGAGTTATTAACATCTGCCTTGGAAGTGTGGTTTGTGTTGTAGGTCTGGATGAGAGTCAGTGTCAGCTCTGAAAATGTATTCAAATGTACACACTGCTATATTTAAAATAGATAACCAACAAGGACCTACTGTATAGCAGAGGGAATGCTGCTCAGTATTCTCTAATAATCTAAATGGGGAAAGAATTTGAAAAAGAATAGATACATGTATATATATAATTGAATCAGTTTGCTGTACACCTGAAACTACCGCAACATTTTTAATCAGCTATGATCAATATAAAATAAAAAAATTTTTTAAAGTATTCACTGGAGTAAGTCTACCACTGATTGGCTAACTTTGAAGGCATGACACTGTCACTAACATAACACTAGTTGGTTGGTTTTCAAAGACATGTTAAATGCAACAAATTGTCATTTATTGATTAAATAAGTTTAAAACCAGTCCTCATATTTACTTGCTACCGTGGTTAAACTGTCAATTTTTTTCCTACAAGTTTGAGGAATTATTTGTAACTTAGATGCCATGCACATAGAAAGCACTCTACGAACAATAGCTACCATTATGAGGGATTTCTAACTTGATTTGGTTAACAATCAACAGTTGGAAACAATGCATCTTTAGCACATTTTTACTTCCAGGTCACAAATTTCTAATTGCTTAGGTAGAAAGTGAAGAATTTCGGAGCCTCACTTACAGCCTCTTCCAACATTCTAAGAAGTGTAGTAGTCCTATACATTGATACAGCTAGAGTTTTTATGAAGAAGTGCCTGGCTATACAAATGAATGAGCAGGAAAGAGATGGAATACTAGCCTGGGTAAGCAGTATTATGGATTAGCACATGTCATATCATATTTATGTGATATCATCTACATGTACTTTATGAGGAGAGCAGGGAAATGATTTCCTTTAGATAGTCTCCATATAAAATGGGGTTACTCTAAACTTATCCAAGGAAAGGATTCTATGAAGCCAGAACCCAAGCTAAAGCTAAAGAGCAGATAGTGAGGCCAAACATATTGTCTGTACTAATATATACACTATATTGTATATATTTAACATTTAATTGTATTATTATATATATTTATCATTTAATATTTACTGTAAACTTCATTCTATGAATCACGTACAAATTGAGGCTTTCCTTTTTTTTTCTTGTATACAATTTTGCAAGAACACTTGATGTAACACTTTGTGGGTTAAAAGAGGAAATTAAGCAGAGGGAAGTTAAATATTTATCATATTCCAAATTCCTTGTAGCCCCTTGTACAAACCAAGCACTATCTTTCTCTTGTTGCTATTCTTAGAATTCAAATATTGAAATGCACTCTATGTATCTCTTTCAAAAGTTTTCATTAATCATCATATAACCACTAAAATGTCCATTAAGATTTTCATTTTTCAAACAGTAAGAAAGTTAAAGTCATGTGGATAGAGTTGATCTTATTTCATAAATCTGAAGAGAGTGCAGATTTTTTTCTCTTAATGTTGTAAGGAAACCTATGCATTTCATTTTGTGTTTGGAAGAACATGCCTTGAAGAATTTTTTTCAAAAATAGGGGCTTCCATTTGTTTTGCACAATAAAATATGTATAAAATTACAATTTGATATCACCAGTTGTTAGTCATCCAAAAATAATTCAACAATATTAAAAACAGAGAAATATCTTGACTCTGCAATATAGAGCAATTCTAAATAATTCTCCCCATTAACATATGTGTGTGGTGAGTGATAATGAATGTCTAAGGTGATGAAACATAACTATGATGTAGTGAGGTGTTGTCAGGATTTTTTTTTTTTTAATTTCTAATTAGCGTTTGGAGAGTTTTCACTACAATGTCATCAGCTACAGGCCTGTGTGAAGGCATTTTCACTGTTGACGAAACCAGGAAAATATCATGTCTTTCCAAGACTTACAGAAAGTGAGAAATGTAATGTTGCATGCAGATTTTTTCAGGATGGTAAATGACATTTTAAAAAATTAACTTTTGTTCTACTGACTTTGCATTAACTCTTATAGACCATAACTGTTGCTCATCAGAAAGATGGCACTTAATGAGAGAAAATATTTTTCCTATCCTAAATTTAAAATGTTTGCTGTGTTATTGAATTTAGATTTTCCTAATTTATAGGTAAATTTTGTCTTGCCCCTAACAAATAGAAAATATGAGGAGTTGGCATCTGATAGGTCAAGAAGAATTTCTTTTAAAATTAGCTAGCTTTTGTCTATGCCTCTCTATAGTTCAAAAGCTTGCCAGGTAGTTAAATATTGGTGATACCTCAAATACTATAGACCACAAACCAGACTTACAGAAAGAAAAATAAAGGTAAAATATCTCTTATTTACCAAAATAATAATGCCATAGCTATGTATATAGCAATATTTCCCTTTAATACAACAATAATAATCAAATATATAAAAATGATGGGGGAAAACAATTTGGCAAAACCTTTCATCTTCACTTTATTTCAGGAATTATCTTTTAATTAGCAGTAAGGTATTGGGCTTTATTACTTAGTTTAATATCTGAATTTTACCTCTAACCCTATTTTAATCTCCATTTTCTTTGCTACACTGCTTAGTTAAATGCTGAATAAACAGTTTGTTATTCTTTGAGAATAAAATATTATTTAATGTTCAACTTGAACACGTTAGCAAAAACACAGGGACTTCATTAGAATTTTAGATCTATTTTTTTAATAGATCTTTATTGGAAGATAATTGCTTCACAATACTGTGTTAGTTTCTGTTGCACAACAACGTGAAACAGCCATATGCATACACATGTCCCCATATCCCCTCCCTCGAGCCTCCCTCCCACCCTCCCTATCCCACCTCTCTAGGTCATAGCAAAGCACCGAGCTGATCTCCCTGTGTTATGCTGCTGCTTCCCACTAGCTAACTATTCTACATTCAGTAGTGTATATATGTCGATGCTACTCTCACTTCACCCCAGCTTCCCCCTCCCACCCCGTATCCTTAAGTCTATTCTCTATGTTTATGTCTTTATTCCTGCCCTGCCACTAGGTTCATCAGTACCTTTTTTTTTTTTTTTTAGATTTCATATATATGTGTTAGCATACAGTATTTGTTTTTCTCTTTCTGACTTACTTCACTCTGTATGACAGACTCTAGGTCCATCCACCTCACTACAAATAACTCAACTTTGTTTCTTTTTATGGCTGAGTAATATTTCATTGTATATATGTGCCACATCTTCTTTATCCATTCATCTGTTGATGGACATTTAAGTTGCTTCCATGTCCTGGCTATTGTAAATAATGCTGCAATGAACATTGTGGTACATGTCTCTTTTTGAATTATGGTTTTCTCAGGGTATATGCCCAGTAGTGGGATTACTGGGTCATATGGTAGTTCTATTTTTAGTTATTTAAGGAACCTCCATACTCTTCTCCATAGTGGTTGTATCAATTTACATTCCCACCAACAGTGCAGGAGGTTTCCTTTTTCACCATACCCTTCCCAGCATTTATTGTTTCTAGAGTTTTTGATAATGGCCATTCTGACCAGTGTGAGGTGATATCTCATTGTAGTTTTGATTTGCATTTCTCTAATAATTAGTGATGTTGAGCATCTTTTCGTGTGCCTCTTGTCCATGTGTATGTCTTCCTTGGTGAAATGCCTGTTTAGGTCTTCCACCCATTTGTATGGAAACACAAAAGACCCCAAAGAGCCAAAGCAATCTTAAGAAAGAAAAGCGGAGCTGGAGGAATCAGGCTCCCCAACTTCAAACTTCAAAGCTACAGTAATCAAGACAGTATGGTAATGGCACAAAAACAGAAATATAGATCAATGGAACAGGATAGAAAGCCCAGAGATAAACCCATGACATATGGCCACTTAATTTACAACAAAGGAGGCAAGAACATACAATGGAGAAAAGACAGCCTCTTCAATAAGTGATGCTGGGATAACTGGAGAGCTACATGTAAAAGAATGAAATTAGAACACTCCCTAACACCATACACAAAAATAAACTCAAAATGGTTTGAAGACCTAAATGTAAGGCCAGACACGATAAAACTCTTATATGAAAACATAGGGAGAACACTCTTTGACATAAATCACAGCAAGATCCTTTTTGATCCACCACCTAGAGTAAGGGAAATGAAAACAAAAATAAACAAATGTGACCTAATGAAACTTAAAAGCTTTGGCACAGCAAGGGAAACCATGAACAAGATGAAAAGACAACCCTCAGAATGGGAGAAAATATTTGCAAACGAAGCAAATGACACAGGATTAATCTCCAAAATATACAAGCAGCTCATACAGCTCAATATCAAAAAAACAAACAATTCAATTAGATCTACTTTTAAAGAGTACATTCAAACCCTTCAGTAAATATATACAGTATATACAGTTGCTCAGATATACTTAGCACTGAAATGCATGTGCTACACAGTCCTTTATTTCTCAGAGCTTATAGAATAGTAAGAACAAACATATGCAGATGAAATATAGTTCAGCAATAAGGCAAAACAGTATACTGTTAATCAACAAATAAAAAGATATGTAACTCTTAAATACTATCATTTCTTTAAGCAGGCTAGAAAGGCAACAAGATAGGAAGGAACATGAAAGGGCTCAAATCACAATTTTGCTTCTAAGTAGTTAACCTTTCTGGGACTCAATTTCTTGTGTACAACGTAGATGTGCATTTACATAGTTTGTGAGATTCCTTTCAGCTTGAACAATTGATCAATTGGGGTTGGGAGACTTGTAGAAGCTGTGCAAAGAAATTAGGATTTCATCTGAATCATGAAAGTTGAGAAAGATATGATTAAAGAGAAGGAATGATGGGAAATGGGAACACAATGAACTCAATGCTGAAGATGCCATGGTCAGGAGATGATGACAAGCTGTGCTGGAATGAAGATGAAGGTGGATTGATAGAGAAAGATTGGAAGATGTTAAACGCCATGATAAGGTTTGAACTCTTTTCCTAGACCATATAGAAACATTGAGCCGGGCAGCAATAAAATCTCTATCTTAATAACATTAATCATATATAATGGGTTGGTTGAAGAGGGGAAGGACCAGGAAATACATGAAAAGGCAATTGCGTTTGCCTAGATAGAAAGAGCTGGACTAAGGTGACAGAAATAAGAATCAACAGGGGGGCACACTGATATCCAAAAATATTTAAGAAAGAGTACGTAGGGTCTGGTGACTGGGAGGTACTTAAAGATAACAAAAAGTCAAATATACCTCCAGAGATTTTGTTGGGGGGTGTCGGGAGGTGCATGAAAAGAGGGTAATGAAATTAAGGAAATGGGGAAAATTAATTTAGGGAAGAAAGGGAGGCTGGGGTGTTTTCAAACACCATGAGTCTTCATTTAGCTAACAGTCTCTGTCCCTATAGAAGGCAGGATTCTATGGGGAAAGCTGAGCTCTAGAAGTTAGGGGTAACTGTGGCAATTCTGAGGAGTCTTGGCAGACGTACAAGGCTGAACAAGGACTTGTAACACCTGTAGCAAAGTTTGGCTTACACATTGAAAAGAGGCCCTTATATTTCCCCTTGAACCACAATAAGAGGTATTTTTCCAGTCTAAAACTTTTGACAACAATTATACTGGTAAAGTTCATTAATTTAAATCATTTTTTCATGAACATTTTCACCATAAAAAAAAGTATCAAGTTAAAACTTGGCTGGTAGCTAACTACTTACTCTATATAGCATGTATTTTGTTAAGCTAAAATAAATCTACATAATTAAGTTTACTAGCAACTTGTGCCATTATATTTTGTCAAAACCAAGAGGTGACATGCAATTAAACTTACTTGGCTTTGTAACTTTTTCTGTTAAAATGGGTCTTTTAAACATGTCACTGGCAACTCTTCTCAGAAACAAGATTTTGAGCTTGTAGAAGCAAATGCATACTTGAGAAAATGATATTTGAGAGCACAGAATCTTATTACTTTGTCTTAATGAGACTCAGTCAATGTTTACCAGGTAGAATTTATTCAATATAGGACGATGAATGCAATTATATTCTCTACTTATGACACTTAAGTGATCCTCTTACTCGAGGAGGCCTCTGACTTAGAGATCTTATCAGCATAAATGAACTAACTCTTAACGCCTGTAAGGAAGCTATTATTCCAAATTTTCATATGGATACCCCAAAGTATAAAAAGGACAGTGAGATTTTTCTAGGGAAGTTAGTGTTCTCTGTCAGGACTTACTCAACTAAATAGAATAGGTCTTGTAACCCCCTTTTATATCTTTTCTTTCCACACAACACCTAAGCACAAATCTAAATACACAGTGAATGTTCAATATTTAATTTGTAGGCTGAGAATTTTTAGGATTTTGCTTTTTGGCATTACCCTCTTTTTACATCCAGGGCCAAGCAGTGAGTACACAGTAGGTAAGCAGGTACAAAAGATATATTTTTGTTTTTATTTATTTTTTAATTAATTTTTACTGGAGTATAGTTGCTTTACAATGCTGTGTTAATTTCTTGCTGTACAGCAAAGGGAATCAGTCATATGTGTAAATATATCCACTCTTTTTTAGATTTCCTTCTGATTTAGGTCACCACAGAGCACTGAGTAGAGTTCCCTGTGCTATACTGTAGGTTATCATTAGTTATCAATTTTATACATAGTAAAGTATATATGTCAGTCCCAATCTCAAAATTCATCCCCCCCTTCTCCCCTTGGTAACCATAAATTTGTTCACTACATCTGTGACTCTATTTCTGCTTTGCAAATAAGTTCATCTCTACCATTTTTCTAGATTCCACATATAAGCAATATTATACGATATTTGTTTTTCTCTTTCTGACTTACTTCACTCTCTATGACAGTCTCTAGGTCCATACACGTCTGTGCAAATGTCACTGTTTCATTGCTTTTTATGGCTGAGTAATATTCCACTGTACATATGTACCATATCTTCTTTATCCATTCCTCTGTTGATGGACATTTAGGTTGCTTCCATGTCCTAGTTATTGTAAATAGTGCTGCAATGAACATCAGGGTGCATGAATCCCTTTGAATTATGGTTTTCTCCAGATATATGCCTAGGAGTGAGATTGCTGGGTCATATGGTAGCTCTATTTCTAGCTTTTTAAGGAACATCCATACTGTTTTCCATAGTGGCTGTACCAAGTTACATCCCCACCCACAGTGTAGGAGGTTCCCTTTTTCTCCACACCCTCTCCAGCATTTACTGTTTGTAGAATTTTTGATGATGGCCATTCTGACCAGTGTGAGGTGATACCTAATTGTAGTTTTGGTTTTCATTTCTGTAATAACAGGTGATGTTGAGTATTTTTTCATGTGTTTGTTGGTCATCTGTATGTCTTCTTTGGAGAAATGTCTATTTACTTCTTCCACCCATTTTTTGATTGGGTTGTTTTTTTCATATTGAGCTGCATGAGCTGTTTGCCTATTTTGGAGATTAATCACTTGTCAGGTGCTTCATTTGCAAATATTTTCTCCCATTCTGAAGGTTGCCTTTTCATTTTGTTTATGGTTTCCTTTGCTATGCAAAAGCTCTTAAGTTTAATTAGGTCCCATTTGTTTATTTTTGTTTTTATTTTCATTACTCTAGGTGGTGGATCAAAAAAGATCTTGCTGTGATTTATGTCAGAGTGTTTGATCTAAGAGTTTTATAGTATCTGGCCTTACATTTAGGTCTTTAATCCATTTTGAGTTTATTTTTGTGTATGGTTAGGGAGTGTTCTAATTTCATTCTTTTACATGTAGCTGTCCAGTTTCCCCAGCACCACTTATTGAAGAGGCTGTCTTTTCTCCATTGAATATTCTTGTCTCCCTTGTCATAGATTAGGTGGCCATAGGTGTGTGGGTTTATCTCTGGTTTTCTATCCTGTTCCATTGATCTATATGTCTGTTTTTGTGCCAATACCATACTGTCTTAATTACTGTAGCTTTGTAGTATAGTCTGAAGTCAGGGAGCCTGATTCCTCCAGTTCCATTCTTCTTTCTCAAGATTGCTTTTGCTATTTGGGGTCTTTTGTGATTCCATACAAAGTGTAAAATTTTTTATTCTAATTCTGTGAAAAAGGCCTTGGTAATTTGATAGGGATTGCATTGAATCTGTAGATTGCTTTGGGTAGTATAGTCATTTTCACAATATTGATTTTTACTATCCAAGAACATGGTATATCTCTCCATCTGTTTGTGCTATCTCTGATTTCTTTTAAGAGTATCTTAGAGTTTTCTGACTACAGGTCTTTTGCCTCCTTAGGTAGGTTTATTCCTAGATATTTTATTCATTTTGATGTGATGGTAAATGGGATCGTTTCTTTAATCTCTCTTTCTGGTCTTTCATTGTTAGTGCAAGAGATTTCTGTGTATTAATTTTGTATCCTGCAACTTTACCAAATTCATTGCTGAACTCTAGTAGGTTTCTGGTAGCATTTTTAGGATTTTCTATGTATAGTATCATGTCATCTGCAAACAGTGACAGTTTTACTTCTTCTTTTCCAATTTGAATTCCTTTTATTTCTTTTTCTTCTCTGATAGCCATGGCTAGGACTTCCAAAACTATGTTGAATAAAAGTGGCAAGAGTGGACATTCTTGTCTTGTTCCTGATCTTAGAGTAAATGTTTTCAGCTTTTCACCATTATGATGTTAGCTGTAGTTTTGTTGTATATGGCCTTTATTATGTTGAGGTAGATTCCCTCTAAGCCCACTTTCTGGAGAGTTTTTATCTTAAATGGGTGTTGAACTTGAACTTTTTCAAAAGTGTTTCTGCATCTATTGAGATGATCATATAGTTTTTAGTCTTCAGTTTGTTACTGTGGTATATCACATTGATTGATTTGTGTATAATAAAGAAGTCATGAATCCCTGGGATAAAGCCCACTTGATCATGGTGTATGATCCTTTTAATGTGTTGTTGGAGTCTGTTTGCTTGTATTTTGCTGAGGATTTTTGTGTCTATGTTCATCAGTGATACTGGTCTGTAATTTTCTTTTTTTGTGATATCTTTATCTGGTTTTGGTATCAGGGTGATCGTGGCCTTGTGGAATGAACTTCGGAGTGTGCCTTCCTCTTCAATTTTTTGGAAGAGTTTCAGAAGGGTAGGTCTTAAGTCTTCTGTAAATGTTTGATAGAATTCCCCTGTGAAGCCATCTGGCCCTTTGCTTTTGTTTGTTGGAAGATGTTTAATTACAGTTTCAATTTCAGTGCTTGTGATTGGTCTGTTCTTAGTTTCTATTTCTTCTTGGTTCAGTCTTGGAAGGTTGTATCTTTCTAAGAATTTGTCCATTTCTCCTATGTTGTCCATTTTATTGGCATATAGTTCCTTGTAGTAATCTCTAATGATCCTTTGTGCTTCTGTGGTGTCCGTTGTAACTTCTCCTTTTCCATTTCTAATTTTATTGATTTGAATCCTCTCCCCACCCCCTTTTTCTTCTGATGAGTCTGGCTAAAGTTTTATCAATTTTGTTTATATTCTCAAAGAACCAGCTTTTAGTTTCACTGATCTTTGCTAGTGTTTTCTTTGTTTCTATTTCATTTATTTCTGCTCTGATCTTTATGATTTCTTTCCTTCTACTAACTTTGGGTTTTGTTTGTTCTTCTTTCTCTAGTTCCTTTAGGTGTAAGGTTAGATTGCTTATTTGAGATTTTTCTTGTTTCTTGAGGTAAGATTTTATTGCTACAAACTTCCCTCTTAGAACTGCTTTTGATGTATCTCATAGGTTTTGGATTGTCGTGTTTTCACTGTCTTTTGTCTCTAGGTATTATTTGATTGCCTCAGTGATCCACTGTTTATTTAGTAACATATTATTTAGCTTCTATGTGTTTGTGTTTACCATTTTTTTTTTTTTTGCCTGTAATTGATTTCTAATTTCATTGTGTTGTGGTCGGAAAAGATGCTTGATATGATTGCAATTTTCTTAAATTTACCAAAGCTTGATTTGTGACCCAAGATGTGATCTATCCTGCAGAATGTTCCATGTGCACTTGAGAAGAAAGTGTATTCTGCTGCTTTCAGATGGAATGTCCTATTAATATCAATTAAGTCTATCTGGTCTAATGTGTCATTTAAGGCTTGTGTTTCCTTATTCATTTTCTGTCTGGATGATCTATCCATTGGTATAAGTAGCGTGGTAAAGTCCTCCAATATTTTTGTGTTACTGTCAATTTCTCCTGTTATGGCTGTTAGCATTTTCCTTATATACCGAGGCGCACCTATGTTGGGTGCATACATATTTACAATTGTTATGTCTTCTTCTTGGATTGATCCCTTGATCATTATGTAGTGTCCTTCCTTGTCTCTTGTAACAATCTTTATTTTAAAATCTATTTTGTCTGATAGGAGTTTGGCTACTCCAGCTTTCTTTTGATTTCCATTTAGATGGAGTATCTTTTTCCATCCCCTCACTTTCAGTTCTGTATGTGTCCCTAGGTCTGAAGTGGGTCTCTTGGGGACAGCATATATACGGGTCTTGTTTTTGTATCCACTCAGCCAGTTTGTGTCTTTTGGTTAGAGCATTTAATCCATTTACATTTAAGGTAATTATTGATATGTATGTTTCTATTGCCATTTCCTTAATTGTTTTGCGTTTGTTTTTGTAGGTCTTTTTCTTCTCTTTTGTTTTACACCTAAAGAAGTTCCTTTAGCATTTGTTGTAAAGCTGGTTTGGTGGTGCTGAATTCTCTTAGCTTTCATTTGCCCGTAAAGTTTTTTATTTCTCTGTTGAATCTGAACGATATCATGGCTGGATAGACTAATCTTCGTTGTAGGTTTTTCCTTTTCATCACTTTAAATGTATCTTGCCACTCCCTTCTGGCCTGCAGAGTTTCTGCTGAAAAATCAGCTGACAACCTTTTGGGGATTCCCTTGTGTGTTATTCGTTGCTTTTTCCTTGCTGCTTTTAATATTTTTTCTTTGTCTTTAATGTTTGTTAGTTTGGTTAACGTGTCTCCTCAGCATGTTCCTCCTTGAGTTTATCCTGTATAGGACTCTCTGCACTTCCTAGACGCGGTTGACTATCTCCTTTTCCATGTTCAGGAAGTTTTTGACTATAATCTCTTCAAATACTTT
The DNA here is from genome assembly GCF_963924675.1 of Phocoena phocoena. Taxonomy (NCBI): domain Eukaryota; kingdom Metazoa; phylum Chordata; class Mammalia; order Artiodactyla; family Phocoenidae; genus Phocoena; species Phocoena phocoena. The sequence goes on along the minus strand of NC_089219.1, from coordinate 86,869,642 downwards.
CTCAGACCCTTTCTCTTTCTCTTCTTCTTCTGGGACCCCTATAATTTGAACGTTGGTGCATTTAATTTTTACCCAGAGATCTCTGAGACTGTCCTTGTTTCTTTCCATTCTTTTTTGTTTATTCTGCTCCACAGCAGTTATTTCCACCATTCTATCTTCCAGCTCATTTATCCCTTTGTCTGCCTCAGTTATGCTGCTGATTCCTTCTAGTGTATTTTTCAGTTCAGTTATTATTTTGTTCATCACTGTTTGTTTGTTCTTTAGCTTTTCTAGGTACTTATTGAACACTCCTTATATCTTCTCAATCTATGCCCTCATTCTATTTCTGAGATGTTGGATCGTGTTTACTATCATCACTCTAAATTTTTTTCAGGTAGATTGCCTATTTCACCTTCTTTTGATCTTGTGGATTTTTACCTATCTCCTTCATCTGGAACATATTTCTCTGTTGTCTCATTTTGTATAACTTATTGTGTTTGTGGTCTCCTTTTTGCAGGCTGCAGGGTCATAGATCCTCTTGCTTGTGGTGTCTGCCCCCTAGTATGTGACATTGGTTCGGGGGCTTGTGTAGCCTTCCTGGTGAATGGGACTGGTGCCTGCACTCTGGTAGATAGAACTGAGTCTTGTTGCTGTGATGGGTAGGGCCACATGAGGGAGTGTGTTTTTGGGTGTCTGTGAGCTTAGTACAACTTTAGGCAGCCTGTCTGCTGGTGGGTGGCACTGTGTTCCTGTCCTGCTGGTTGTTTGGCCTGAGGCATCCAGCACTGGAGCTTGCAGACAGTTGGGTGGAGCTGGGTCGTGGTGCCAAGATGGGGAGCTCTGGGAGAGCTCACACCAATTAATATTCCCTGGGGCCAGGACTTGGCACTCCCACCCCAGGGGCTCTGTCTCAACCCCCTGGCTGGGGACCCAAGTCCCCACAAGCCACGCAGCATGGCCAAAAACAAAAAAAGGAAAATAAAACAAACAGACAAACAAAAGGCAAGACAAATAAAAACCAAACAACAAATGAAACAAATAAACAAAACCCAAGACAAGTAATAAAAATAGAACCAAACAAGAGGAAAAGCAATTTTAAAAAACCACACAAACCAAAAAACAACAAAAAGCAAACTAAAAAAATCAAACAAAAAACAGAAAAACAACCAAAGAATCCCCAAACCAAAACAATAAAAACAAAACTAACAAAAACAAAAAAACAGAAAGCAAACTAAAAAGAAAAGCAAGCACACAAAAAAGACCAAAAAAAGAGATAGAAACAAAACAAACAAAACTCTCAGAAGAAAAAAAAAGAAAGAAAAGCAAAAACAGAACACAAGCAAACAACAAAATAAAATAAAAAATAGAAAAATAAAAATGTTTTAAAAATAAACAAATAAATTAAAAAGAAATTTTCTTGCAGCCTCTGCTATCAGTGTCCTTGTTGCTGCAGTGACACACAGCCAACCCCTGCCTCCCCAGGAGGCTCTCCAAGACCTCTAGATAGGTCTCTGGACCTGCTGTGGGCACTGTGGGAGCAGTTCAGATTCTGTCCTGGCCCAACTCCCATGTGTACTTGCCCCCAAAATCCACAGCTGCTAAAGCTAGATTGATTTCAATTGTGGGAGCACTCATCCATTCAGATATTCTGCAGATGCTGGGTTTCCCAAGTCGATCACGGGGGTTTAGTCCACAGCTTGTGCAGCTGCACAGAGAGATTTCAGTTCCTCTTCCCTAATTGCACAGGTCCCAGGACTCAGCTTTGCTTTTGGCCCCATCTCTGCATGTGGGCCACCCTCATGCGTCTGTTCCCCACCCAGACAATAAGGGGCAAAGGTAGGACTGACTAGGGCATGCTTGCTCACTTAGGTGGGAGAGGCAAGAAGCAGCGACAGATTGGGGGGGGGCATGCTCGCTCATGCAGGGGAGGGACAGGGCGGCCACACCTGGGGCTCGTACACTCGCTCCGATGCGATCCCCCTCTAGTGCCCACGGTGTCAGAGGCCAGCAGGAGTTTGTGACACACTGGGGCATGCTCACTCTGGTGGGAGTCATTCCTAGTGCCTGCACAGGCAGGGGCTGTTGTGTGGGGATTGAGTCCGCAATGGTGGCCCTGACCTCTGCATGCCACTCAGCAATGGCGCCTCACCTCTGAGGCAGACCATGCTTCCTCCAGGAGCATTCCCAGCCATGGAGCTCCTCACTCCCATCTCCTCAGGCTGTCCCTGTGCAGCTGAGCTCCTCACTTCTGTCCCTTCAGGCCGCCTCTGCACAGCCAACAGCAGTCCTCTCCCTGGGTCTGCTCTTCTAATCCCATGCTGTAGCACCCAGCCCCCGCCAGCACTGGTGGACACTGGTCTCAGGCTGGGGCACCCAGGGCTGACTCTCCAGGATGACCTGGCAGGCGTGGCATGCAGGCCCACTGGGACCTGCACAACCAAAGGAGGCCTTGGCTTGGGGGAAGGGGGTGAGCCTGCTCAGATGGGCACCCCTCCCAGTGCCCACAGAGATAGGGGCCAGTGGGTGGGGAAGGGGGTTGCAGTGGCAGCACCACCCCTTGCATGCCACTCAACAATGGCACCCTGCTTCTATGATGGCCCGGGCCTCCTCTGCAGTTTTGTTGTGGAGCTCCCCACTCCCTTGCCTTCAGGCTGTCTCCTCACAGCCAACAGCTGTCCCTTCCCTGGGTCCACTTTCAAAAATCAACTTTCCAGCACCCAGTCGCGCTCCACACCAGGAGACACAGGACTCAGGCTGGGGTGTGCAGGGCTGCAGCACAGACTATGTGCATAGGTCCTATTCTGTCCTGCCTTCCACAGACTGACTGCTGCACTCCCCTCCAATCCCCCGAAGGTCTCTTTCTATCCCAGATGATTCCCCTACCATGAGGGGGCCTCTCTGAGTGCAAGAACTCTCCTCTCCTTCAGGTGTCCCCGAGAAGTGCTGGTCCCTTCCCATTTCCTCTTTTCTGTTTTTCTTTCTTTCATCCTACCCAACTACGTGGGGATTTTTTTCATCCTTTTAGGTGTCTGAGGTCCTCCGCCAGTGTTCAGTGAGAACTGTTCCATTTGTAGATGTATAGATGTATTCTTGATGTACTTGTGAAGAGAGGCAAATTCCACGTTCTCCTATTCTGCCATCTCGACTCCTCCCCCCTCCAAAGATTTATTTTTCAATAAATGAATGAATGAACAAACTTTTCTTCTAAAATAAATTTTTCTAACCTAACTCTGTATAGTGAATACCTCAGCCCAAGAGAATGATTATAATGGCAGAAATTGACACATTTTTGGCAGATAAGTAAGATCCTTGTTAGTTTCTATTTCCACCTTGATATAGGGTAGTGTTTGAATGTAAAATTTAATATCAACCTTGGAATCAAAGCATCCCTTCGAAAGTTTGACATATCACTTCCCAGCCCTTTCCATATTGCCCATCTGTGACTAAACATTCACAAAATAGGTGAAACTAGGATGTGGGTGGGACAAACCCTACCTGCTATCTACCCCCTATCTCCTACCTGCTAACTGGTTTCAACTCTCCAAGGAGGAGACTCCAGCAAGATTACTAGTTTACTGGAGTCCTAGAATGAACTCCAACCCTTAAAACAAATGAGAATACCAGCAATTCTTCAGTAGGTGAACAGAGTAAAATAAAACATGCTTTAGTTGCAGCAGGGCCAGACACCTCCAAAGATAAATAGATAATACATCCAACACATGCCTAGGCTGCTGAGTTGATGAGGACTGATGCTATTCCTTAGCCTCACAGGCCATGGTCTAAATGAAGAAGGACATTATTTTGGAGGGAGGGTCAAAGTATCCAGGATTAGTGCTAGATGACAGAGCAGATAGAGAATATTAAAGGGAGCACACTAGCATTCATTCATAATTTGTCTTCTCACACAAATCTTCAGGAACCATGGCATCAGAAGGAGGAAACTTAATGAACTGAAAAAGCCATACCTCTAGAGGTACAACAAAATAATAATTGCCTAAAATGAGCTTCTCTCACCCAGGGGATATGCAAAACAATCCACTAGAATATAAAATAGCATGGTAGAATTTCTATTTATACTTTTTATATAAAATATAAGAAAGTCTACATTTAATAATTTTTATTACACATCTGAATACTGATACCCACACTATGGCCATATGTCATCAGTCTCAAATCACATATAATATGCAAGTAGCTCAACATTTGTTAGCTTTCAGCACAGTGTGGCTTACTATATTTTAAAGTGATTTATGGGTCACATTGTCTTCTATAATGAATGTAAACAATTATTTAGAGACGGGGAGCATATGTAAAATTTTTTACTATATTTATGTACACTAGCTATCTTGAGACAATGTGTTTTTAAAAATTGTCAAAATTAAAGGTTACTTATTTATATACTTATCTAAATTTATTTATTCACATCTATCTAGCCTCATCAATCTATCCATTTACCTATCTATCTATCTATGAAGGAATGTTATAAAAAATGTATAAATGAGATACGAACTTAAAATGTTTGAAGACCATTGCTGTAGAAAACAAATAGCACAAGCTTATCCTGCATTGTAACCTCATGCTGTCCTTTCAAACAAATGGGTGAAGTGTACTTCCCCTACTTCAGGGCTGTGGCAGCACTGACTGTCAGGAGATGTGATTTTAATACAGAGGATGTAGTATCTTCCTCCAGGAAAAACAAGAGCACTCAAAGGACGTGGAAGGTATGTGCTGAGTGAGGATGGAGAAAAGTAAGACATCTCATCAATGAAATGATGATGTTGTTTGTGCTGGGTGATTATGGTGGTGGCATAAAGGTTAGAGATGATTATTTCATCTATGCATTCCTTAATCAACTCACCCAAAAAGTACTCATGGGCTTCCCTGGTGGCGCAGTGGTTGAGAGTCCGCCTGCCGATGCAGGGGACACGGGTTCGTGCCCCGGTCCGGGAAGATCCCACATGTCACGGAGCGGCTGTGCCCGTGAGCCATGGCCGCTGAGCCTGCGCGTCTGGAGCCTGTTGCTCCGCAACGGGAGAGGCCACAACGGTGAGAGGCCCGCATACTGCAAAAAAAAAAAAAAAAAAAAGTACTCATTTTTCAGTCCCAGAAACGTGAAAAATGAAACATCCTTAGCTTCAAGATGTTCATGGTCAATGAAGTTTGTTTGTCTAAATAAAATTATTTTATAATATCAAGATATATCTATTTCTTTAAAACCAAAATTAAAAGGTGAAAAAAATAATGGTGATCATTCATTTTGCCTTTTCCTTTATAAGAAAGATATACATATATAATGTGCTATTATTATTAAAGCAAATAGAAGCCTGAAACCTTTCTTATTGCATTATTTAGAAAACAAACATTAAATAACAAAAAGTAAATCAAATGAATATTATACAAAATACTTAAGTTTAGATAGAACATTTAAATTTGTATAAAATATTATATAAAATAACAAAATTGCAGAATGCATTTTTAAACACAAAAGTGTAAGAACACCAAACATCAGTTCATAAAAACAATCACTGCCTATGTTTAGTATTATAATACACAGTTAAACTGTCATATACATTGTAATATACTTTTGGCCCTCAAACCAAGATTTCAAAATGTATTTGTCCATAAGTCATGCTTTTCCTAGTATAATTTATCAAACAACCATGTTTGACATTTAATTGAGAAAATTCAAAATGGCTTTGTATGTTTTGGCTATTATTAGAGTATATTAAAATGCACTTTATAATGGAATCTTGAAAAGATACTGATCTGACATAAAATCAGTTTAAAATCAGTTCTCATACATTGAAAAATTTAGGAATAAGTTAAATATTCATAAGAAATGGTAAGAGAACTATTGCAGGTGAAAGAAGGAAGGAAGGAACGGAGGGTGGGAGAGAGAGAGAGAGAAGGAAGGAAGGAAGGAAAGAAGGTCGGTGGGGAGGGTGGGAGGTCGGGAGGGAGGTTGGGAGGGAGGGAGGAAGGGAGGAAGGAAGGAAGATAAAGGAAGAAAGAAGAGAAAAAAGGGAAGGAGAGGGAAGAAAGGAAGGAGGGAAGGAGAGAGGGGAGGGGAGAGGGATGAAAGAGGGAAGGAGGGAGGGAATGGAAACAGACTAGGAATCACTGCCCTGTAATGTGTAAGGGACATATGAGCCTAATGTTTATTGAGCACTTTCTCAGAAAGTGCCAGTCTCTGCAATATAAACCTTTACCCAAATCAGTGGTTCCATATTTACTTGGGATCAGAAGTAGGTAAACTTTTTCCCTAAAGGCCCAGATGGTAAATATTTTGGTTGGCAGGCCATATGGTGACCCAACTACTCAACTGTGCCATTGTGGTGTGAAAGCAGCCACAAACAATTCATAAACAAATGGGTGAGGCTGTGTTCCAATAACACTTTATTGATGGACACAGAATTTGAATTTCTTACATCCCAAAATATTCTCCTTTTGATTTTTTTCCCAATGATTTGATAATATAAGAACAAATTTATCTAGCAGGACATACAAACACAAGCATCAGGACAGGTTAGACCTCTAGACCACAATTGCCACCTCTTTTCTATGCTGTTACCTACTGTTGGAATTAAGGCATTTTTAAGATGTCCTGTCAGATAGAAAGAGGCTTTCCTTCCAGAGGTGTATTTGCATGAGATATTGAGAAGCCTTATCACAGGGGGAATTTCTTCCAAAGTAAAGAAAAAAGGACTGGACAGACAAGCTTGGTCTAAGGGTAGAGGGGGAACTGATTTCAACACAATACTTTTTGATATTTTTTCACATGGCTTTGCCTCATAGGTGAACCTCTATGAACTTGTGTTTGAAATTCTCAGGAAGGGTTTAAGTGTTTAAATGAGTTTTGTTTTTCCCGCCCTCTAAGAACTCTGTAAGACATCAGAGTGGAAGCAGCACTGTTCCACTGCCTGAGTTTACACAAAAAGGTGAAGGAGGTCAGCGTTCTCCTCCAGTTGCCACCAAATCTGGCACTTTAGGGACTCTCAAACAGCTGTGGTATTGTTGTGGCCTGCAAAAACAGCAGCCCATAGCGCTTAGGATGCAGAACAGGAAACAAACAGAAGGGAAGACCCTGCTTACTGCCATAAATGATAGAAATGACTGCTGGCATACGAGCATGTGTGAGCACTCCTGAAAGAGCAGGCCTTCCCTGGAAGGTGAGGAAAGAGGCTGGCCCTGGAAATTGGCAGTTAGGGCACAAAAAGAGAAAAAGAAGTGGCAAACATGGCTATGATCAAAATAATCCCATTTTTAACCTGTTTGCCTAAAGAAACATGGGATTTCTCAGTTAATTTAATCTTCACAATAATCATGAGAAGCCAATCCTCTTTTTGGCCCTAAGCTAATTCTCAAAGAAAGTAGGCCTAATAACAATGGCAGCAGGTCTGGAGGGAATACATTTTGCCCCCACCTTTTTCGTCCACAGTCCAATTTGGTACAATTTTGCTGGGACTTTTATGTGTGGAACTGAACATATCTGTTCCAGAAATATGCTTTGGTTTTTCTGTTTATTTGCATGTTTGTTTTTGTTTGTTTTTACCATTTTTTTTTACCTAGTTTAACAGAGAAGGTAACAATCTGAATAAATGTTTGAAGTCCCAATTACTATGGAAAAAAATTACTTTTAAGATTGATCTCAATCTTCATACAAAAAAATTTAAAGCATGAGTTTCTAACTGAGCACTTACAACTCAGTACTTACTTCATCAACAACAAAAAAAGTATTTCTAAACACATTAATGATGGCATTTTACAATTCAATTTTTGGGATTCATTTCCTTTGGGTCATCATCTCACATTACCTAGCAGTACAGAATGCAACACTGCCACCTTTGAAGCTGTCACTTATGGGTGGCTTTCATGAACACAGCAAGAAGAATAACTTCAGAGAATCTTTTTCTTAATTTATTGAAGCTGTGGAACTAATTCAGAAATGTGTCACTGTTTTCCAATGCTATGTGTGGATCTATTGTTTTCAGTTTTACAAACAGGTTTCAACAGAACCCCAGCCCCAGGCAAAGTTTTCTCATAGTGATGTGGTGAGAAGTTCCTTTTGTGCCTGAGTCACCATCAAAACCCTCATTACTTTCCAGTTTACGACAATCTTCACTATTATTGCAGTGATGACATCTTTGCCCATCTCACCTGATTCTTAGCTTTCTTATAACCGAACTCAAATTTTTAGATTCCAACAATGTAAAACAACAACAACAACAAAAATAACCCAAAACCAAGGAAATTCTTGAAGGATAAAATAATGTGGGCTTGGGCTTCCCTGGTGGCGCAATGGTTGAGAGTCTGCCTGCCGATGCAGGGGACACAGGTTCGTGCCCTGGTCCAGGAAGATTCCCACATGCCACGGAGCGGCTAGGCTTGTGAGCCATGGCCGCTGAGACTGCACGTCCGGAGCCTGTGCTCCGCGACAGGAGAGGCCACAACAGTAAGAGGCCCGTGTACCGCAAAAAAAAATAAAATAAATAATGTGGACTTACAGAAAGTCTACTCTTTCTACAGAGACAATTCATGTTCATAGTTTCTAGTCCCGTGGTCCTGAAGATCAACCAGTGTTTTTTTTCCACCAAGGCCAACTGTGATACCCTCAAACTCTCTGAAATTGTGGTTAACACATACAATCATGGGATTACAAACTACTTCATCCATAACAAATTTTCAATCAAAAAACACCTAACTTATTAAGTTGAATCTCCAGCTGACTTTGTATTCCATTTTCTTCCTGTGTTCAGCTGGAAGCATTCACAAATAGCAAAGTATAATACTTCCCATGTTATGTGTTGCCAGGCAATCAGGGCAGAAATAATTAACACAGAAAGTGGACTGCCAGTATCCTGCTGAATGGCTCTGGAAAGAGTTCAAATATGACAAACATTCTTAGCTGTCCCTTCTGGGACACGTGCTCTGAAATAACAGTTTGAAAGGACAACTGCCAAATCCAGTTTCAAACAGTTTGACAGCACTACAGAATTTCATTCTAAAATCTGACTCAGTTTTTATTTAAAGGAGAATTCATCTATGCACACGATGTCTGTCTTTCTGTGCCTATTCCTAAAAGAACCCTTCTTGCTCTCCTGCTGCCTCTGTTAAAGCCCAACTGCCTAATGAAGCTAATCCTGGGCACTAGATCTTTCTATAAATGTAGAATTCATACTGAATTCAAAGGGAAACCTGGGTCTGTGAAGAGCCTTGTGTCAGGCAAGCCAAACGGATCACAGATTTCTTTTTAATGCCCAATCTCACTTTCTACCTAACTTTGCTCAAATATAAACCAAGTTCGAAAGCCAATCAATTTAATAAACACCTTCCCACAGAGACATGCTCAACCAGAAGTCCCTACCACATGAAGCAATGTGATAGATATCTAAATACATTCTAAGAATCCTCGCTGAATGTATTGCAATTCAGGTCAATGAAGATTTGTTGCATACCTGTGAGGTACAAGGCCCCACGTTAAGTGCTGGAAACTCTGACAAGGACACAGCCAGCCTAAACGCTCACATAATTTTAATCTAATGGGAAAGACAGGGATGAATACAGTTTTTTCAGTGCAACATGGCAAAGGCTTAAATAGAAATCTAGATAGGATGTAGCAGGCAGAGAAATCAGGAACACCTGAACCAATTTCCTTTTATAGATGCTAGTGCTGAAAGGGTCCATAGTGACCATCTGTACCACAAGTGAGTACAACTCACTTCTAAACCAGAATACCGTTGATAAATTATCACAAATGCTGTTTAAACACTTCAGCTTAGAAAACATGGGTTCAAGTTCTAGTTCCATTCATTCTTCATTCCATACTTATTGAAATCCCGTTATGGGTGCTAGGCCTGACGATCAAGGCCCCTGACTTCATGGATAGACTTTGGGGATAGAAGATATTTGGTGTGAAAGATAGATATCTGGTTAACAGTCAAGAGTGTGTTGGGGGTTACACGAGAGGAGGTACAGCTTTAGGGCGCCCCATTCTCGCTGTGCATTTGGGCATGCCTCCTTATTTCTTTTAGCTTCAACTCCTCATCCATAGAATGAAGAAGTTAGAGAGTTCCACCTCTAAGGTTCCTTCCAGCCTTAAAGATACTATAATTTCAAGAGAGAGAGAGAGAGCTAGCTGCTTTGTGAGGAAATCCGATCTATCTGGAAATCACTGAGCTTTTCTAACAACTTGGTGTAGTTTTAAGAATATGTACCTCTGGAGCCCAAAAGATATGATTTAAAATCATAACACCACTACTTACTGGCAGTATGACCTTGGGGTGATCTGTAATTTCTCTGAGCCTCAATATCCCCGTAAAGTGGGAATAATAACAGATTGAGGTTTGCCAAGATGATTTTTAAAAAAGATAATACATGTAAACCAAGAAACATAGTGTAGTGGTGGCACAGAGATACAAAATGCTGCTAGTTATTCTTTTCTGCATTTCTTTCCATCAGACCAAAATTAATCAACCTATCTATCTATCATCTATCTATCTATCTTCTATCTCTTTCTCTCTCTCATTGAAATTTTTGTAGTCCTGACCTAATTCTCTAGGGTGCTCCACGTCTTGAATTCTCAGCAATATCCTCAGTGGCCCTTAGCCATTTGCAGAAGCTGTCCATTGATGACTTGGCAGTGCTCCCACAGCAGCTCTTCCGTAGAAGGGTCAAAAGCCTTAAACCAACTTGGAAAAAATATCAAACCAACCCCGCCTTATGTAATCACAAATAAAACTTGGCTAGATTTTGCAACCTTATAACTTAAAATTGAATCTAACTGAACAAAGTTCCCACTCTTGGAAAACTTCCATCATTTAAATGTATCTCCTTTTAATGAGTGATAACTAAAATAGCCTTGCCTCTCTGAGAAATTGGGAAAAAAAATCTGTCCAAGCGCTTCTAATTTTTAAGTTCTTACAGGGCTCACATCTTCTTTCTCATGTCCACCTTTGAAGTTTCTTTGTCCAAAATTTCATTCCCTTAATTAGTTCCCAAACAGACAAAATTATCCAGATCATCTATTTTCAGTTATGGCATTTCTAATTTCCTGAAAGATTCCTACTGAAAATATCTTTCCTGATGGGCTCTTTCAAGCTATTTCTAATTACTGAATGGATTTTTTTGACCTGAGATTTAACAGTCAGGAATCACTCTTTCTGAGACGGCTATGGTCATGGGTGTCTTTCCCTGTTTTAGAATCACAAGAGTCTTCCTGGCTATTTGGAATCGATTATCATTTCCTTCTAATGACTTGCTTTTCTGTTTTTTGTTTGTTTGTTTGTTTGCTTTTTATTGGTGGATTTTTTTAGAAGAATACCTATGTTGGGTATGTAGGCTGCCATTTGAGTCATTTTCTTCAGGCAATACCATTTCCATTGCTTGTGGATTAATGGACAGAGTTGCTTCCTCATTCCCCTGTGGACCAGACAATCAGTGAGCTGCTCTGGTCAATGAGCCCTGATGAAGTGTGATCAGTAAATTCTCTTATCACCATAGTAACTGGGATATTCCTTAGACAGTGTCCTATCTTGGTACCTTGGGGAGAGAGCTTGATGACACATCACTATGATCTCCCTCTACATTATTAGCCTTGTTGTTTGAATCACGGTCTTTGGGGACTCTGTTTAAGCAATTACAAATCCATAAAACTGTACACATCCATAGTTCTGCATTTTATCTGCAATTATATCATAAGAAAGTTTATCAGATGTTTAACGGAAGTCAATGTAGGTGATGTCCAAACTCATTGTTTTAATAATATTTTACAAAAAGAAGGGAAGTATTTTAGCTGAATTATTCTTTAAAATCCCAAGCTGGGTCTTAGTGTTTCTAAGGGCTCACAGAACATTAGTTTAATTTATATCAGAGTTTTCAGTTTCTGGTTTAATCTTGACATAAGACAGACTTTTCTTGATTTGATTTAAAGCTTTTCTTTCTCTGTTTTCCCTGAAATAATCAATATAGTTAGCCCATTTTCCATTTTGTATAGAAGCTGATTTTCCATGTCACTTTACAAGTCAGTGGATATCTTTGTGTGATATAACCCAATTAAATTTCTACTGAAACAATCTTAGCTGTTAGAATTCTCCATTCCAAGCCTTTAGAATCTCAATGATTTGCAAAAGAATTTAGTAGGTTAGTTGTAGGTTATTTGCCAGTTTATATGAGGGAGGGCACTCATTGGCCTTTAATTGACTAACCTAATAAGGTTTAGGCCTCCAATTCATTGTTTCTCAAATAATCATTTAGCAGCCTCCCCAAACCATATCTGTTTCTAAGACAGTGACCTTATCCAAACTCTTTCTTAAAGGCATATCTCTGTTGGATGATAAACACCCCACAGGTCTCAGGAGTTCACATTTTGCATGCACAATAATGTAGGAAGTGCTATACCTAGCCAAGACTAGTGGCTTATCTACTATAAAACATAGATGGGCATTGGCAAGTTTTCAGCTTTCCACCTAACATTTTCACAATTTAAGGCAGACTCTCAGCATCACTTGAATGCACTTTTTCCAGTTTACTTTATCATTATGCAGTGCCATGTGATTTCATGTCACAGCCAAACAAAATAAATAATGGAACTTTTGCATTATTATTAGCCACAAGCATAACTCAAATGTTCTGGGACTTCACCTGCCTATGTATGGTGGATTCACAGGAGATTACATTAACATTGCCAAATAAGTTGGTTCATAATCCCAAATTTAGCCACCCTCACAATTATTTCTATGGGTCTAGGGTAGTTCATGAGTGCTAATGGCATCAATCCCCTTGATGTTCCTTATCTATGGCAACTCTTGCCCTAAGAAATCTCCTTGCCAATGATGGAGTCTCTGGTATCCTCTGTGAGAAACTGTTTTTCTGCAATATTTTTAGCAAGTGCTTCCCAACGCTTCCCAAAAAATCCCTGCAGTACTCTACCGGTACCAAACAACACTGAGTTATCTTCATTCCTTGTTCCAATCGTGCAAAGGGATGCCTCACATTTAGCTGACAGCTGAGGGCTCAGCTCCAGATCTTGGGTCCAGAAGGGGGACAAAACCACCCAGTCTTGTACATCTCTCTAGACTCTGATGTCCCCAAAGCTTCTGCACAAAAACAACTCCTAAAACATTCTTATTGACCCCATGCATATCAACACATCTTAGTGGGTGGTACCAGCCCAGAAGATCATTTAGACACAATCTTATTTTATGTTCTGTCAGAACACTGTGCTTAAATGGAGAGTGCTCTTCAGCAAAATGGAGCATTGGAGAAGATGGCAAAAGGGGAATCAATCTACCTGTTCTTCCCTTTTTTCTTCCCAGCTAGGATGAAGCAGCTTCCTTCCAAGAATATTTAAGGGATAGTGATGCTTTGTATCTGCTTTGAAGATAAGGGTCACAGCTGGAACCATTACATGGACATCTCTTATGACTGAATCACTGTTTAGTACAGGTCTGTTTCCCAACTCCTAATGAATCCTGGCTATAGAACTGCAGAAATTCATCCAGCAAAAGAGAGGACTGCACTAATGTGTTATTTGCCCATGAGTGAATCACCTTCGATAGAGTCTAAATTCCATAATTTTGTATGATGGATGCTTGAGTGTTTTGTGAGTGGGCCCTGAAAATCAGGATCCAATTTGGAAACATTGGTAAGGACCCTGCAAATGACTATTGTGTTCCTAAGCACACATTTGTATACTTTAAAGCAACCTCAATTACAAAGGATGACATATGTAGGATAAAGTGATAACTGGCAAAATGACAAACACCAAGACTTAATTCATTCAGGATTACATTAGCTAACTGAAATAGTATGTTTTCTAGAATAAGGTTGTAGAGATTTCTATGAAACATACCTTAGTGAAGCAGGGTAATTTTCTCACCATCAAAGCATCTGTGGCATTGATGCCCTTGTTTTCTGAACAGAGGATCAAAAATCACACACCTTGCAATGCTCTGAGACTAGTTTTCTTCAAGGCAGATTCCTTTGTTCTCTGATCACTATTGAAATCAAGGGTAGCCAAGTCAAATGACAACCAGACAGGTATCATAAATGAGTGGAAACAGTAAGGAGAGGAAGATATTCTAGCGAACCTGAAATGGAGTCCCACCCACTCCTACCCTCTCAGGATACACTTTTTTTAAAAAAGATGAAAAGACTATGTAAGCCCAAATAAATACACCTGCAGGCCACATTTCAGGGCTGATGCTAGCCTACTGGGTGCCTCCCTACATCACAATCAGAGGCCTTGTGCCACTCCCCGCCACACCTGTTTGCAACTTCTAAATTAAATTCATTCCTATTTCCTTCTTCTGAACCAGAGATACTCCCTAAAAGGCAGGTTATGTTCATTCATTCACACCTAAAAAGCAGGTTATGTTCATTCATTCACAACTGTGAAGCAGAAGTCATACTATATTCCTATTTTTGTAAGATTGTTTTAGGCAAATGGTAAAAAGAGTAATTAAATAAAGCTAATTATAACTAATCTATAACTCAGGGTCATTTATTCTTCTTAATCTCAAATATGAACTTCATTATGTGTCTATGCAAAAATTCTAATCATTGATAAATTCAGACGTCTAGATTTACCTAGCCCAAAAAATGCAAATAATTACTACACATAAAGCAGTTTGCTAGTAAGTGTTGGTTTCAGCTGTTAAATTGAAATTTCAGCAGCTATTACTATCCTTTATGATAGTAATAACAAGTCAATGGTTGCCTTCCAAATATTTTTTTAAAAGCTGAAAGGGTGAGGACTGTGTTAATGTACTTCCTAATCTGCATATTTCACAGATTTTTAACTAGTTATTATAGCTATTGCATGTTTAAATAAATACAGAGAAGGGATGTACTCCAGGAATACAGTTATTTGACTTCACAAATAATGTAAGATTCAGATACTGTTTTTCTATTCAAAGTTAAGCCTCTTAGAAAATAGTTAAGAATAATGAAATGGTTCAGATGGCAGGATGAATTTTTAAGAAATAAGTGAATCTACCATAAATATTCATAATCATGTTAGCTTCACTTTTTAAACAATTTCCAAGATGTTAGCTTGCTACAGTGTAACTGCTGGTCAAATCAGAGGCATAAAGGTTAGGTTATGCTTCCTTCATTAATGATTTGGCTCAATGCACACAGCAGTATAATGTATTTTATGAGTAAGGGAAATGATATTGGTTTGAGAGGCCTCATGTAACAGTCATATCCTGTCCAAATATAATTTTGAAAACAATTCAGAGCCATTATGGCTCATACAGAAAGAAGGATAAAGACAGATAGCTGTATATGGGTTTTTAATAAGTAATTCACCCTGGGTCTTGAAACATCAGATTGCCAAGTAACTTTATTAATGTATAAGCATGTTGGTAAAATCATGTATTCTTTCCATTGGTTGGCTTTAGATGCCTCCAATGCAAATATTGTGTAAATGTATTGAATCTAAGATATGCAAATTAAGAAAGTAATTCATCTTTCAAGAATTTTACTTGATTATTTCACATGCCAAGGAGCATTTCTCTGGCAACAGTCTACTAACTATTTATATCTAACATTTTCCACTGGTGAAATTATGCATCTTTTGCTGAATATTGGATATTAATTGTTTTAACATATTGATCACCTCTCAGTCTTTGAGGTTAGTATCCTGTGAAACTTCTGGAGTCTTCCATAATGAAAATGTGTGGTAAGAGACTATTGATATTATTGAACTGTTTTTTTTTTTTTGAAGGGAAGAGTGTATGTGTTCACAAATGACAACCTAAAGTAAAGACAAAAATAAAATGTCTTAGAACCAGAAGGTTTGACCATCAATCATATTGTTGGAGCAGATTTTAGAGACACTCTTTCCATCTGGCCTGCTCTCCTCTCCTTGTGCTCCCTAAAGACAGAATGGGTCTCTGGAATACAGGTTTTCTTCATCTTAACACTAGTGTTACAATTTGGAACCTTAACATGGGCATATTAACCCTCACATTTAGCCTATATATATACTCGACATCTACTCTGATAATCACCTTCAAACACAGAAAAACTATATAGATTAGTTCTCTACATTATTTATGCACATGTTTATCTTCCTCATGAAATGCAAGCACCTTTGAGGACTTTTCTGTGTCATATTTGTCTTTGATACTTTGCTTCTTCCCTGCCTCCACTCAACCTGGTCTTTCGTACATAACTAGTAATCATAATAAAGTGATTTTTTTGAGTACTTCTTATGTGGCCAGGTATTGTTCTAAGGATTTATATTATTTCACTCAATACTTACAACCAACTTTTGATATAGGTTATTATTATTATTATTATTCCCTTCATTCTACAGATGAAGATACTGACACACTTAAGTTATAGCCCTATGGTTAGTAAACGATACAGCCAAGATTTGAAAGTTTGATTCCAGCAACTTCATGCTTAGCCAGTAAATCTGACAGCATTGACTACATTCTAAATATTGTTTAAGTAAATAACAATAATAATGGCTAAAACTTTTTTGCACTTTGTGTATGCCTGGGACTGTCCTAAGACATCTTTCATAGAATTTATAAAGGTAATATTACATAATAGTTAAGAGCTCTGCTCAGGTGTGGGATGGTCTTGGTTCAAATTCCAGCTCCACTTCTCACCAAAACTGTGACCCTGGTTAGTCCTACTGCTATCCCATTTTGCAGATGAGGAAAATGAGAAATCAGAATTAAGTAACCATGGTCTAATCAAGATCAAAGGCTGGTATCACTTTACAACATCTTCTAACTATGATTATTCAACCTAGAGCTGAACCTGTCTCCTGATGAGAAACTCCCAAGTGCTATAAGTGGCATATGCCATCTTTAGGTAGCAGGAAATTTTGGAAGGTTCCTACTTTATTGAGCAGAAATCTTTTAACTATTGCTTCTTCCCATTAATTCTATTTCTATTTTATTAGGTAATGGCTGAGTTTTATGTGTTGGGAATGAAAATCCTGGAACCACCAGCCTAGCTTCTTCACTAGGTGCCACACTTTGTCAAAAATATAGCAAAATTAACACATTTTCTACTTCATGATTCTTTAAGTATTTGGATGCTTATCTTTACCAGGGTAGACATCCCTCTTTCTTCAACCATACATATTTTGAAGTCTGACTCCCCCAATGCATTCTATAATTATTTTTTACTTACTAACCCTTGAATGACTTCTCATTGTATTTTTCTGGCCCTGAAACTCTCCAACCTGAGTACTGCCTGTCTCCGGCTACTGGCCACTATGTTTAGCCACTATGCATTATCTGATTCCCTCATTTGATCTGTTCCTGATTGGGGTCTAAACTAAAACATGATTTTTACATCAGGAAAAAAGTAGGAACTCTCTAACATTACTTGTGTAGTATCATAGAACATCAACTTTGGTGACAGATAATTAAAAGTTTTACAGTTTAATCATTTAGTTCATATATATATACATACGGTATGCATATGAATATATACATACACATATAGATATAGTTTTAAAATATGGCTGCAGGATGCAAAACTGGACTTCTAATTCAACAATATTTTTCGTATATGCCTGTCAACTTCAAGAATCTTTAGGTAGTTGTATTAACCACTGGCTGCCTCAGTTAACTGAATTTTTTTCCTGTACTTGAAAACACCCTCTTTTCCTCTCCTTTTTCCTGGTATCATCCATTCTGTCTCTTTTCCAATCACTGCATCATTTCTATCTCTTCTTCAGCTGGTTTTTCTTTAATTAATCTTCAGATTTCATTCCCTATAGTTTTCCCCATGATTAATTTTAAACTTACTCTACACACTGGCCATTACTCAGTCATGCTATTTAAAATCCATCACTATAAATTCACTCTTTTGATTCTTATTTTCAAGAGTACTTTACTAAAATGAAAGTTTTTCAGGGAGAGGAAACTGTAAAAAATTTTGTATCAGCTGTGAATGAGGCCATAAGATATGTTAACAGCTTAAAAGAAGGTAAAGACAAATATGGCTTGATTCACTCCTCTGCCTATGGTTCTACTATCATCACAAAACAAATAAAAAACAACCAAAAACATCTAAATGGTAATATCCTTCTACCTGTACATGCAGTGAGTCCTGCTAAAATTACAACAGAATGGATTTAACATAAGATCTGTGTACCTTGATTCCTTACAAAGGAACATAGTTATTAAAGTTCTAGGAGGATTCCATGGATCCCAAGAATGGGACCAGAATTAAGTATTAGTGTCTCAGTAAAAGTGAGATTTACTTGCGACTGGGAAGCATAAGCAGGAGGAGCAACACTCTGAGAAAAAAAAAATCAGTAAAATTTAGTTTTCCATTTATGAAACAAAGGAGCACATAATTTGTATATTTCACATGTGCACATTTAAGACTTGGTTTAGAATTTCCAAGCATTCACTGTACAACAGTGAGATAGATATATGATAGACATGCTAAAATCTGAAGAAACCCCAAAGCTGAGGCTGTAACCACATATGTAGCTTCCATGCACTAGGTGCTAATACTTTTTTGGGTTTTGTTTTGGTTTGGTTTTTTGTTTTCACAGTGCTCTTGATAGTGGATTTTATGGTCCAAGAGAGGAAAAATATTCACCCCAACATGTTATTGGTACTAGTTAAAAGCTCTCTTGAAAATAATTTTTCAAATTTCATCATAGCCCATAGAGAATTCCCTGCTTTGAAAGCTTGGTAGGGAGGGATAGGAAAACAAAAGATTATAAAAGATAAAAATATTGATTGTGCCACGCAGTATAGATGCATATCCATATTACAAAAAGCAAACACTGCCAAAGTCGTCCAATCTTTCTTTCGTTAAAGTGCAGCTCCAAAGCCACCTCCTCTGGAAAGCCTCACTAACTCTCCCAAGCAGAGATAGTTCAGATTTTTCCTAGCAACCCATGGATCTCTGTCTATATCTTCACCACCAAGAGTACTTCCCACCACATGTTGAGATTTACCATAACTCGATGCATTTTAATAAACAGCTACTCACTTTTGAGCTGTTAGTCCTTCCACATTTTATACATTAGTACTACAACAAAAAACCCTACTTATTTTACTCAATAATTGAAAGTCTGTGGAGAAATTTCTAAGGAAATACTGACATGAAATATCAAAGCAAGACTGTGCTGATTTTTTTCCCCTTAATTAACCTCTTTGGGAAATCTCAGTCATTTTTACTTGTGCAACTTTACAGATGCCCTAAATTGTGCCCCAAATTGTTGTACCTCTTTTGTCAGAAACAGAGATTCCAAAGGAGATTGATTTCACAGGAATGGAGGACAAAGGAACATATGGAGTTTCAGTGCTACATGAACTGAACGAAATGATGAACAGTGTTAGAAAGAAGATTATGGTACTAAGTGCCGTAAGTGAGACAGAGAAAGACAAACAGCATATGATATCACTTATATGCAGAATCTAAAAAAGTTATATAAATTAACTTATTTACAAAACATAAACACAGACTTAGAGAACAAACTTATGGTTACCAGGGGGAAGGGTTGGGGTGAGGGGGAAGAGATAGATTGGGAGCTTGGGATTGACATGTACCCACTGCTATATTTAAAATAGATAACCAACAAGGACCAACTGTATAGCACAGGGAACTTGGCTCAATATTCTGTAATAATATAAATGGGAAAAAAATTTGAAAAATAATGCATACTTGCATCAGTATAACTGAATCACTTTGCTGTACACCTGTAACTAACACATCATTGTTAATCAACTATACTCCAATATAAAATAAAACTTTAAAAAAAATGAAATAAGAAAAGCACAAACATCTTATTTACCTCTCTCCTGGAGGTATTTAGTTCCCTATGCAAATGTGAATAACAGATATGTATCATCTTAAAAGAAGTGGCAAAACTACAAGAATACCCACAGTCAACTCTCCTACTTCTATGTGCTTAGGGTGATCATAAAATGCCAGATCCACTACCTACATGTGCCCAGAGTAAAGTTGATCCTGTAGAACCTGGTCAACCATGGCTGACTCTCCAACTATGAATTTACAATGCTCTTTAGATGTTACTGGCTTAATTTTTTCATAAAATATAACTTTCCACTACAGAATGTTTCTCCCATTCTTTAATTTTCTGGATCTGTCCTTATGTTTCAAGTACACTTATATTATATAACAACAGACTTACAAAGCAAAAATTGACTTAGCTTCTTAACCAACATTATATTTTCTAAGAAAAAATAGTTTCTTTCAAGTTATATAAGGAATTCTAGAATTTTTTAAAGATTATAACTGCCTGCAATCACTCATATTAATATAACAGTAATGCTGTAAGCACAAGCATAAAGACAAAAAGTGCAGTAAAGATTCTACCATGGCAGCTCCAAAAATCATTGGGAATTACTCATTCTACAGATAAAGTGAAACTCTTATAACTGTTTGGAGAGAAGGTCTAGCAATGAATCTATGTACTTGGGAAGGGATGGGCCTGAATTTGGTACATTATGAAACACCATAGAAATGTTCTTCATTATTCAGCTAATGTTTCCTTCTTGTATCATTCCTTGCTTATTTTCCCCTAAACCAGTTAACTCCTTCCCCATATTACAGAACAATCACTGTTCCTTTCTGTCTCTGTCTCCTTCTCTCTCTTACACTCACACACACACATATTTTCTCTCATACACACGTACATGCACACACACACACGCACAGGTTTATTGAGAGTTTGACTTTTTGTCCTATGAACAAATTAAGTGCTGCTTTCTTACATGGTTCACCACACAGGAGAGCAAAAAGCAGTTATTACTTATACCTTTAGATATATAGCACTCATGGGAACTCCAGCATAGTACAAAGAATGGTGTCACAGTTGGACTATTGAATGGTATTCATGGTAACTCACCTGCCTAGACTACAGAGTATAAAACCTTGGAATTTGAAGGTACCATTAATATCATCAAACCCAAACTTCTCAATTACAGATAGGAAAGCTGAAGTCCATAAAGGTCATAGAATACGACTAAGGTGATAATATTTCATTATAGATTGTAGAGACATTCGAATTCTGCCAGATTCCTTTAGCATAGGATTAATGGCATGCCCTTGAGTCATCTCTTATGGATGTCTCAGTCCAATAAAGACTATCTTTTTGGATATTCAGCATTATTAGAGTTATTCTTTGGATTGGGTTAACCTATCTTCCACATTGTGGTTCCTGGAGCAAGAAACCCCAAAATCACTATAATGGCATCACCATAAGTAATGGATGCTAAATTCTGCTCAGCTAAATTTGTATTTGTATTTGTGGAAAATTTCAATAAGAATAATCAGTTGGGATATTATCAGCATATCTCAGAGGTTGTGTATGAAACAAATCACTGGGAGTACACAGTCGTAAAGCTTGTACAGCCTTTACAGTTACCAGAATAGGCATCAGGACTTCCTTTATATTTCAAAAATTTTGTCGTAAGTATGATATTAAAGGAGTATGTAACCTTTTCCACCTTCCCACTTCGGGTAAGACAAAGGATATGCAAATGTTTCAAGAATAGAATAATATTTTAAAGAAAATTTTAAAAAACACATCGACTGGAAAACATAAATTCCAGCCCTGTTTATTTGGGATAAATTTTTAAATTAAAATATATCTTACCAATATAAAAAAATAAAAATAATATAGAGCCTAAGAGAAGCTGGACAGGTATCACCAGGGTCTGAAGTTCAAGGGAAGAAAACATTGCCTTAAAGTAGACAGATGGTTCAGAACCCTGGACAGTTGCCCAGTTGCTGCTGCTGCTGCTGTGGCTTCGCCTTTCTTCTCTGACCCCACCCCATCCCTCACCCCAACCAATGTGGTTCTCTTGGCTGAACAAATACTTAGCAGTGTGCAGTACATTAGGATTGCTATAAATGGCACCTTAGTGGTCCCAAGAGAGACAGGACCAACTGTCAAGTGTGTGTTAACTTTAAAGACATTCAGAAAAGTAAGATTTTTAATCACCTTGACATTTGTATACTATCTTGTTTCTACCTCCATAATATTTTATATGATAGCCTAAAGAAAGAGATATTGGCTGTATTTTTAGAAGTGCATAACAGCAGCAACGAAAAAAAAATTTTTTTTTGGAAATGGAGACTTCCACTCTCCACAGAAAAACTGAATTCTTAATTGAAACAATCAAATAGTTTACCTTTAAATTTACTCTGCAAGATCTTTGCAAAGAAGTATTTCAGAACAGCACTGAACTCTTAATTGCAAGGTGAAAACTATTCAAATATATTTGTTTAATTGCATATTATAGACTATATTTAGAAAAACCTATACCATCTTTTTGGGAACACATGAGAAACCACTTAAGTTTGTCAGTTGGTTTTGGTGGTAATGGTGCAGATTACATTCATGACAGAGTTTGCACCTTGAAAGAAATAAAAGATTTCAATAATCTCAGGCAACATCCATAAATCTTGTGCAAAATCCAGCAACTAAACACAGGTTAGGAGCTATGGGTTTTTTTTTTTTTCCTATTTTAAAAAGAATGCCTTATATATTTACCTAGCAAATACAGGATATGAATGACCTTCTGAACATACAGCTTCAATCACAGTAGAATTGTTATTTCAGTTAATATGTTCCTTATCTCTGCATATCTGAATGTGTCAAGAAAAAATAAAGTCACCGAACGTAAGCTTTGTAAACAAAAAAATTACTGTCTTATAATTCCATGCTATATGAGTATTGTTACAATAAAGGCTTCTTTTGGTTAACTAACTAAATATACTATTTTAGCCTAATAATACTGGGTGTGCATTTATTCCTGCTAAAAGTTTTTAAATAGAATTAAAAAAAAATTCTCTTCATTTAAAAATAAAAGATCAATACAATTTCTTTGCATTTCATTAATTTTTTGGAGATCTGGTAGCCCATTTACTGAATTTAAAAAAAGAAGGCAAAGAGCTTAAAGGTTTTCTGCAAGCATTGGAGTATAGCATTAAATGAAGGAGCCTATCCTAATTCCTCTGCCCAAATCTAATTCTAGCCTCTTCAGCATTACCCAATCTACCCTAAATTGGAACAAGTCAGAACTGGGGTAAATCTGGGGAGCCCACTCCAGACTGACAATGTCTCCAAGAGCGCTCCCCAGTTCTACATCAGTCTGAGCATTCCCAAAGACCTTTAAAAGTTATGCCAGTTTTCAGGAGCAGCTTGGGTTATAACTCCCTTTCTCTACAAGAAAACCTTGAACTAATGGTTGCTCTCCAGCCAAAGGGGACATTATTTTAGAAACATAGTGATATTTCCTAATATATCTGGTAGTTTGGTCTCAACCTGAAGTTTCAGGGAGTTTAGTCAGGAATGGCTTGATTTAAGTAAATGTGAACCTTTTCACTCAGTTGTGTCACATGACACAGAGATAAACTGCAGAGGCTTTCTTTTCACTTTTGTGTTTTGTATGTGAGAACTGTTGAACTATTCTATGACCTATGAATATCTTTCAAGCCAGAGATGAGTGATGCGTTAGGGCAGGAGAAAAAGTTCATGTTTCCTAAACAGGATACATCTTCCTTTTCTGCTCTACTGGGATAATAAGAGTGATAGCTTATGTCTGATTCTCTGTGCATTGTATAAAGATTCCTGATTTTTCTACTGGATGATAGTAGCCATCCAGTGTGCTGGCAGGACAGACCTGAAACCATTTTTCAGATAAGAAAATTGATCACAAAAGAAGCTCGATGCATTGGCCAAGGTTCAACAATAGGTAAATCAGAGTCAGAACTTGAACTCAATGTAAGAAAGATTTGTATTATATACATTCACACTCACATTGCAATCTGTGAGCTATTCTGAAACTCATGAGATTATGGTGAACTATACAGTCTTGTAACTTTAACTATATGCATATTTTAAAAGGTATAAATACTGAGTAAATATTCATAGTGGGCACTAGTGTAACAATAAAAAATATATAATGTAATTTAGTTCTGGGACCTCCTAGACCTGTTAGCATGAGAATCACACAGCAGTAAACCTAAGATTTAGTTTGGAATAGTTGGCATATGATGTTAGTGAGAACAAATATGTAGGTTTCATTTCTCAGTTGGGCCAGTTGATGTAATTCAAGGAAAAGACATATTCCAGAGCTGCACGGCAATCCCAGTCAGTCAATTTAAAGATATGTGACCACAAAGGAATTTAGGTTAGAGAATACTGTTAGCTCAATGGAGAAGAGGATAGAAGTCAGTCATTCTGCAGATCAACTTCTAAGTGTCAATATTCTCTTGTTTTTTCTAAAAGTTTACCCATTACTTTGGCCTGTAGGTATTGGAATAATATTATTACATGAATTTAAGCACTTGAAGATTTCTACTTCTTGAATTCCAAGTTCCATGATTAATAATGACATCACCAAATTCACACTAGATCTTTTTCTCAATGAACCAGTGTCAGAATACCAAAGATAAAATGAATCATGGTTTATAGCTTGCTTCTAATATCACATTTTGAATATTTCTTGAAAATTCATAGTTAAGTCTGACAACATTATAGATAAAAATCTCTCTAATCATGCAAAATTAATGCTGGAAAATTTGGAAAGAAGAAACTGTCTCTAATTCTTGACCTAATGTTAATCTTAGTTTCTCAGATGAATTGTGATAATTCATTTATTTCTTCATACCCTTCAGTTATCTAACTCAGTTTTTGCTCTGAGCCATGCTTATTTACATAGCTCTTGAAAACTATTCTGTAATGGTCTTGAAAGAGGCCACATTTTTGTACTTGATATATCAACCAATAAAGGTAAGGAAAATACAGTTCTAGACATTGGGATTATAGGCTTTCTATAACTTTTCAGGTTTATGACTAATTTCTGGTCCTTTTGTAGGGAACATCTTTTTTTTTGTTAACATCTTTATTGGAGTATAATTGCTTTACAGTGTTGTGTTACTTTCTGCTGTATAACAAAGTGAATCAGCTATATGTATAAATATATCCCCGTATCTCCTCCCTCTTGCATCTGCCTCCCACTCTCCCTATCCCACCTCTCTAGGTGGTCACAAAGCAAGGCTGCTCTCCTATGCGATGCAGCTTCTTCCCACTATCTATTTTACATTTTGCAGTGTACATATGTCAAAGCTACTCTCTCACTTCGTCCCAGCTTATACTTCCCCCTCCCCGTATCCTCAAGTCCATTCTCTACATCTGTGTCTTTATTCCTGTCCTGCCCAGAGGTTCGACAGAAACTTTTTTTTTTTTTTTAGATTCCATATATACGTGTTAACATACAGTATTTGCTTTCCTCTTTCTGACTTATTTCACTCTGTATGACAGTCTCTAGGTCCAACCATCTCACTACAAATAACTCAATTTCATTTCTTTTTATGGCTGAGTAATATTCCATTGTATATATGTGCCACATTTTCTTTACCCATTCATCTGTCGATGGACACTTAGGTTGCTCCCATGTCTGGGCTATTGTAAATAGAGCTGCAATGAACTTTGTGGTACATGACTCTTTTTGAATTATGGTTTTTTCAGGGTATATGCCCAGTAGTGGGACAGCTGGGTCATATGGTAGTTCTATGTTTAGTTTTTTAAGGAACATCCAGACTGTTCTCCATAGTGGCTGTATCAATTTACATTCTCACTAACAGTGCAAGAGGGTTCCCTTTTCTCCACCCCCTCTCCAGCATGTATTGCTTGTAGATTTTTTGATGATGGCCATTCTGACCAGTGTGAGGTGATACCTCATTGTGGTTTTGATTTTCATTT
The DNA here is from genome assembly GCF_963924675.1 of Phocoena phocoena. Classification (NCBI taxonomy): domain Eukaryota; kingdom Metazoa; phylum Chordata; class Mammalia; order Artiodactyla; family Phocoenidae; genus Phocoena; species Phocoena phocoena. The sequence goes on along the minus strand of NC_089219.1, from coordinate 86,843,934 downwards.
CTCTAATGATTAGTGATGTTGAGCATCCTTTCATGTGTTTGTTGGCAATCTGTATATCTTCTTTGGAGAAATATCTATTTAGATCTTCTGCCCATTTTTGGATTGAGTTGTTTGTTTTTTTTGATATTGAGCTGTATGAGATGCTTGTATATATTGGAGATTAATCCTGTGTCATTGCTTCGTTTGCAAATAGTTTCTCCCATTCTGAGGGTTGTCTTTTCATCTTGTTCATGGTTTCCTTTGCTGTGCAAAAGCTTTGAAGTTTCACTAGGTCACATATGTTTATTTTTGTTTTCATTTCCCTTACTCTAGGAGGCGGGTCAAAAAGGATCTTGCTGTGATTTATGTCAAAGAGTGCTCTCCCTATGTTTTCATATAAGAGTTTTATTGTGTCTGGCCTTACATTTAGGTCTTCAAACCATTTTGAGTTTATTTTTGTGTATGGTGTTAGGGAGTGTTCTAATTTCATTCTTTTACCTGTAGCTGCCCAGTTTCCCAAGCACCAATTATTGAAGAGGCTGTCTTTTCTCCATTGTATACTCTTGCCTACTTTATCAAAGATAAGGTGACCATAGGTGCATGGGTTTATCTCTGGGCTTTCTATCCTGTTCCATTGATTTATATTTCTGTTTTTGTGCCAGTACCACACTCTCTTGATTACTGTAGCTTTGTAGTATAATCTGAAGCCAGGCAGCCTGATTCCTCCAGCTCCATTTTTCTTTCTCAACATTGCTTTGGCTATTCGGGGTCTTTTGTGTTTCCATACAAACTGAAATTTCTTGTTCAAGTTTTTGAAAAATGCCATTGGTAGTTTGATAGGGATTGCACTGAATCTGTAGATTGCTTTGGGTAGTATAGTAACTTTCACAATGTTGATTCTTCCAATCCAAAAACATGGTATATCTCTCCATTTGTTTCTATCACCTTTAATTTCTTTGATCGGTGTCTTATAATTTTCTGCATACAGGTATTGTCTCCTTAGGTAAGTTTATTCCTAGGTAATTTATTCTTTTTGTTGCAATGGTAAATGGGAGTGTGTCCTTAATTTCCCTTTCAGATTTTTCATCATTAGTGTATAGGAATACAACAAATTTCTGTGCATTAATTTTGTATCCTGCTACTTTACCAAATTCATTGATTAGCTCTAGTAGTTTTCTGGTAGCATCTTTAGGATTCTCTATGTATAGTGTCATGTCATCTGCAAACAGTAACAGCTTTACTTCTTTTCCAATTGGGATTCCATTTACTTCTCTTTCTTCTCTGACTGCTCTGGCTAAAACTTCCAAATGTATGTTGCATAACAGTGGTGACGGTGGGCATCCTTGTCTTGTTCCTGATTTTAGAGGAAATGGTTTCAGTTTTTCACCATCGAGGATGATGTTGGCTGTGGGTTTGTCACATATGACCTTTATTGTGTTGAAGTAAGATTGCTCTATGACTACTTTCTGGAGAAAGTATCATAAATGGGTGTTGAATTTTGTTGAAAGCTTTTTCTGCATCTATTGAGAATATCATATGGTTTTTATCCTTTAGTTTGTTAATATGGTGTATCACATTGATTGATTTGAATATATTGAAGAATCCTTGCATTCCTGAGATAAACCCCACTTGATCATGGTGTATGATCCTTTTAATGTGGTGCTGGATTCTGTTTGCTTTATTTTGTTGAGGATTTTTGCACCAATGTTCATCAGTGATATTGGTCTGTAGTTTTCATTTTTTGTGACATCTTTGTCTGGTTTTGGTATCAGGGTGATGGTAGCCTCATAGAATGCATTTGGGAGTGGTCCTCCCTCTCCTATATTTTGGAACAGTTGGAGAAGAACAGGTGTTAGCTCTTCTCTAAATATTTGATAGAATTCACCTGTGAAGCCATCTGGTCCTGGGCTTTTGTTTGTTGGAAGATTTTTAATCACAGTTTCAATTTCAGTGCCTGTGATTGGTCTGTTTATATTTTCTATTTCTTCCTGGTTCAGTCTCAGAAGGTTGTGCTTTTCTAAGAATTTGTCCATTTCTTCTAGGTTTTCCATTTTATTTCCATATAGTTGGTTGTAGTAATCTCTCATGATCCTTTGTATTTCTGGAGTGTCAGTTGTTACTTCTCCTTTTTTCATTTCTAATTCTATTGATTTGAGTCTTCTCCCTTTTTTCCTTGATGAGTCTGGCTAATGCTTTATCAATTTTGTTTATCTTCTCAAAGAACCAGCTTTTAGTTTTATTGATCTTTTCTATTGTTTCCTTCATTTCTTTTTCATTTATTTCTGATCTGATCTTTATGATTTTTTTCCTTCTGCTAACTTTGTTTTTTGTTGTTGTTGTTTTTCTTTCTCTAATTGCTTTAGGCGCAAGGTTAGGTCGTTTGAGATGTTTCTTGAGGTAGGATTGTATTGCTATAAACTTCCCTCTTAGAACTGCTTTTGCTGCATTCCATAGGTTTGGGGCTGTCGTGTTTTCATTGTCATTTGTTTCTAGGTATTTTTTGATTTCCTCTTGATTTCTTCAGTCATTTCTTGGTCATTTAGTAGCATATTATTTAGCCTCCAGGTACATGTATTATTTACAGTTTTTTTCCTGTAGTTGATATCTAGTCACATAGCTCTGTGGTTGGAAAAGATAATTCATACGATTTCAATTTTCTTAAATTTACCAAGGCTTGATTTGTGACCCAGTATATGATCTATCCTGGAGAATGTTCCATGAGTACTTGAGAAGAATGTGTATTCTGTTGTTTTTGGATGGAATGTCCTTTAAATATCAATGAAGTCCATCTTGTTTAATGTGTCATTTAAAGCTTGTGTTTCCTTATTTATTTTCATTTTGGATGATCTGTCAACTGGTGAAAGTAGGGTGTTAAAGTCCCCTATTATTGTGTTACTGTCAATTTTCCCTTTTATGGTTGTTAGTATTTGCCTTATGTATTGAGGTACTCCTATGTTGGGTGCATAAATATTTACAATTATTATATCTTCTTCTTGGATTGATCCCTTGATCAGTATGTAATGTCCTTCCTTTTCTCTTGTAATAGTCTTTCATTTAAAGTCTATTTTTTCTGATATAAGATTTGCTACTACAGCTTTCTTTTGATTTCCATTTGCGTGGAATAGCTTTTTCCATCCCCTTACTTTCAGTCTGTATGTGTCCCTATGTCTGAAGTGGGTTTCTTGTAGACAGCATATATACGGGTCTTGTTTTTGTATCCATTCAGCCAGTCTCTGTCTTTTGGTTACAGCATTTAATCCATTTACATTTAAGGTAATTATCGATACGTATGTTCCTATTACCATTTTCTTAACTGTTTTGGGTTTGTTTTTGTAGGTGTTGTCCTTCTCTTGTGTTTCCTGCTTAGAGAAGTTCCTTTAGCATTTGTTGTAATGCTCGTTTGGTGGTGCTGAATTCTCTTAACTTTTGCTTCTCTGTAAAAGTTTTAATTTCTCTATCAAATCTGAATGAGATCCTTGCTGGGTAGAGTAATCTTGGTTGTAGGTTTTCCCCTTTCATCACTTTAAATATGTCCTGCCACTCCATTCTGGCTTGCAGAGTTGTTGCTGAAAGTTCAGCTGTTAACCTTATGGGGGTTCCCTTGCATGTTATCTGTTGCTTTTCCCTTGCTGCTTTTAATATTTTTTCTTTGTATTTAATTTTTGATAGTTCAATTAATATGTGTCTTGGCATGTTTCTCCTTGGATTTATCTTGTATAGGACTCTCTGCACTTCCTGGACTTGATTATTTTCTTTCCCATGTCAGGGAAGTTTTCAACTCTTCAAATATTTTCTCAGACTCTTTTTGTCTTCTTCTTCTGTGAACCCTATAATTTGAATGTTGGTGCATTTATGTTGTCCCAGAGGTCTCTGAGACTGTCCTCAATTATTTTCATTCTTTATTCTTTATTCTGCTCTGTGGCAGTTATTTCTACTATTTTAACTTCCAGGTCACTTATCTGTTCTTCTGCCTCAATTATTCTGCTATTGATTCCTTCTAGAGAATTTTTAATTTCATTTATTGTGTTGTTCATCGTTTGTTTGCTCTTTAGTTCTTCTAGGTCCTTGTTAAACATTTCTTGTTTTCTCTGTATTCTATTTCCAAGATTTTCGATCATCTTTACTATCAGTACTCTGAATTCTTTTCCCGGTAGACTACCTATTTCCTCTTCATTTGTTCGTTGTGGTGAGTTTTTACCTTGCTCCTTCATCTGCTGCATATTTCTCTGTCTTCCCATTTTGCTTAACTTACTGTGTTTGGGGTCTCCTTTTTGTAGGCTGCTGGTTTGTAGTTCCCATTGTTTTTGGTGTCTGCCCCCAGTGGGTAAGGTTGGTTCAGGGGGTTGTGTAGGCTTCCTGGTGGAGGAGACTGATGCCTGTGTTCTGGTGGATAAGGCTGGATCTTGTTTTTCTGGTGGGCAGGACTGTGTCCGGTGCTGTGTTTTGGGGTGCCTGTGAACTTAGTAAGATTTTAGGCAGCCTCTCTGCTAATGGGTGGGGTTGTGTTCCTGTCTTGCTAGTTGTTTGGCATGGGGCATCCAGAACTGGAGCTTGGTGACTGTTGGGTGGAGCTGGGTCTTAGCATCTTAGATCTCCCAGAGATCTCTGGGAGAGCTCTCGCTAATTGATATTACGTGGGGCAAGGAGGTCTCTGGTGGTCCAATGTCCTGAACTTGGCTTTCCCACCTCAGAGACTCAGGCCTGACACCAGGCTGAAGCACCAAGACCCTGACAGTCACATGGCTCAGAAGAAAAGGGAGAATAAAAGGAAGAAAGTAAAATAATGAAAATAATTAAAATTAAAATGTAAAAAAAAATTATTAAAAATTAAAAAAAGAGAGCAACCAAACCAATTAACAAATCCACCAATGATAACAAGCACTAAAAACTACACTAAGATAAACATAAAATTCAGAAACAAGTCAGTCGCAGACAGGAAACTCCAAGTCTACAATTGCTTCCAAAATCTACCGCCTGAATTTTGAGTTGATTCGTTGTCTATTCAGGTATTCTACAGATGCAGGGTACCTCAAGTTGATCGTGGAGATTTAATCCACTGCTCCTGAGGCTGCTGGGAGAGATTTCCCTTTCTCTTCTTTGTTCGCACAGCTCCTGGGGTTCAGCTTTGGGTTTGGCCCCACCTCTGTGTGTAGGCTGCCCTTAGGCTTCTGTTCCCTCCCAGAAAAGATGGGGTTAAAGGAGTGGCTGATTAGGGAGCTTTGGTTCATTCATGCCAGTGAGAGGGAGTACCGTAGTTAGAATTCAGGGTGAGCCTGTGGTGGCAGAGGCCAGGGTGATGTTGCAACAGCCTGAGGTGTGCCGTGTGTTCTCACAGGGAAGTTGTCCCCGGATCACAGGACCCTGGCAGTGGTGGGCTGCACAAGCTCCAGGGGGGTGATAGGGGGTGTGGATAGTGACCTGTGCTTACATGCAGGATTCGTGGCTGCAGGAGGTGTTAGCATTTCACACCCGTCTCTGGTGTCCAAGCTGATAGCTGTGACTCACGTCCGTCTCTGGGGCTGGTTTAGGCAGTGCTCTGCCTTCTGTGGGCAGATAAGGAAGGAATCTCCTCTCCTCGTGCACCCCAAAACAACGGTCTCTTGCCTTTTAGGCAGGTCCAGAGTTTTTCCCGAACTCCCTCCCAGCTAGCAGTGGCGCACTAACCCCCTTCAGGCTGTTTTCACACAGCCAACCCCAGTCCTCTCCCTCAGAGAGGCTTGAGCCCAAGCCTCAGCTCCCAGCCCCCACCTGCGCTGGCGGGTGAGCAGACAAGCCTCGCAGGCTCATGAGTGCTGGTAGGCAGGGAACCTCTGTGTGAGAATCTCTCTGCTTTGCCCTCTGAACCCCTGTTGCTGCGCTCTCTGCCATGGTGCCAAAGCTCCGCCCCCCCGACCACCCCTCGTCTCCGCCAGTGAAGGGGCTTCCTAGTGTGTGGAAACCTTTCCTCCTTCGCAGCCCCCTCCCAGAAGTGCTGGTCCCGTCCCTATTCTTTTGTCTCTGTTTTTTCTTTTTCTTTTGCCCTACCCAGGTACGTGGGGATTTTCTTGCCTTTTGGGAGGCCTGAGGTCTTCTGCCAGCGTTCAGTAGGTGTTCTGTAGGAGTTTCACATGTAGATGTATTTTTGATGTATTTGTGGGGAGAAAGGTGATCTCCACGTCTTACTCCTCTGTCATCTTGAAGGTCCACAGCAGGAACCTCTTCTTAAATCTAGTAATTCTCATACTGTTACTTATGTAATTTTTCCTACTGCTGCATATCAAGGAATCTCAAATCTTTTCATCACCTACCTTGTATGAACATATAGGCTTCCTGCTATCTAGAATTAGAAACCAATTTCTAAGACTCTGAGCATCTTCTGAATATGTCACTGTGCTTTGAGGTAATCTGCTCAGCTTAACTGTACCTGCAGGAGAAACTTCCTTTGTAACTAATATCCTTGATATCACAATCAAATGTCTAAATCCTTTATGCTTTGGGGATGATTGAGCTATCCGGAGAAAACTCCAGATGCTGTCTTTCCAAGATTCACCCTGGACTAATCAACTCATAGTATCAAGTGGAACCAAAGAAAAGAGAAGCAAAGATTTTTTAAAATGCCTTCTACATTGTTCAGTATTCTCAGAGAAATCTGTGCAGCCTTTTATTATCTAAACTTGGCTAATATTAATTTATGGCTTTATCATTTAGCTCCATTTTTCAAGTACAGAATTCACAAAAAAAATGTTTTCTGAGTAAAGAACACTTGCCTTCCCAAAACCAAAAACAGAAATGTTGCTTTTGGTTAGTAAATAAATTCGCTTATTCATGTGAGCCATATCATCTTTTAAAGCATCACAACAACATTCCCCAGTTTCTGTTTTAGAATAATGTTTGGTTTTTTCCCCTTTAAAATGTCATACCATGGCTTTATGACACAACAGATTGCTTGGCTGGTGTGTTAATACCACAGTTTGAATGCAGTAAGCCATGAATTCAAAGGAGAGAAACTACAAAGGACCAGAAAGTGTATTACTGGTTGAATAAAAGCACATCCTGAAGTGGTAACTCAAGTTTTATTTTGTCACTTTATTAATGATACTCATTATATTATAGGGTATTATATTACATAAAAGGAATCATATGCCCCCAACTGTACATGGATAATACTGTAATTCCATCAAGGTATTCCAGCAATGCCATAAACTACCTGAGCAAAGCCTGAATAGCTTGTTTATTAGCACCAGAACCCTGAATGGAATAGTAGCTCTCATTTTATATACGTTGGGGATACATTATACACCACAATGTGTATTTATGTCAGCCAGGTATACTAAATGAACATAATTAAAGTGAAATTGTGTGTTGAAATAATCAATCATAACCTTATAAAGAGAATTACCACACATCCCTTTGGAGCTCCAAATCCCTTCCCATTTCTGTCCATCAAAGAATCAGGAATGCCAGAAAGAAAAAGGAAAAAAATATATTCTTCCCAAATGAGAGGAAAAGAGGAATTCGTTCCCCAAGTTAGCAACCTAAACGGCTGCTGGAGCTTACAATTTTCTCTGCTTCTTGGAGAGAACACCCAGCAGTGTGTTGGGTCTCTGCGTGCTCACTATCATGCCCAGGCAAGGGGCTTGGCTTCCCTTCTGGGGACCACGGACACTTTAAAACTTTCTCCATGGCAATCTGAGATGGTTTTACTGTATTGAAAAATAAATCACAGGACACTTTAGCAAGGATTGAGAAATAACACCAAAGCCTTCTTTTAGTTTGGTCACAGTCTATGTTAATGCATGGAAAGTCATAGAAATAAAAGTTAACATTTACTAAATACATACAATGTCCCACACTAGGCTGAGTGCTCTCTATGCCTCACCAGATTTACTCCTACAACTCTGTGAGTAGGCACTATTATTAACACCATTTGCCAGAAGAAGAATCTACAGCTTGCAGTGATCAATGAGTGCTCTATATGCCTCACCAGATTGAATCCTACAATGCTGTGAGTAGGCACTATTACTAATGTCATTTGCTAGAAGAACCACCTATAGCTTATAGTGATTACTTAGTCTGACCAGAATTACAATGCCTGTAAGGATAAGAGTCTGGTTTTCTAAGTCAGGCTGGCTCCAAAACCACTGCGCACAATCATGTCCACACAAATACTCCATGCAAATAACATTTCCTCCACTTTTCCAGAGTGAGGACTTATACCAGGAGAAGGCTGTGATGTACTTTCATACCCCTACTTCTAAGCTTCCCCCGTTCATACTTGAATGGAAGGAAAATTCATATTATCATGAAATTATATTTTACCCTGTTCCACATTCCCAGAATTCTTGGTTCTTTGGAGAAGCTATCCCCTAGACTCACAAAACTGAAAACAAACAATCCCTCATGGCATCTTTCTATGATCTTTGACAGGAAAGAATGGATACTCTGACTTGGAAAATGGGGAAGAAGATTTGGAGTATAGAAGCAAAATCCGAGTGGTGAAATCCAAAATCTGTGCTGAAATTTCTGAATTTTTCAGGGAACTTAACTAAGAAGAGATACACAGTGCTTTATCCAAACAAGAATGGGCTTTTAAGATACATATACCTTAATTTAAACCAACTTCAACAAACACTAGTTATGTAGCCTTAGGAATAGTATTTAATAGTTCCAAATCTCAGTTTTTTAATATGTAAACATTATCTACTTCACAATATTTTTATTAATATCATACAGTATAATTGGTAAAAAGTAACTTGTATGTGTCTGGCATGCTAAAGTTCCAAATCATTTAATTGTACAAATGGAAGGATGATAATCATAAGTATGTCTTTTATAATCGCTTTTTGTTCCACAAAAATCAGAGTTATTTATGCTGTATTACGAAGTGGAGAATTTAGTGAGGCTTCCAAGAGTAAGGATGCAGCCCTGTATTCAATGACAGGGCCTAACCTTAGTGCTAAGTTTGGTTTTGGTGCTCATCTCGTATGGGACAGAGAGCGAATTCTGATACTCCCTTGGTTTTGACCTTGAGGCACCTAGCTGTCAAGTAATAATAGTCTGGGCACTGGATTTTCTGCTGGCCATCACATGGAAGGAGATGACAAGCTTGGAAGGAAGGAAGGAAAAAATGTCACAGAAAAAGAAAGATACCAGCAAACCTGGAGAGCAAGCTATATTTTATTAAACCGGGTTACCTATAACTGGTGCTGTCAAGTAGAAATGTAAAGTGAGTCAAAAATCTGAGTGACATAGATCATTTTTAAATTCTTAGTAGCCATATTTCTAAACAAGGAAATTTAATTTCAATAATACATTTTATTTAGTCCAGTAAATCCAAAATAGTATCATTTCTACATGTAAAATATAAAAATTATCAATGAGATATTTTACATTCTTTTTTTACACCATGTCTTTGGAATTCAGTGTCTCTTACACTTACATCTCATCTTAATTCAGACTTGTCACATTTCAAATACTCAATAGCCACATGTAGCAGCACAGAAATAGATAATACGTGCTCACTCACCTTTCTGCCAGTAACCTCTAGTAAGATCTCATTGTGGTAGGAGCCTCATCTCAGATAGGGTCATAAGATGAGAGCACCCTCACCAACCCCCACTCACTGGTTTTGGAGTAATATTACCAAGGAAGCTGTGCCCCCTGAGGCCAGTGAGAGGATGCTGATACTCAATCAGGGAGAAACTCCTAAGGGAAGGTAAATGTCAAAGTAAAATGTTAGATACAGGGAGATTCTCCCTCTAGAACTCTCCTGTGTGTGAGGGAGAGGGGAGTCTGAGTTCTTTTTTGGCTAAGCATGGTACGTTTCTACAGAGTGTCATTTCATTTTGTATAATAAGAACAAATAATCTTTACATATGGCTATTTACATGCTAAGCACCGTTAATACATATACTGTATACATCAGCTTGCTTAAAATATTATTTTGTGAACATTTTGCTGATGATGAAACCAAGCTACAGTGAGTTCCAGGAACTTACTCAAAATCCTATGAGAGGTAGACGTTGAAATTGAACCCAGTCTGTCTGGTTCCTAAACATGGCTTTATTGCCCCAGTGCCTTAGTCATGTGCTTTACTCCCTAATTAATGGCAGTGAGAGCAAAGATATCAACAGTACATGTGGTTTTAGAATAAAAATGAGATCTCCTGATCCTCATCAGCCTGGGGTTCTAGCCTATATATTAACTTAAATGAAATCCTAGACCCTTCACTGCATCAGCACTTTTATAAGGAACTCATTTAGTTTAAACAGAATAGGCTTCCTAAATTTCTCTGCATATATTCAAGAACACAGCTGTTACATTTGGAAGACACTTGGCAGCTAATGGACAATTTCATACAAAAAAAAAAAAGAGATTGGCTGAGGTGAAACTCCTTTTGTGCCTTTTCCACTTCAGTCTTTTTTATTGCCTCTTATTCTTTTCCTATACTCATGTTGTATGATTTTAAACTTTTGGTAGAACAGTTCCAAAGGCATAGAGACTAGAAATATATTTAGTCAAAATTTTAGGGTTCATCAAAACTGGACTGGAGAATAAGTGGGGAGCAAATGAGAGAAAGACCCATCCCCAGCTTGTTCAATGAGGCCCTGAGAAATTCATATGCATATCAGCATATGATTTTCATTTTGGTCTCCTCCTTACCCCAAACATTCACCAATGCCAACGTTTGGTGGGGGAAGGAGTTACAGAGAAAACAGCCTCTTTTCATTCATCTACCTAACATTCTAGATCCTTAGTGCCAATCAGTACTACTTTTCCTCTCCAAAGCTATTCATGGGGCTCAGTTAAGTGGAAAAGGAGTAGACTTAAGAGCAATCAGTCACAGCTGATTTGAATCACTGTCACTAACTAATACTGTGACTTTAGGAACTTCACAAAAATATTCTGTGGTTCAGTATGTATTGGCTAATATGGATAATAACACCTATTTCTCAAGAGGTATTGCAAAAATCAGATGTGTATAAAATGCCTAGCTAGCACAGTGCCTTAGCTACTCTTTAAGTGATAACCATTATTAATACTTTAAGGAGGCTGAGAGGAAGCATTCCTCTCCAACAGATTCTTCTGGTCCAGGACTGATATTCTGAATAAATAGAATCTACGTATGATAAGCACCAAGAAATCAGAACAGATGCCAACCTTGGGACAGCCCTCCTGGATCATACCCACTGAACAGTAACGCTGACTTTAGAGATGCAGTCGTATGGCCTTTCAACTTAAGGTAGAAGACAAAGCAGGAAAGAAAATACAAAAAACACGTGCCAGAGTCAATGAAGAAAGTTGAGCAAGTCAGCGTCTATTCCTAGTATTCTTCCACTCCTTTCTAAGCAGATGTGAAGTCCCCTTTTGTGAGGACCTAAAATAAGTACACTAAAGATACAGAAAACATTGTCCTATCGTCCCTTTCCATCCCAACAGGGTGTGCTAACTGCCTGACACATACCACAGCCAAGCTGTCATCTCTCCTCTCCAGGTCTTTGGGCCCATAAATTATGTCCAGTTCTATCCCAGAACTGCTGAGTCACAGCTGCCATAGGCCTGCAGACCACACAGTCCTCTGATAAATCAGAGTAGTAATGGTAAAGCAAGGAGCTAGGGGTCATCACCCCTGCTTGAGCAAAAGCAGGAACAGTGTCCTGCTCTCTGCTGCTTCAATGAGTCATAAGAGTAGAGTGGCCATTTAGAGAATTGGGCACTTTTCCAAGTTGAGGGGGTGTGGGGGGGTTGGGCCTCCTGCCTCACTTCTGTAGGCGGAGGCACATGGGCCCAGTTGCTGACCAGAGGAAGAATTAAGCTCTAAGTCTTTTTCACAATAAATTTTATCCAACTTTCAATTACCCACCTTACTGGATGGACACATCAGGACATACAATACAAGGTGTCTGCACCAGAGCATGGAGGCCTATTGATGAAATATTGAGAACTAAAAGGACATAATATTGGGTTCATATAAAAATGCCAGAGTGAGGTATTATACAGTGTACTTGATTTTTCCCCCTCTGCTTTGCCATGTGCTCTAAATATGTCAAGTATAAAAACCCTTAATATGAACCAGAGTAAAGAGATTAAATTTTAAAAACCTTTAGTTCACTCAGCAAATACTGATTAAGGAGCATCTATAGACCAAGAATGGAAATAAAACATGGGTATCTTCTTTAACTTCAGTATCTATTGGTGGAGGTGGATGCCTCTGTAAACGATCACAGTGAGAAATGGTATATGTTATCATGAAGGCAACTGAAAGTAACTCTAGAGTAGGTTACTTAAGGAGTGTAAACTCTGGCAAATACCACAGATTAAGGAATGGGTAATGGAAGAAAAGCCATCAACAAAACAACAACAAAATATATTAAACAAAGAAACTCCTCCAGAGTCCTCTTCCATCTTCAATAAATCACTTTCCCTTCTACTTCATTGAGAAAATGGAAACCATCAAGGCTGATGTCCATCCACTTTTCATCCCCATACAAACAAACTTACTGTTAGGTTCATACACCTTTTTCTGCCCTCCTTCCACCTCAGTGGATGAGGTGATCCTCCCACCTTCACGACTACTATTCTGACTTCTGCTTCAAGCCCCTTCTGTCTCCTCAGAAACACATTTTAACCAGTTATCCCTTCTCTCTTCTCTGCTCCAACCTCTTTCCCAGCATTTTCCCACAGCTTATAAACATGCTCAAGATTCTCATCTAATAAAAGCTCTCCCTTGGGGTCATATTCCTTTCTTCATCTGTTTTCACCCAAGATACTCAAAAGTTTAGCCTACCCTGCTGACTCACCTCCTCACTGGAAGTTACCTTCTGTTTTCACCACTTTACTGAAAATGCTCTTACCAAGCTTGCCAACGACTGCCTAACTGCCAAATGCAATGGGCATTTTACAATCACTGTCTTATTAAATCTCTGCTGCACTGCCACTGTTCAGCCTCCTGTTGGTGGAATTCTCTTCTCCACTCTCTTAGCATCCATCGCTTTAAAACTGTTGTTGTGGCTCTCCTCATGCCCCGCTGATGGCGCCTTCTCAGTTTTCCTTCCTGGGCTCTTGTCTTCCATCTGCCATTTAAATGTCGCTGTTCCCCCAGGGTTTTGGCTGTGCTTCTAGCTGCCTGGTCTCTCCCTGCTCCTGCCCATTTTCTAAATTCCAGATTTCCAGTTGCATCTGTGAGTTACACACCACCTTTCAACAACTGCTTTTATTTTCTAACTAAATTAGCCAGAGTCAGTTTCTGTTGCTAGGAACTGAGCATGGAGGAAATATGGCTTAATAGCAGAGTCTGGTGAAAAAGAACAGGGAATGCAGTTGTGTATGAGCACAATATGAGTAAACTGGAGCCACAACACAAACAAGCAAATGATAAAACAAATAAATAAGCGCGTCAGGAGGCACAGTGTTCAGATTAAGTAACATGATATTTCCACCTTACTCTGCAGCAGCTGGAGTATTGTATCTAGCTTGGGGCATCACACTTGAAAAAAATATATACACTTAAAATGTTTACTGGATTCTACATGAAGAATCATATTATGCAATGGAAACAGAAAGATGAATAAGATCACTGACCTTTGGAAATACACTTTAGTGGAAAAAATAAATGTAAGTGCTATAACATAAGTGTAAAACCAGTGCTGGTAGCACAAAACAGGTGTAGCCAAAGCTGCCTTGAGGAACAAGAATGGTAAACATTTGAGCTGGGTATTGGGTGATGAGCAAGATGTCACCAAGAGAAGAATGAAAAGGTGATCATTCCAGGCAAAGTGAATAACAGTCAGAGGAAACTGAGATGAGAGATGGGTCTGGAGTGTAAGGTAAGGGAGAAAAAGATACCCCAAATGAGAAAACAGATGGAGGGTGGTGTCTGTTCAAGAAAGGCCAGTCTATAACTTGGTCCCTAAGCCTTCACAATTTGGATATCAAAAGGCCTTGAAACTGTATCTTATGGGGGTCAAATGAAGGAAATGGGCTTATTTTATCCTGAAAAGAAGTAGAGGGGACACAGAATGTCTCCACACAATTGAAAAGCTGCCTTTTGAAAGTACAAGTATGCAAACTTTCTGCCTATACATTTACACAGTTCAAGGAAGAAATGGCTAATGATCAGATCAACTCCACAACAGAATGGACTGTCTTGTAAGGCAACTGAGTTCTGTCACTTTTGGTATTCAAGCTGATCAGGAAAATTATAAATCGAATTAATTAGGTAGGAATTTAGGTTATATGAACTTTGAAGTTACTACTAATTACGAGGTTTCTACTATTTTCTGTATCAGTTTTGCTGCCAAATTATTTGTGTTCTTGGGCAGAAAGTTTTCCAATGAAAAACCATCGTGCATGTGGCTATTTCTCTTAAGGTGCAGGGTCAATAACAGTAGTCGATGAAACCTACCACTCCTCTCTCCTTTAAGGAAACATTTTTTAGTCTTCGGAACAGAACAGAGACTTCCACTCAGAGTTTTAGATCAAATCTTACTACAGTAACTTTTTTTTTTTTGCGGTATGTGGGCCTTTCACTGTTGTGGCCTCTCCCGTTGCGGTGCAAAGGCTCCGGACGCGCAGGCTCACCGGCCATGGCTCACGGACCCAGCCACTCCGCGGCATGTGGGATCTTCCCAGACCGGGGCACGAACCCGTGTCCCCTGCATCGGCAGGCGGACTCTCAACCACTGCGCCACCAGGGAAGCCCTTACTACAGTAAATTTTATCTTCATTCCATTTTAATAATCAACTACTTTCAATTTTGGTACTTTCCATCATTACTCCAACTTTGAAAGAATAAGATTAATGTATGACCATAATTGATTCTTCCATCTCAAAGTTCCTTTACCCGCTTCTTCAATTTTTGCCCTGTATATTGTGACTTGCTTCCTTTCTTACCCAACCTATTCCTGATTTTCAGAACTGGGATTTTTACTCATCCCCATCTTCAACTTTTGGGTGAAATTACCCTTCAACCAAACCCATCTGATAAATTCCCAAACCTAAATTAACCCCGTATTTTACTTTCTATAGTCCTGTATCCTGTCAAAAAAGAGTTTTCTTTTCACAACACTATTACTCGATGCCACAGCATTTTCTGTGGTTGTCAGTCTTAGCTGAGTCCTCATGATGGTAATTATTTAATTTTCTTTGGCCAACCAATATTTCCCCCAGTGGATATTCTAAACTTTCCAGCTCTTCAAGACCCAACTCAACGTCTTGGCAGAAGATCTTGCCCTGTACCCCACAGGCAAAGGTGAGGGCAGTTAGTCCTCATTTTCTTTCCTCAATGTTCAAAATTATTTACATGTATCTTCATCCCTACCTTTCTGCACTTTTACCAAGGATTTTACTTTAGATTATGTTCTTAATTCCCTCTCATGTCATTATTTATCTTAAAACACTAATTAACACCTTCTTACTATATCTTATCTTTCCTCTGAACTGAGAAATTGTTTTTGTTTTTGGGAAAAAAATGCTTTTTTCCATTTTATATAGATCACTCAATAGGTTACAGGTTATGTGCAGAATACATCTGAGGATATAAGGTGACAGTTAAGAGGCCTTTATACTAGTTCAGGGAGGAGATTATAAAAATATGAGCTAGAAAATGGTCATAGTGATGGGGAGGTTGAAGAGGTTCAATAAATAATTAAGAGATAAACTCAACATTGTAGTTAATATAACACATCATAAAAAGAATATTCTGTCACTGCCACCAGCACTAAATGACCTACGGAAACCACTGATGCTCTGTGTTACAGATAGCACCACCTCCTGCAGGATGAATTCTTTCTTTCCTGAGTCACTAACTTCACATTCAAAGTCCTGGACTAGCACATCTGACTGGCCAAGACAAGCTGCTTGGGAACACTGGCCCAGGAAAGTAAGTATTTGGCATTTTGAATTTATGGTTGGAGGAAAACTACCTCAACATTGGAAAACAGATTAAATCCTGGAGAGAAAATACAAATGTGACTTGTGCCATGGATTTTTTTAACATATAGGCAAAATTTTCTATCAATTCCTATTTAGTAAACTTGTCGGTTTTTACCCCCAATTTTAACTTTTTTATCTTTATGCACCTTGAATGTGTCCCAATATTTTAGTTATCCCCCCAAGCTTTAAACCACCCACACATTAAATAAAATTGCTTATCCTAACACAAGCCTCTGGCAAAATTTTACAGGGCAAAGAGGAGAACAAAGTTCTGTTAAATAAGGATAAAGACCCTCTGGTTTGAAGTTGATCTTATAATCAACTCCCACCAAGAGCTCTTCAGTGGGTTGTAAAGATAACTAACTATTATCCAGCCATCTATTTTCTCTTATTCTTAACCAAGTATCTAGAACTCCTCTGACATGGATAGTATCCAACAACTAAAATCCAGGTGCGCCATCTTGACAATATTCTCTTGATTTACCAAGATGGTAAAACTACCCAAAATTGGGGGGCAGGGGTAATTTTAGCATGGTACTTTTTCTTTTTTGGTAACCAAGAACGGAAAATGAGAATGAAAAGATGGGAAAATGTTTCCTGGAGGAAATGGAAAACAGGAATAATTCCATAGTACCTTAAAGAACGCTGAACCCTGAAAGAAATTGGGCAATCCACCAACAGATAAGCAAGAGACTATATAATCTGATAATCTACCACTTCATCCATTGGCATAAAGTGCCATGAAAGAAGATGTGTCATATATGAAGTGTAACCAGACGCCCTGGAACAAAATGTTCATCAAAAATGATTTGCCCCAAACTTACTGCTTTGAAAACCAACAGGTGTCAACTAATTCATAACTTCAGAAGGGAACCCAGAACTGCTGGCAAACAGCCCTATACCTTTAGACTCACAATTTGTCCCAACCGGGGTCCCCTGCAGCTTCAGAACTGGCACACCAGGCGATGGCTCTGTAGCAAAAGCCTTTTTCAAACTGCATATTTTTTTCAGCAGTTAAATCTGAGCTGTAACATTTGGCAGGTTTCCTTGCTAACATTTGGCAATAATTGTTTATCAAATGCTAACAAGGAATGCTGCCAAATGTAACAGCTCTGACTGAACCATCTAAAATATAATATTGAGGCAAAACTCTACAGACATGTGCTCAATCCTTTCTAACCAATCCTAGAAATAGGATCGTGTGACCTTGGGCATCAGACCTTGCTGCACCACAGCAGGGATGCACAAAGGACCAGATTCTCTTTCCTCTGCACAGTGTATTATTTCTCTTGATTTCTAAGGGGGCTCATGAGAGAGAGAGATGCCTGAAAAACACAGAGATGGAAATTTACAATAGGCTGGAGACCACATACATTATAACTTCATCAATTTGGATGCAAATTTGTGGAAGATCAGGCAACAAAACCAAGGCTAAATTACCTTTGATGGGCAAATCATTTTTCAATCATACTCATCCCCCTGACTGGTCCTCATTATCCCTTGGAAGACCTCATGCTTGTGCACATTTGGGCCTTTTCTTCTAGCTCTCTGTGCAGTGTAGGTCTAACCTCCCTTGTCTTTGCTAATCCAAATCTTTAAAGGTCTAGCTTAAATTCCACCTCCTCTAGGAAGCCTTCCCTACTCCACCTTCACTTTATTCTTTTCCTGCATTCTGTTTACTTCTGTTTTAAACCTTTACTGACCAAAGCCTTATTTGGCATGGATATTAGTCCTCATTGCTAGCATGTTCTGTAAGTAATACAAGTATCTTAAATCTTACTTAACTTCCTCAGTCAGCCAGCCTACTAACCCTTTGCAGGCAGGATCTGACTCCTTCATTCTTACATTTGTAACATGGAGCTGTATAAAATTCTGTACTTATGACTTTGTAGCTAGTCTTAGAGTACAAGTTATAGAACAAATGCTTTTCAAGTGGTTTGGAAGTACTCATTTACATCCCGATATCTGATATGCTAACTCTAAAGTACGCTTAGCTATTCATCAGAATAGATCTTTTAAGAAACTTCCTCATGTAATTTTAGCTTATGTTAGCTAAATTTAGATAGCTAGGTATATTTCAAAGGAATCAAATTGCTTTCCTTCAGAAGAATTCTATGATTCAAACTTTTAAACATTCAGTTATCTTTTATTGCTGTTTTGTTAGGCCCTTGGAATACAAAAATAGGAAAGATACTGCCCTGTTTTTTGCTGCCTTACTCTCATACCCTCAAAAAAGTATGCTTAACAGTGTCAAAATATTATTTTACTAATAAAAAACAAAATTAGTTGAGGGATAGAAATAAAATAACTCAACTTTTTTCACATTTATGGAAAAATAATTTTATTTAATATCTCCTCTAAAGACTCTTGAGACTATTTCCCATTTCATACAAATACACAATCACATCAAACATACACATAAGACACACATAGTACCACAGACCAAAAAATATAGAAATTAGCCCATGGGGTAGGTAGTTAGAACAAGGAAATTCAAGGTTCTCATCTCAACTATAGATATATGACAAAAATATTTCCAAATGCAAGATTTTGGTATTGCAGGAAAAGCATCTAGACTCTAAGCACTCTTTACTTTGCCACTTAGTAGCTAAGAGTCATTAGATAATTTAAGTTCTCAGATATCTGGATGCCTCATACATAAAATGAGGATAATAGCGCCTTCTCTAATTTATGTCAAAGACCTCTGCCAGATATTCTGTCAAATTCTACATATAAGACCAACAAATATCTTGCTTTGGAAAATAAATAAGATGCCAAGAGTTACAAGCAATTTAAGAGTCAACTAAGGACACACAATAATAATTTTTAATCCAAGGTACTTCACTTAAATACATATTTCTGTTTTAGTCTTAATTTGTGCCCAAGGATAACAGCAGTTTCCCCTCATCTACATATAAGGAGACACAGGTAGAGTTTTCCTCATAATATTCCAAAACATTGTTGGACATGAGTCATCCAGAGCTGCCAGCCACACGGATACCTGCCCTATGCCTTCTTCAACCTTAACTCTCATGGCAACCAGGCAAAAAAGTGAACCTTCACACAAAGGTTTTCAGCCGCAAAGCACCTAATTTAGGCAAGTCTGTTTGGATCAGGACCAACAGAGACCGATTCTTGGTCTTGTCAAGGCTTGGACCTACACACCCTGTGAGGTCCTTAGTGTCTCTCTAAGTTTTGCTTCCCTTCTGACCCCAACAAAGTCCAGCTGCCATTCAGATTACAGGAAGCCATGTCACCCTTCTGGTTGAGGAGAGTGGAGTTTGTATTAGGCAGAGGACACTAGGGAAATTGCCTTCTTTGCTATAAAAATGGCCATCACAGCTTACACAGTGCCTCTGCTCAGAAGAGCACCTCCTCATTATTTTTTCAATAGCTATCTTACTGAAGCATATTGTACTATTTATGTTAGCCTCCTGTAAAACATCTGAGAAAATTCAGAATAACAATGAAAAATGATTGTGTTCACAAAAATCAAGTAAATCCAATAATATTTTTGACAGAATTGATTACAATAATGTCAAACGCCCCTCTTCACTCTCTTTGAAAGTTATTTCAAACATAAAGATAATGAAATATGTTGCCTGTCACTTGTAAATTGTGTGCTGAAAGTCTAAAGAGATAATTTAAAGATTTCCAGGTAGAATGACACACTTGCTTTATTTTATTTGTCAAGGAAATATATTAGTTAGGAAGTTTCTGCTCTGGAAGTTGGAACCCCCCAAAAGAAGATCAGACATGTGAATTGCAATATGCATGTCTTCACGGGTCACAATTCCTGAATTGTAGAAGCTTCTTTGTACACGTGATAAGAGTGGACAGGGAGGGTAACAGATATTTAGGTAACATTTCCATAAAATTTAGATTGTTGCTGCTGTTGTTATGGTGGCACAGTTGTTAGCACAGTGGTTACGAGCATTAATGATCAGTCTTAATGGGATCAAGGCTTCCCTCGTGGCGCAGTGGTTGAGAGTCCGCCTGTTGATGCAGGGGACACGGGTTCGTGCCCCGGTCCGGGAAGATCCCACATGCCGCGGAGCGGCTGGGCCCATGAGCCATGGCCGCTGAGCCTGCACATCCGGAGCCTGTGCTCCGCAACAGGAGAGGCCACAACAGTGAGAGGCCCACGTACCGCAAAAAAAACCCAAACAAAAAAACCTGGGATCAGAGTTCTAACTCGATCACTCACTAGCTGCGAGATCTGAGAAAGTCAGATCTTCTGGAGCTTCTGTTTTCTCCTCTGTTAAAAGAAACAACAATAATTATCTCATTGGTGTGTAAAGTGGATAAAATGTATGTAATAAATGTAAATTACTTTCATGGTATGTAGCACCTAGTAATCATTCAATAATGATAGCTATTATTATTATTATTATTATTATTATTGAATGCACTGGTAGCTACTATTGTTACTAGGTATAGTCCTCTAAACATATTCTTCTAAATCTCTTTTCTGCTTATCCCCGCTATTACTTTAATCTTATAATTATATAATACTTCTCACAGTCTATAGCCCTTCCACTTTGATTCCTTACTAAACTATGAAGAAGAGTTTATTACCTTGTTTATCTCTTCATTTCCATTTCCCCACTATATGCAAACTCCACATGAGCGTGTTTTGATCATCACTGGCCCCTAAGAATGCAGCATGTATCCGCCACATAGCAAATGCTCAATACACAGTAGTTAAATAAATGAACGCACCATCATGCTTTTTACACAGACAAGGAAACTGAGGCTCTGAATAATAAATTGCTTAAAACCAAAGTCATTTCAATGCATAAGTGGAGGAGCTAAGATTTGAACATTGGTCATAATCAGAACTCCCACTCATTTCCCTGCACATAGCAGCCTTGTTGAGCCTAGAGCCGTATGTGGTAGAGCTCTAGAAACCTAACTCACAGTTTTTCCTAACAATTTTTCAAAGCACACTTTCTCTCTACAATATCCTTAATGGAATATCAAAGGGGGAAACTAGTAAATCTCAGTTAGTGGAGTCCTTTTGTACAGCAACCACTGACATTCAAGCAGTTAGGCAATTATTACTGCTGGAAATCCAAAGGCCCAACCTGCGTGTTACCAGTGCCTCCATCTCCAGTGAATTTACCACCAAGGACAATAAAAAGGAAAGTAGTAAAATGGTAAAGTGAGTGTCTGATGGTTAAATGTCACAATAACAGATTTCTAGAGCTTAATTTTTCTTGGGGGTGAAAGGGAATGTTCCTTGGGAAACAGTAGGGAACAGTTGGTAGGAAAGTCAATTTATGCTTGTATATTTTACTGTCATCAATAAAAGACATTGCCTTGATCTGATTGACAAGGTATTTTATTGCATACCTCTTTTAGATACATCAAATTAAATCTTCATTTTAATAGCTTTATCTCTGGATAATAATAATAACACATATTTTATAGTGCTAAGACATGCTTCTCACTGCCAGTATGTGGATCATCTTATTTGATATTCACAACATTCCCACACAGGCAGAGAGAGGTATTATTTCCCCCATTTGCCAGATGAGGTCATTGAAACATAAGACTGAGAGACTTCCTCCAGATCACACAGACTGTGACTGAGCCAGGATGGGGGCCCGTCTCCTGACTTGCAGTCCAGTGCTCCTTCTCAGCCCTTCCAAGTCAAGTTTATACAAATAGGATTAGTAGTTCTGTTTAAATTTTGACTTGGTTCTAAGCCATTTCTAATATGTCAAATGTTTGGTGTTCTTCAAAGAGCAAGGACATGAGACAGAATGCTGATTTTGCACTAGCTCTTTTTTTCGACAGTCAATTCCACAGTTAATATCAGCAGACAGGCCACTTACTATCCTCCTCATGTTTATTTGGTAGTTACAATATTTCTCACTCTTAATAAAATTTTATAGATTTTTGAATGAAAAACACAACCCTGAGAATACTTTGGGGTCGGTCTCCAAATCTGATTAGCATCCCCAAATGAACATTTCAACTTATTTCACAGCCCAGCATTAATTGTATTTACCTTTTTCAGAGCTGGAGTGTCAAATTACTCAGGTTGTTGATGTGTGGGGTCTGCTGTGCAATCACAATAGACCCGTGGAGGACTGATTGGTATGACCTGCTATTTATTAGGCAACTACAGCATTTTGACATTGACCAGACCATATAAAATAATTCCAAAAAAAACAGGTTTTTTTCTGGTTCTTTGCTACTTAAATATAGGATGGGGCTTCTTAGAGAAATATCTAGTTTGTCAAAATATCTACAATTCGTAATCGAAAAGACAACACGATATGCTTGCGAATTTTAAAATACCACAAAACAATGCCTGTGAAATATGGTAAATAGCTCACCTTTCTGACACAGCAGAGTTCTATTTGGACCTCTTTGTTCCATTCAAAATAGGACAGCACGTGTTAACACAACCCTTCCCTGTGTTATCAATACTTTGGCTAGGCACTACATTGGGGAAACAAGATTATAGTAAAAAGTCTGAGCCTTTGAGGAGAAAATATAGTGTCTCTGAGGAGAAAACATTGAAACACAGAGTGCACTCAGATGTGCTCAAGGGAGGATCCATTAGATGAAATATCTAGAATGTTGTATTGTCCCTGGTCCCCCTGTCCTCTGCCCCAACAAAAGTGTTTAGTATTTCACAGTACCTTTTGTTAGTCTTACCTTTCTTGCAACCTTTAAGTCCTTTAAGGAAGCCAGTGTAACCCAGAGGGATGACCTGGGTTTTAGGGTTTGATAGCTCTAGGTTTAAATTCTACATTTTCCACTTTACGGGCTGAGAAATATTGGACAACTTATTTAAACTCTCTGTGCTCAGGCTCATCTTTATATATATATATTTTGTGTGTGTGGTACTAGCGCCTCTCACTATTGTGGCCTCTCCCATTGTGGGGCACAGGCTCCGGATGCGCAGGCTCAGCAGCCATGGTTCACGGGCCCAGCCGCTCTGTGGCATGTGGGATCTTCTCAGACCGGGTCACGAACCCGTGTCCCCTTCATCGGCAGGCGGTTTCTCAACCACTGCGCCACCAGGGAAGCCCAGGCTCCTCATCCTTAAAAAGTTGTTGCAGACATGCTTGGGGGACGGAGTTAAGATGGCGGACTAGGAGGACTGGGAATTCGCATCTCTGCACAACTGTGGCACCTGCCAGGCACTGATGGGGGACCACAGACACCTAATGGGACGAGAGGAACCCCCAGCGACTGGGAAGGATGTGGGCCATGGGGGCGTAGTGAAGGGGAGGAGAAGTGGAGGCGGAACGGGACTGGCACCCCTGAGGGGTGGCTGGGGGAGGGGAAGAGGTCCCACGTCAGTAGGGGGAAATTGGGGGACCATTGGGAGAGCAGAGGATCAAAAACGGAGTGTGGCCAGGTTTCCCCTGCCCACTTGGGAGTCCCGGGCCTGATCCTCTGCCCACTAGGCCCCCTCCAGCCGTGTAGGTCTGGAGGGAGTGGGAGGGAGGGAAAGGGGAGCAAAAGTAAAGGATGGACCAACTGGACTGGCACTGCTGAGGGGTGGCTGGGGGAGGGGAAGAGTTCCTACACCCAGCGGGACCCACCCACGGTTAGGGGTCCAGTGGGGATGGGGTCGACGTTGGGGGGTGCGGTGGCAGAGGAATGGAAGGGAACATGGCCAGTGCTTTCCCTGTCCACTTAGGCACCAGGGAGCCTGTTGGGCTCCCAGGCCTAACCCTCTGCCCTTGGAGCCTTTATCCTGCGGTGCAGAGCCCAAGCCCCACCCCTATACCCCACCCAGGGCCCTACCTCTACACTTGGAGAACCCCTCTGAGACCCCCTCCAACAGTGCTGGGCTTAAACCCCACCCACACACCCTAACCCAGGGCCTTACCTGCAAACTCCAGAACTCCACACTCTGGAGGCCCCCTATTGGATGTGCTGCCACTCCCCTTCCATGCAGGTCCTAAGCAGATGTCATGCCCCACGTTTGAACGTTGCCCTGCCTAGGCCCCACCCAACCCTAACCACCCCCAAGTTCCACCCCGCCTAAACTCTGTCCCCCATAGCCAAGCCTTTTTTTATTTTTTCCCTCTTTTATATTGGGGTTCTGTTTTACCTTGTTGTTGATTCATTGATGTTGATTCACTTACATTTTATTTTTTCTAATAAATCTTTTATTTTTTAAATTTTATTTTATCCTTTATACTTTGTTATTGTTCTGCTCCTTTTGGCTTGTTTGCTTTTTTTTTTTTTTGCCACGCCACGCATCTTGCAGGATCTTGGTTCCCAAGCTGGAGGTCGGGCCCAAGGTCCTATGGTTGGAGCTCCAAGTCTAAACTGCTAGACTAACAGAGAAGCTCAGACCCCAGGGAATATTAATCAGAGTGAGGCCTCCTGGAGGAACTCATCTCGTCACCAAGACCTGGCTCTATCCAACTGCCTGCAAACTCCAGTGCTGGATGCCTCTGGCCAAATAACCAGTAAGACAGGAACACAGCCCAAAACATCAAAAAAGAAAAATGAAACGACAAAAAAATATGTTACAGATGAGGAGGCAAGGTAAAAACCTGCAAGACCAAATAAATGAAGATGAAATAGGCAACCTACCTGAAAAAGAATTCAGAGTAATGATAGTAAAGATGGTCCAAAATCTCAGAAACAGAATGGAGGAAACACAAGAAACATGTAACAGGATCTAGAAGAATTAAAGTGCAAACAAACAGTGATGAACAACACAATAACTGAAAATAAAAATACTCTAGAAGGAATCAATAGCAGAATAATTGAGGCAGAATGGATAAGTGAACTGGAAGATAAAATGGTGGAAATAACTGCCAGGGAGCAGAATAAAGAAAAAAGAATGAAAAGAATTGAGGACCATCTCAGAGACCTCTGGGGGGAACATTAAACACACCAACATTCAAATTGTAGGGGTCCCAGAAGAAGAAGAGAAAAACAAAGGGTCTGAGAAAATACTTGAAGACATTATAGTCGAAAATTTCCCTAACTTGGGAAAGGATATAGTCAATCAAGTGCAGGAAGCGCAGAGAGTCCCAACAGGATAAACCCAAAGAGAAACACGCCAAGACATATATTAATCAAAAATTAAGTACAGGGCTTCCCTGGTGGTGCAGTGGTTGAGAGTCCGCCTGCCGATGCAGGGGACGCGGGTTCGTGCCCCAGTCTGGGAAGATCCCACATGCCGTGGAGCAGCTGGGCCTGTAAGCCATGGCCGCTGAGCCTGCGCGTCCAGAGCCTGTGCTCCGCAATGGAGAGGCCGCAGCAGTGAGAGGCCCGCGTACAGAAAAAAAAAAAAAAAAATTAAGTACAAAGAAAAATATAAAAACAGCAAGGGAAAAGCAACAAATAAAATACAAGGGAATCCCCACAAGGTTAACCACTGATCTTTCAGCAGAAACTCTGCAAGCCAGAAGGAAGTGGCAGGGCATATTTAAAGTGATGAAAGGGGAAAACCTACAATCAACATTACCAGCAAGGAGCTCATTCAGATTTGACAGAGAAATCAAAAGCCTTACAGACAAACAAAAGCTATGAGAATTCATCACCACCAAACCAGCTTTAGAACAAATGCTAAAGGAACTGATCTAAGTGGGAAACACAAGGGAAGAAAAAGACCCACAAAAACAAATGCAAATCAATTAAGAAAATGGTAATAGGAACACACATATCGATAATCACCTTGAATGTAAATGGGTTAAATACTCCAACCAAAAGACACAGACTGGCTGAATGGACGCAAAAACAAGACCCTTATATATGCTGTCTACCAGAAACCCACTTCAGACCTAGGGGCACATACAGACTGAAAGTGAGGGGATGGGAAAAGATATTCCATCCAAATGGAAATCAAAAGAAAGCTGGATTAGCAATACTCATAACAGATAAAATAGACTTTAAAATAAAGATTGTTACAAGAGTTAAGGAAAGACACTACATAAGGATCAAGGGATCAATCCAAGAAGACATAACAATTGTAAATATATATGCACCCAACATAGGTGCACCTCAATATATAAGGAAAATGCTAACAGCCATAAAAGGGGAAATTGACAGTAACACAATAACAGTGGGGGACTTTCACCCCACTTTTACCAATAGACAGATCATCCAGACAGAAAATAAATAAGGAAACACAAGCTTTAAATAAATGATACAATAGATCGGATAGACTTCATTGATATTTTTAGGACATTTCACCTGAAAGCAGAAGAATACACTTTCTTCTCAAGTGCACACAGAACGTTCTCCAGAATAGATCGCATCTTGGGTCACAAATCAAGCCTTGGAAAAGTTAAGAAAATTGAAATCATATCAAGCATCTTTTCCAACCACAATGCTACAAGTTAGAAATCAATTACAGGAAAAAGACAGTAAAAAACACAAATATATGGAGACTAAACAGTGTGCTGCTAAATAACCAAGAGATCACTGAAGAAATCAAAGGGGAAATCAAAAAATACCTAGAAACAAATGACAATGAAAACACCATGATCCAAAACCTATGGGTCACAGCAAAAGCAATTCTAAGAGGGAAGTTCATAGCAATTCAAGCTCACCTCAAGAAAAAGAAAAACCTGAAATAAACAATCTAACCTTACACCTAAAGCAACCAGAAAAAGAAGAACAAAGAAAACCCAAAGTTAGTAGAAAGAAAGAAATCATAAAGATCAGAGCAAAAAATAAATAAAATAGAAACAAAGAAAACAATAGCAAAGATGAATAAAACTAAGCTGGTTCTTTGAGAAGATAAACAAAATTGATAAATCTTTAGTCAGACTCATCAAGGGAAAAAGGGAGAGGACTCAAATCAATAAAATTAGAAGTTAAAAAGGAGAGATTACAACTGACACCACAGAAATACAAAGGATCATAAGAGACTACTACAAGCAACAATATACCAATAAAATGGAAAACCTGGAAGAAATGGACAAATTCTTGGAAAAGTACAGCCTTCCAAGATTGAACCAGGAAGAATTAGTAAACATAAACAGACCTATCACAGGTAATCACATTGAAACTGTAATTAAAAATCTTCCAACAAACAAAAGTCCAGGACCAGATAGCTTCGCAGGAGAATTCTATCAAACATTTAGAGAAAAGCTAACACATATTCTTCTCAAACTCTTCCAAAAAATTGCAGACGGAGGAACACTCCCATTCTATGAGGCTACCATCACCCTGATACCAAAACCAGACGAAGATATCACAAAAAAGGAAAATTATAGACCAATATCACTGATAAACATAGATGCAAAAATCCTCAGCAAAATACTAGCAAACAGAATCCAACAACACATTGAAAGGATCATACACCATGATCAAGTGGGATTTATCCCAGGGATGCAAGGATTCTTCAATATATGCAAAACAATCAATGTGATACACCATATTAACATATTAAAGAATAAAAACCATATGATCATCTCAATAGATACAAAAAGAGCTTTCAACAAAATTCAACACCCATTTAAGATAAAAACGCTCCAGCAAGTGGGCACAGAGGGAACCTACCTCAACATAATAAAAGCCATATACGACAAACCCACAGCAAACATCAGTCTCAATGGTGAAAAACTGAAAGCATTTCCTCTAAGATCAGGAACAAGATAAGGATGTGCGCTCTCACCACTATTATTCAACATAGTATTGGAAGTCCTAGCCACAGCAATCAGAGAAGAAAAATAAATAAAAGGAATACAATTGGAAAAGAAGAAGTAAACCTGTCACTGTTTGCTGATGACATGATACTAGACATAGAGAATCCTAAAGATGCCACCAGAAAACTACTAGAGCTAATTAATGAATCTGGTAAGGTTGCAGGACACAAAATTAATGCACAGAAATCTCTTGCATTCCTACACACTAACAATGAAAGATCAGAAAGAGAAAATAAGGAAATATTCCCATTTACAATCGCAACAAAAAGAATAAAATACCTAGAAATACACCTACCTAAGGAGGCAAAAGACCTGTACTCAGAAAACCGGTACTCATCAACACTGATGAAAGAAATCAAAGATAGCATAAACAGATGGAGAGCTGTACCATGCTCCTGGATTGGAAGAATCAATACTGTGAAAATGACTATACTACCCAAAGCAATCTACAGTTTAAATGCAATCCCTATCAAATTACCAATGGCATTTTTCACAGAACCAGAACAAGAAATTTTACAATTTGTATGGAAACACAAAAGACCCCAAATAGCCAAAACAATTTTAAGAAAGAAAAACGGAGCTGGAGGAATCAGACTCCCTGACTTCAGACTATACCACAAAGCTACAGTAATTAAGACAGTATGGTACTGGCACAAAAACAGAAATATAGATCAATGGAACAGGATAGAAAGCCCAGAGATAAACCCACACACATATGGTCACCTGATCTTTGACAAAGGAAGCAAGAATATACAATGGAGAAAAGGCAGCCTCTTCAATAAGTGGTGCTGGGGAAAATGGACAGCTACATATAAAAGAATGAAATTAGAATACACCCTAAGACCATAATAACCTCAAAATGGATTAAAGACCTAAATGTAAGGCCAGACACTATAAAACTCTCAGAGGAAAACATAGGGAGAACACTCTTTGACATAAATCACAGCAAGATCCTTTTTGACCCACCTCCTAGAGAAATGGAAATAAAAACAAAAATAAACAAATGGGACCTAATGAAACTTAAAAGCTTTTGCAGAGCAAAGGAAACCATAAACAAGACGAAAAGACAACCCTCAGAATGGGAGAAAATATTTGTAAATGAAGCAACTGACAAAGGATTAATCTCCAAAATATACAAGCAGCTCATGCAGCTCAATATCACAAAAACAAATAACCCAATCCAAAAATGAGAAGACCTAAATAGACATTTCTCCAAAGAAGACATACAGATGGCCAACAAATACATGAAAAGATTATCCACATCACTAATCATTAGAGAAATACAAATCAAAACCACAATGATGTATCACCTCACACTGGTTAGAATGGCCATCATCAAAAAAATCTAGAAACAATAAATGCTGGAAAGGGTGTGATGAAAAGGGAACCCTCTTGCACTGTTGGTGGGAATGTAAATTGATACAGCCACTATGGAGAACAGTATGGAGGTTCCTTAAAAAGGTAAAAATAGAACTACCATATGACCCAGCAATCCCACTACTGGGCATATACCCTGAGAAAACCGTAATTCAAAAAGAGTCATGTACCACAATGCTCATTGTAGCACTATTTACAACAGCCAGGACATGGAAGCAACCTAAATGTCCATCGACAGATGAATGGATAAAGAAGATGTGGCACATATACATACAATGGAATATTACTCGGCCATTAAAAGAAACGAAGTTGAGTTATCTGTAGTGAGGTGGATGGACCTAGAGTCTGTGATACAGAGTGAAGTAAGTCAGAAAGAGAAAAACTAACAACATATGCTAATGCATATACATGGAATTTTAAAAAGCGGTAATGATGAACCTAGTGGCAGGGCAGGAATAAAGACACAGACCTAGAGAAAGGACTTAAGGGCACCAGGGGGAAGGAGAAGCTGGGATGAAGAGTAGCATTGACATATATACACTACCAAATGTAAAATGGATGGCTCATGGGAAGCTGCTGCATAGCACAGGGAGATAAGCTCGGTGCTTTGTGACCACCTAAAGGGGTTGGATAGGGAGGATGGGAGGGAGGCTCAAGAGGGAGGGCATATGGGGATATATGTATACATATAGCTGATTTACTTTGTTGTACAGCAACTAACACAACATTGTATTTATACTCCAATAAAGATGTAAAAAAAAAAAAGGTTGTTACAAAGGTATATATAGGAGAGTAGCATGCCTGATAAATGCAAACCATAGGTGCCCACTGAATGTGTATTTCCTTAATTTCCTCTAGGACACTGTATTTTTTGTATTGCCAAATATTTTGCACCTTATCTTTGTCGTCGCTGACCCTGGCATAAAGTGTAAGGACAAGAATGCCATTAGGCCTCCACGAGAGTTAAGTGTCAATTTTAACCCAAGGGGGAGGCCCTGATTAGATTAATTTGCAGGTACGAATACAGGCCATTCTGTCGAGATGGTCAATTATTTCAAAAGAATGTCTTCCTTTGCAGAAGGACAGAGCCCTACCAGAAAAAATTCCCTTTCATGTTGTTCTTAGCCAGGAGCAGATGTCTGGCAATATGAAAACAGAGTGGTTATTTTCACAAATGAGATCCTTCTTTCTGCAGGCAGCATTGCAAAGCTGACTCTGGCTCATCTGAGGCTTAAAGATTACTATCTGTGCAGTGTTTTTAGCAATATTCTTATAGTTGCATTAAAAGGCACCATGACCTCTTTAAGTGCACGGAGGATCTTCTTCAACATGCAGTTGTAAGAGCTCAGAATTCATTGCTCTTTAAACAACCAGTGGGTTCTCAACTCTACTCCTCTGGGAAATCCAATTAGCTTCTAATCATTTGCATACTGGTGATTCCTCCTCCCCCCGCCCCCTCTTTTCAAACCCCATAGCATTATTTTACTAATGTGAAACGTATATTTAGTTTGTGGGGCCATTTTTCCTCCTGATGTTTTACATTAGTATTTATTTGGAAAAGTTTAGCTATACCCACTGCTCTTTATGGTAGTGAAGGGTTATTTTACCTGGCATTGAATATATAGTAACTTCAGGTACTTTATTAGTATATGTTATTCCATATTGCCTTTTTCATTGTTTTTCAGTCCAGATTACCTAGCGTCTGGGCAGAGTAAAGCAGTTCAAAGGCACCAGCCCTAACTCACAACCTACAGTGTAGCTCAAGCAAGTTCATCAGCCTCCTCTTCATATACTGACTGTGACTGCTGGGACACAAGGCAAATTTCTTTCCTTTTTTTTTTTCCTCTCTTTCCCTCATTGAGCCCAGTCTCTGTCACAGTTTTGGTTATTTAGAGAAGCAAAATAGCTGTGAAAGAAACCAAGGAGCTCATGTTACATAGTCTTGATAAAAGGATACAGATAATTTACACCAAAAAAGCTAAATAAACATGAAGTCAAATCTAACTTTTACACTCTACTCATATTGTATTTCAGTTCAGAGTCCCTCAATTTTACAAATCTGGACTAACAAGTACCTTTGCCATTACAATTCCTGACCCAATCCCAACTCCCCAATTTCCCACTGCCTTTGTTTTCTACTTCCATTTGTGAGTTGTAAAAATGTTTAGATTTTTAAATACTCTATGGGTTTTACCTTAGAACTTTGAAAAGCAAAACAGTCTAAGGAGCTGACCCTGAAGGTAGAGCTGGTAAGTCTAAAAAGATGCCACCCCTACCTAGAAATATCTTCCCTAAATTGCACAAAATGTTCACTTCATTTTTTTATACTGCCTGAAAGCCCAACATTCATCCATTCATTCAACAAATAATACTGAAAGTTTAACATATCCCAGGCCCTATGCAAGATACTCATTCCTTCACAGATTAAATTAATTTGGATTAATAAACCTCTTTTTTAAAATGCAAATATTGGATTTCCAGCACGGATAAACTATTTAAACTATTTCCAGCCATCTAAACATTAGTGTGAATTAATTCAATCATAACACTTTCTGCTATCTCCAACTTAGATCAGTGAGTGGTGCTGATGTGAACTGTGTTAATGAAAAGTGGAGGTGAATTAGGAATGTAGAAAACTCTGAAAAGAAGGCTGGGCTTGGGATTTAGAAAACTATTAGTATACTGGGTAAATAGGTGCCTGAGCACAGGGAGACAGGACAAAGGTATCCAAAAAAAAAGGAGGTTAAAGTATACCAAAGCCAGGGCTTCCCTGGTGGCGCAGTGGTTGAGAGTCCGCCTGCCAATGCAGGGCATACGGGTTCGTGCCCCGGTCCGGAAAGATCCCACATGCCGCGGAGCGGCTAGGCCCTTGAGCCATGGACGCTGAGCCTGTGCGTCCGGAGCCTGTGCTCCGCAACGGGAGAGGCCACAATAGTGAGAGGCCCGCTTACCGCAAAAAAAAAAAAAAAAAAAAGTATACCAAAGCCAAACTGGCTAAACACTTTGTCCAACTCAGTCTAAGAGAGGAAAAAAAACTCTTCTTCTTCTACCAAAACCATATGTCACTCTGTTCTTAGCATTCAGATTACAGGCTAGTAATTTTAGGGACATAATTGAATTCCTTAGAGAAAGCCTAGATACCTGATCATTGTTTAATTCATTCATCAGACACTCATCTTGAACTACTTACCATGTTCTTTCTATGAGAAAATGCCTTCCCAATCCAAATAACACATATGTTGTATTCTGGAATCCTCTTGATTTACTAGCTACAGAATTTTTGAAGAACAATTAAAAAGCTTCTCTTGTTCACCTCTTCACTCACTAGGCCTGTGAGGGTATCAAGATAAGATCTACATCAAGGGCATAAAGAACAATTAATTTATTTGTTACTTAGGGGCCTCTCTACAGATCACTAACCCTAAATTCATACGTACAAGTCAATAATGCCTATCAGTGAAGACTAATACATTCAAATGTCTACTTATTACTGTTTTGTGAACATTTATTTGAGTAACAGGACTTTAATTCGGAAGTTTCATCTTAGACACCAAGATACCCTAAGGGATGTATTCCAAAGAAACTGCCAGGTTATATGCAGAATTTAAAAAGGAATGTTTGAAAAGTAGTTACAAGACTCTTGAAAACCCTTTACTCCCACCAAGGAAGTAAAATGGTAATGTTGTGTTTTGTTTTGTTTTTTCATCTTTTAATTCCTATGGGGTTCAACAATTCTTTATCAGTTAACATTCTCATTGACAAAGACCAATTTATATTAACTATAGTTATATATAACATGTCAAGGGAGTACATGGGAAAATCAGAACACAAGACTTCATCAGCTAAATAAGAGTTCAACTCAGTTTGCTGTTATGGAGACAAGATAGATACATTGAAGCATAAACAAAATATTACGCTCAGAATAACAGCATTCCAGAAGAAAATGGAAAGCCTAAGATACAACAAAGGTCTCTAATTTACAATATGTATAATTATATAATTTATTAAAATCAACACAATTCATGTATAAAATATTAACATGACAGCCATTAAGTTTGTTAAGCACTTCAAATACTGAAATGTTAAGACAGTAAAACTACACTAAGCACCTTTTGCATCAAGGGATCTAACCTAGCTCACTAGTTCAGGCTGAACATTCACTCTCCGACGTATTTCTTCAGGCATGCAAAAAACAGGGCTAACAGGTTTCATCTGTTCTTCTCCCAAAGGTGACAATCCAGCAATTCCAAATAGAGTATGAAAAGGATCTACCATATCTCCTGGCCTGTTTGCAAATCCTCCCGTTTCTTCACCTTGACATGCTAAAATGAAACTGCGCAGTTTCTCTCTGTCAATCCAATGAAGCCTTCCAATTATCTTTAGGGAAGCCAACACCCACCACGAATAGCATACATCTGGTAACTTCTCTGGCCTTCCATTGAGTCCACCTGATGGAAGCTGTCATTCACAAAGCCACCAACCAAGTAAATCAGAATTTACTCAATGCAACTGACTAGTAATAGCCAGGAATCCTGTGCAACAATAGCTCTGCCCAGCATGGGATTCAGAACCTAGCCTGCAACCAAATCCACCATCAAAGTTCATACATGATAAAACAAGTTCGATTGCCTTTTCCACATTAATAGCATCCAGCTTCCCCAATAGAGCCAAAGTTGCCACCACACAAAAAGAGAATCTTGTGTCGATTTCTCCCTATTATATAAAAGTAGATTTTCACATCCCATGAAGCAGCTGGTCTCTCCTGCCTGCACTGCATTCAGCCCTTATCTTTTAGACTGCCCCCCTTTGTTCCATTACTCCTGTATGCTGATATAACTAGCACAGTGCATGCTGGAACTTCCAGCAGACCATTAACTCCAGTTAGACCAGCTGCTTAGTGGGACCCCAAATATCTCCAGTGAAAGAACCATCTTCTTTCTGTAGACTCTGAACATATTCCACAACTTTATTTACATCAATAACATTAATACTATCATAGAGAGTAAGAATCTGGACAGCACTAAGAGTGTACAAAAGATGAGGATCATGTCCAATACTAGCACTTATTCCACCACACTCGTGTTGACAAGACTTAATGTCAGAATTTCTTCTCTATTCATGCGATGTAGTTGTCCCATGAGATCCATTACAGTCAGACCCCAATAGATGCCACTCATTCTCAAATATTCAGACATACAGTATTCGTAATCATCTTTCTTTGAGCCATAGGATGCTATATAATCTGCATGCTTCTCCACTAATAGGGTGTCGGGTGCATCTGACTTGTTAATAACATCCTTCTGCGGTGTGCCCATGTCTGAGACTGAAACGAGCTGGTAATGTTTCTGAAGACTGAGATAAGATTTATGAGGAGGGTCATTCTTTGGAGATAGGCATCAGTGTGCTGAGGGGGACTGGGGGTAGAAGATGCATTCCCTTTAGATTAAGCTTGAAGAGAAGGGCTAAAATGTGTGCTGTGGTGTGTATCAGCAGGAGTTTAGGAGGCACAGTGGATAGTTATCCAATATATCCCTTAGGAATCTCAAGGAAGGAGGCTCTGCTATCAATCTGAGGTGGCAAGTAGTGAAAGAGATCAATATGGGCTACACCAGTGTGGCTCCATTCTACTGTTTATGAGGGCAAGGATTCGTAACTGTGGTCCAGGTGAGCAAGAGCCAGCCTGGAGCCTGTGAAAATATGGCTGAAAAGGACTGTCTAGAGGGGCAAGGTAACCCCAAGTGGGGTAGACCCATGAGGGGCTGATGAGTGCAGAAGAGAATGCATCATCTAGTCCCAAATTATCCACACTTTAGGAGGCATGGTGAGAGGCTCCCAGTGGGCTTCTCTGAAGAACCTAACAAAGAGCCCATGAGAGGAAGAACCAGATTGAAACCCCCAATGCCACCTTATGGCAGTGTCAGCCAATAAGACTTTCTTGGCCTCTTTCTGACCTTTCCTTCCAGAACTTCATCTCTAGCAGCATCAAATATTACCATTAGTGAGGGAGAAGGAGGTAAGAAAGAAATCGAAGTGCTGGTCTGCAACAAGTCCTTGTGAGGACAAGGCGTCCCTCTAACCGTGAATAAAGTTTGAAGCTCTGATTATTACAGGGGGCCCTAGGGATTTCTAATTATTCAAGGAGACTGTGTTTGTGACTTAAAGTGGTTGCAGGGCTTTTTATTACCTAGGAGTGAATAGAAAATCTTTGGACTGCAAGACTTTTTATCCAGGGTCAGAGGACGAACTTCTCCCCACTGAATACATTTTATTAGAATAGTGGGAGACAAAATAAAGTTGCTTTTGATTACATTCCATGAGTCTTGCTCACTGAACATATCAGTTATACTTACTTTTAAGACAGGGAATTGCTTAAGGGAATACATGATGATTCTTCTCAATAAACAGACTCTAATTCAGAAATTTTCTAATGGTTCTTTCCTGCTAGACATTAACAGAGAAAAAAACCTGTTTGGTCATTAGCTTTAATTTAGATATAGCCTTAGAGTTACAAGGAACATCTTGAGGACAAGAAAATGGCTCTAGACTTTATTAAAACCACACTCCAATGAAACACTCTTGAAGCAGTGCCCTTTAGGAATAGATGCTGGACATATATAAACTGCAATTCTTTCAAAATTTGTCCAACTCCAGTTGCCCTTTTTTCCCCAGCTAATCTGCATGATCTGACTCTTTCCCCCACCCACCAGTAGCCACACATCCCCATGAGACAGGTTTAAAGCTAGGAGCCCTAGGAGCCTACTTTTTATTCTCTGATATTCTCCTCCACCCGCTGTTCCCTCAAAAGACTTATTAAACATATTTTTTAAACAACAAATATAGAGCAGGCTCTGGACAGTGATACTAGGATGACTGGAACCTGCCTTCCCAGAACTACCAATCTGGAAATGGAGCTATTAAACAAGTAAATCACTAACAAAGACCAAAGAAATACAAGATGGGAGCAGAAAAGCAGAGGTGATTAACTCCACTTGGAGAGGTGAGGGAAGCCATCCCAGAAGAGGTGGCCATTTGATCTGAGTCTTGACAAGTGAGTAAGGGTTCATCAGACAAAGAGCAGGCAGGATAGCATTTTAAGTATTGCATGAATGTAGAACAGTGAGAAACAGCATGGGATATCTGGGAATGGGAGAGCATTTAGAAAGTAATGAGCACAGGAGATAAGTAAGTTTGGGAGACGGCAGGAATCAGATGACATGACGTATATTGTTCATTTTCATGGGTGGATCCTCTACCCAGAAATGAAAAGGAACCACTGAAGAATGTTTAAGCTACTAAACGCCATATTGGAAGGCGGGAGAAAGTGAATGAAGGACGTTATAACTACTTTCCACACGTGGACAACACCCAAAGCTTTCTCTTGCTCTTCTTGAACTAAAAAATGTGCATATAATATCAAAGTATCTGGGTATTTTAGTGAAACTGTACAATAGCATCCATCTCAAGGCTAATCCAGAAAATATTCTTCCAGTTTTTGACAAAAATGTAAAGGAAGAAAATTTGGTTATTGTGCATCATATCTTTAGAAAGATAAATTCATAAAAGGTAACACTGTTACTCTTCATAGTTCTCATGATTTTGAAACAAAGTACAGAATCAGAAACATAAAAATGCTGAAAACTTTCTGCATGTGATGACATCTGTTTTAAAATATTGAGGGAGTTATATCATGTACTTTTCTTTTTTATTGTGTCTCCCTTAGTCTTATGTATCTCCCCATTCCTCCTGCACAATGGCACTGTGATTTGTACTTTACTAGCTATTTTGTGTATGTCAATTCTTATCAATAAAGTCAAGATTATATTCTATCCTGGGTTTACAAATGTATTATTTATTCCCACACCATTTCCTCTAGAGGGCCAAAGAACATGGTTTCAAAGATGAAAGATAATATTTATAATTCTTTCATGAAACCCTTAAGAGATCACCAAAGAAAAACTTACAGACGTTTGAGTTTTATTTTCAAGTTTTCTAAAACTGTAAATGACTTTAAGAATAAGAGTTAAATTAAGAAAAAAGTAAACTGGGCTTCCCTGGTGAGGCAGTGGTTGAGAGTCCGCCTGCCGATGCAGGGGACATGGGTTCGTGCCCTGGTCCGGGAAGATCTCACATGCCGCGGAGCGGCTAGGCCTGTGAGCCATGGCCGCTGAGCCTGTGTGTCCGGAGCCTGTGCTCCGCAACGGGAGAGGCCGCAACAGTGAGAGGCCCACGTACCGCAAAAAAAAAAAAAAAAAAAAAAAAAGGTAAACTGCTTTTACTACATATTTAGTTTCATAAAATATTGATTTCTTTAAACCCTAATATATAAGATACTTAAAGGATATTTTATTTTGTGGTTCTTGACATTCTCTTCAATGACAGTTTATTATTATTTATAATTATATTGACCACATAACATGTGAACGAATAAAAATAAAATAGTTTATCCTATTATTTTATTTATAGCCCACAGCTCTTTTATTATAGCTCATTCTCTCAGTGTAGAACTTTGTTTCTACTCACAGACAGCCTTTTGCTATTTTAACACCTCTTGTAATCATAATGATTTCCTAAATCTCTTTTCTTCAAAAGATGACAGGCATCATGAGGCCAGAATTCATATCCATCCCATTCATCCCTTTATTTCCATACCTAGTGAAGGGCCTAATGCAAGATAGGTGCTCAACAACTATTTGTTGAATGAACAAATAGAAGAAAATTTTATTATTGCTTGTAGTAACACGCTGTTTCTTTGAAGCCTTTTCAGAATATCCATAGAAGTCATTACAACATGGAAAAACAATAAACAAAACAAAAACCCTCTAGATTCATAAAGAGCTGACATTTGAATCTAGAATGTGCTACTATCCACTGTATAAGCATGGGCAAGTTAACCTGAATATCAATTTCCTTCTCTGTAAAATGGGAATAGCAATATGAAGTTCACAGGATGGTTCTGAGGATTAAATTAGATATCCACATAAAGTGGGTATTTTAGATCTCTAAAAATTCTAATCTAATCTATTTGTTCTTCTGCAGTGGCAAACAGGGAAACAGTTTAAAAGGGCAGAGATGTAGGAAATGAAGGAAGGTGATAAACATTTCTGTTGAGAGGATAGCTTGATATTAGTCTGAAGCATGAAAATGAAAATTCAGAAGGAATGCCATCACTGGTAGGTCTTTTACCCACGCCAACAATTCTCTCTCTCTCTCAGCATCATCAATATTTTCCTTTCTGATCTATTACTCTCATCACTAGATAAACCTAATAACATTCTTTCCTCATAACCCCTTCTAGCTAACATTCCGTATCTCACTTCCCCTTTTCAACACAGCTTCTAGAAGGTATTTTCTTTATTGACGTGTCTCCTTTACCAAATATGATGGTCAATTTATTTCAGAGCTAACCTCAGCAACCCATTAGCAGCATTTGAAAAAGCTGATCTCCCTCTCCTTCTCCTCCCTTTTAAAAATATGTGATTCAAATATCAAAATCATTTGTTAAAAAAAATTATTTATTTATTTATTTGGCTGCATTAAGTCTTCATTGCGGCATGCGGGATCTTTAGTTGCCGTATGCGGGAATCTTTTAGTTGAGCCATGAGGGCTCTTAGTTGCAGCGTGCAGGATCTAGTTCCCTGACCAGAGATCAAACCCGGGCCCCCTGCATTGGGAGTGAAGAGTCTTAACTGCTGGACCACCAGAGAAGTCTCTATCAAAATGATTTTTATTTAGTATATATTTACAACACTCACTCCCATCCTCATTCCTATCCATATGCTTCCATATCTGCCCACCATATAGTAAACACTTTTACTATTTTCTTGTATACATTTCCAATGTTTATGCACATACGACTCTGGGTTTTATTACTTCCTCCCTTTACTATAGATAAGATAGTATGCGATATATACTTTTACTTATTATTGATAATATAACATGGAATCTTTTCATACTAGTTACATAGAGAACTTCCTCATTCTTTTCTAGAACTGCATAATATTCCATCATGGAGATGTACTGTAAGTTACACAGCCAGCCTATTATAGATGAATCTTTTGCTATAACATAAAATGTTTCCTTGAATATTCAGTATTCATACTTTATTATTCATACATAATTCCACATTACTCTGTTATATATATAGTTTAAGTTCCTGAAAATGGGAGTACTGGGTTGAAAGATACATGCATTTGTAATTTTTATAGATATTACTAAGTCACCATCCAATACAATTGATGAGAAATAATAGTTTTATTTTGCATTGCTCTTACTATGTCATTCCATCCTTACTGAAAAACATTCTTCACTAGGCTTTCGGAAGACAGTTCTCTCTTGGTTTCCCTCCTCGGTCATTGACTAATGATTCTCTCTCTCCTTTGCTGATTTCTATGGCCCGACCTCTAAATGTTGGCATTGCCTAGTGGCTCAGCCTTCCAAATCATTTTCCTCCCTAACCTTACTAATCTCTAGCTGAGCATTCAGGTTTATAGATTAGAAAACCATCTAAATATTGACCACTTTCAAGTTTAATAATCTAGCTAGGACCTTCCTCTTGAATTCTAGACTCATGCATCCAACAGTCTACTGAATACCTCAGAACAGTATAATACGTATTTCAAATATAATGTGTCCAAAATCAATTTCTGATTTTCCTTCCACACCTAAACTTTCCACATATCATGAAATGACAATGCCATTCTTTCAACTGCTTAGAAGAAAAACTATTGAGATCACCTTCAACTTCTTTCTGTCTCAAATATCCTACACACTATCTGTCATCAAATCCTTTTGGACATGTTTTTTAAATAAATCCAGAATGCAACTTCACTTCTTTGTATTACCTTACCTTAAGCTACTACCATTTCCAGTCTGGTTTTTACAGTAGCCTCTTGAACAGTCTTTCTCCTTCTACTACTGCCAACCTAGAATATATTCTCAGCATAGCAGCCAAAATGAGTCTATTAAACCTTAAATCCAGTTGTGTCTCCTCTCTGCTCAAATTCTTGCAATAATTCCCATCATACTCAGAGAAGCCAAATCCTTCCCATGGCCTACAAGGCTCTAAATCATGGGCAACACCCTCCACCATCCTCGTTCATCTCTGACTGTATTCCCACTCCTTCTCACTTTGCTTCTGCCTCATTGGCCTTTTTTTTTCCTGCTCCACAAATGCAAGCTCAGGAGCTTTTAACTTGCTGTTTTCTCTGTCTTTAATATTCTCCTTCACTCCCAACTCCAGCCACACAGACGGTCAGGTCACTTGCTCCATTACTTTCTGCAGTTCTCTACCTAAATATTATCTTATCTGAGACTCTGAGATACTACTCTATAGAAATAGTTACTCTGGAGGGGGGGGCGGAGTCAAGATGGCAGTGTGGGAAGACTTGGAATTCGTGTCTCCCCACAACTGGAGCGCCTAAAGGACACTGATGTGGGATCTTGACACCCTAGATGATGGGAGGAACCCACAAGCGAACTGGTAGGACGTGGGGGGACTGTGGGAGGAGGCCGGACAGGACCGGTGCCCCTGAGCGGTGGCTGGGGGGGAGGGGTTCCCACACCTGGAGGGACCACGGGGGGCTGGGATCCAGGTGCAGCACACCCAGCGTATCCCCTGCCCAATCGGCCAGAGAAGTCTGCCCAGCTCTTGGGCCAGGTCCTACGCCCTCAGAGGCCCCCTCTGGGCTGTGTGGGTCCTTGGGGCATAGGAGGAAGGCTGGGGGAAGAACAGGAGAGGCAGGCAGGAGGGGCCCTCCAGGACCGGAGGAGCGGGAGAGGCGCAGAGGGCATCTGCCCCACCCACTCAAGCCCAGGAAGCCTGCTGGGCCCCCAGGTGGGGTCCCCCACCCTCTGAGACCAGAGGTGGGGGGCACATGTGGACCCACTCTGCTCCGTTGAGCCTAAGCCCCACCCCCACACCTCCCAGGGCCTTTTCCAGCCCTGTAGGTCCTAAGCATAGGCCCCACCCACTGCCCAAACCTAGCCCCTGCTAGGCCCCGCCCTCCACAGCCAAGGACTTTTCCACATTTTTTTTTTCTCCTCTTTTTTACTATTGTGGATCTGTTTTACCTTCTGGTTGTTGTTTCTTCTATATTTTTATTTTTTTATTTTTCTAACATATCTGTTAATTTCCTACTCTAATTTTATTTTTTACTTTGCTATTGTTCTCCCTTTTTTCTTTTTTTTTTTGCCACTCCACACACCAGGTGGGGTCTTGGTTCACAAGCCAGGGGTAAGGCTGAAGCTCCTGTGGTGGGAGCTCCAAGTCCAAACCATTGGACTAACAGAGAACCTCAGACCCCAGGGAATACTCACCGGAGTGAGGTCTCCCAGAGGTCCTCATCTCAGCACCAAGACCCAGCTCTACCCAACAGCCTACAAACTCCAGTGATGAAAGTCTCAGGCCAAACAACCAGAAAGACAGGAACACAATCCCACTCATCAAAAAAAAAAAAAAAAAAAGGCAGCAAAAAGATATATCACAGATGAAGGAGCAACATAAAACCGAGACCAAATAAATGAATAAGAAATAGGCAATCTACCTGAAAAAGAATTCAGAGTAATGATAGTAAAGATGATCCAGAATCTCAGAAATAGAATGGAGGCACGGATTGAGAAAATACAAGAAATGTTTAACAAAGATCTAGAAGAACTAAAGAACAAACAAACAGAGATGAACAACAAAATAACTGAAATGAAAAATACACTAGAAAGAATCAGTAACAGAATAACTGAGGCAGAAGAACGAATAAGTGAGCTGGAAGACAGAATGGGGGAAATACCTGCTGAGGAGCAGAATAAAGAAAACAGAATGAAAAGAATTGAGAACAGTCTCTGAGACCTCTGGGACAACACTAAACACACTAATATTTGAATTATAGGGGTCCCAGAAGAAGAAGAGAAAAAGAAAGGGTCTGAGAAAATATTTGAAGAGATAATAGTCGAAAACTTCCCTAACATGGGAGAGGAAATAGTCACCCAAGTCCAAGAAGCACAGAGTCCCATACAGGGAAACCTCTAGGAGAAGCACACTAAGACCCATATTAATCAAACTAACAACAATTAAATTCAAAGAAAAAATGTTAAAAGCAGCAAAGGAAAAACAACAAATAACATACAAAGGAAACCCCATAAGGTCATCAGCTGACTTTTCAGCAGAAACTCTGCAGGCCAGAAGGGAGTGGCAGGATATACTTAAAGTGATGAAAGAAAAAAACTACAATGAAGATTACTCTACCCAGCAAGAATCTCATTCAGATTTGATGGAGAAATCAAAAGCTTTATAGACAAACAAAAGCTATGAGAATTCAGCACCATCCAACCAGCTTTACAACAAATGCTAAAGAAACTTCTCAGGGTGGGAAACACAAGAGAAGAAAAAGACCCACAAAAACAAACCCAAAACAATTAAGAAAATGGTAATAGGACCATATATAATCGATATTTACCTTAAATGGGAATGGATTAAATGCTCCAACCAAAAGACACAGACTGGCTGAATGGATACAAAACCACGACCCATATATATGCTGTCTACAAGAGACCCATTTTAGACCTAGGGACAAATACAGATTGAAAGTGAAGGGATGGAAAAAGATATTCCATGTAAATGGAAATCAAAAGAAAGCTGGAGTAGCAATACTCATATCAGATAAAATAGACTTTAAAAGAAAGACTGGGGGCTTCCCTGGTGGCGCAGTGGTTGAGAATCTGCCTGCTAATGCAGGGGACACGGGTTCAAGCCCTGGTCTGGGAGGATCCCACATGCTGCAGAGCAACTAGGCCTATGAGCCACAACTACCGAGCCTGCGCGTCTGGAGCCTGTGCTTCACAACAAGAGAGGCCATGAGAGTGAGAGGCCCATGTACCACGACAAAGAGTGGCCCCCACTTGCCACAACTAGAGAAAGCCCTCGCACAGAAACAAGGACCCAACACAGCAAAAATAAATAAATAAATAAACTCCTACCCCCAACAACTTCTTAAAAAAAAAAAAAGACTGTTACAAGAGATAAGGAAGGACACTACATAATGATCAAGGGATCAATCCAAGAAGAATACATAACAATTGTAAATATATATGCACCCAACACAGGTGCATCTCAATATATAAGGAAAATGCTAACAGCCATAAAAGGGGAAATCGACAGTAACACAATAACAGTGGGGGACTTTAACACCCCAATTACGCCAATGGACAGATCATTCAAACTGAAAATAAATAAGGAAACACAAGCTTTAAATGACACAATAGACTGGATAGATTTAATTGATATTTATAGAACATTCCACCTGAAAGTGGCAGAATACACTTTCTTCTCAAGTGCACATGGAACATTCTCCAGGATAGATCACATCTTGGGTCACAAATCAAGCCTTGGAAAAGTTAAGAAAATTAAAGTCATATCAAGCATCTTTTCTGACCACAACCCTATGAGACTGGAAATCAGTTACAGGAAAAAACCTGTAAAAAACACAGATACATGGAGGCTAAACAGTGTGCTACTATATATCCAAGCAATCACTGAAGAAATCAAAGGAGAAATTTAAAAATACATAGAAACAAATGACAAACGAAAACACAATGACCCAAAACCTATGGGATGCAGCAAAAGCAGTTCTTAGAGGGAAGTTTATAGCAATTCAATCTCACCTCAGGAAACAAGAAAAATGTCAAATAAACAATCTAACCCTATACCTAAAGAAACTAGAGAAAGAAGAACAAAGAAAACCCAAGGTTAGTAGAAGGAAAGAAATCATAAAGATCAGAGCAGATAGAAATAGAAACGAAGAAAACAACAGCAAAGATCAATAAAACTAAAAGCTGGTTCACTGAGAAGATAAACAAAATTGATAAACCCTTAGACAGACTCATCAAGAGAAAAAAGGAGAGGACGCAAATCAATAAAACTAGAAATGAAAAAGGAGAAATCACACCTGGCACTGCAGAAATAC
The DNA here is from genome assembly GCF_963924675.1 of Phocoena phocoena. NCBI lineage: Eukaryota > Metazoa > Chordata > Mammalia > Artiodactyla > Phocoenidae > Phocoena > Phocoena phocoena. Next base: position 86,800,067 of record NC_089219.1, on the reverse strand, counting down.
AAAGGATTATGAGACTACTTACAAACACCTATTGCCAATAAAATGGACAACCACGAAGAAATGGACAAATACCTGGAAAGGTACAATTTTCTAAGACTGAACCAGGAAGAATTAGAAAATAAAAACAGACCAATCACAAGCCCTGAAATTGAAACTGTATTTAAAAATTTTCCAACAAACAAAAGTCCAGGACCAGATGGCTTCACAGGTGAATTCTATCAAACATTTAGAGAAGAACTAACACTGATCTTTCTCAAACTCTTCCAAAAAAATTGCAGAGGGAGAAACACTCCCAAACTCATTCTACCAAGCCACCATCACCCTGATACCAAAAGCAGAATATATCACAAAAAAAGAAAATTATAAACCAGTATCACTGATGAACATGGATGCAAAAATCCTCAACAAAATACTAGCAAACAGAAATCAATAACACATTAAAAGGATCATACACCATGATCAAGTGGGATTTATCCCAGGGATGCAAGGATTCGTCAATATACGTAAACCAATCAATGTGACATACCATATTAAAAAACTAAGGAATAAAAACCATATGATCATCTCAGTAGATGCAGAAAAAGCTTTTGACAGAATTCAAGTCACATTTATAATAAAAACTCTCCAGAAAATGAGCTTAGAGGGAACCTACCTCAACATAATGAAGGCCATATATGACAAACCCACAGCAAACATCATATTCAATGGTGAAAAACTGAAACCATTTCCACTAAGATTAGGAAGAAGACAAGGATGTCCACTCTCACCACTCTTATTCAACATAGTTTTGGAAATCCTAGCCACAGCAATCAGAGAAGAAAAAGAAATAAAAGGAATACAAATTGGAAAAGAAAAAGTAAGCCTGTCACTGTTTGTTGGTGACATGATACTATACATAGAGAATCCTAAAGATGCTACCAGAAAACTACTAGAGCTAATCAATGAATTTGGCAAGGTTTCAGGATACAAAATTAATGCACAGAAATCTCTGGCATTCCTATACACTAACAACAAAAAAATCAGAAAGAGAAATTAAGGAAACAATCCCATTTACCATCACAACAAAAAGAATAAAATACCTAGCAATACACCTACCTAAGAAGGCAAAAGACTTGTACTCAGAAAACTATAAAACACTGTGAAAGAAATGAAAGATGACATAAACAGATGGAGAAATATACCATGTACTTGGGTTGGAAGAATCAATATTATAAAAATGACTATACTACCCAAAGCAATCTACAGGTTAAATGCAATCCCTATCATATTACCAACAACATTTTTCACAGAATTTGAACAAAAAATTTTTCACTTTGTATGGAATCACAAAAGACCCCAAACAGCCAAAGCAATCTTGAGAAAGATAAATGGAGCTGGAGGAACCAGGCTTCCCAACTTCAAACTGTACTACAAAGCTACCGTAATCAAGATAGTATGGTACTGGCAAAAAAACAGAAATATAGATCAATGGTACAGGATAGAAAGCCCAGAGATAAACCCATGCACCTATGGTCACCTAATTTACGACAAAGGAGGCAAGAATATTCAATGGAGAAAAGACAGCCTCTTCAATAAGTGGTGCTGGGAAAACTAGACAGCTACATGTAAAAGAATGAAATTAGAACACTACCTAACACAATACACAAAAAGAAACTCCAAATGAATTAAAGACCTAAATGTAAGACCAGACACTATAAAACTCTTAGAGGAAAACACAGGAAAAACACTCTTTGACATAAACCACAGAGAGATCTTTTTTGACCCACCTCCTAGAGTAATGAAAATAAAAACCAAAGTAAGCAAATGGGACCTAATGAAACTTAAAAGCTTTTGCACAGCAAAGGAAACCATAAACAAGACAAAAAGATAACCCTCAGAATGGGAGAAAATATTTGCAAATGAAACAATGGACAAAGGATTAATCTCCAAAATATACGAACAGCTCATGGAACTCAATATCAAAAAAACAAACAATCCAATTTAAAAATGGGCAGAAGACCTAAATAGACATTTCACCAAAGAAGGCATACAGATGGCCAAGAGGCACATGAAAAGATGCTCAGCATTACTAATTATTAGAGAAATGCAAATCAAAACTACAATGAAGTATCACCTCACACCAGTCAGAATGGCCATTATCAAAAAAATCTAGAAACAATAAATGCTGGAAAGGGTGTGATGAAAAGGGAACCCTCTTGCACTGTTGGTGGGAATGTAAATTGATACAACCACTATGGAGAACAGTATGGAGGTTCCTTAAAAAAGTAAAAATAGAACTACCATATGACCCAGCAATCCCACTACTGGGCATATACCCTGAGAAAACCATAATTCAAAAAGAGACATGTACCATAATGTTCATTGCAGCACTATTTACAATAGCCAGGACACAGAAGCAACCTAAATGTCCACTGACAGATGAATGGATAAAGAAGATGTGGCACATATATACAGTGGAATATTACTCGGCCATAAAAAGAAATGAAATTGAGTTATTTGTAGCAAGGTGGATGGACCTAGAATCTGTCAAACGGAGTGAAGTAAGTCAGAAAGAGAAAAACAAATACCATATGCTAACGCGTATATGTGTAATCTAAAAAACAAAAAATGGTTCTGATGAACCTAGGGGCAGGACAGGAATAAAGATCCAGACATGGAGAATGGACTTGAGGACATGGAGGGGGAAGGGTAAGCTGAGACGAAGTGAGAGAGTAGCACTGACATATATACACTACCAAATGTAAAATAGATAGCTAGTGGGAAGCAGCTGCATAGCACAGAGAGATCAGCTAGGTGCTTTGTGACCACCTAGAGACGTGGGATAGGGAGGGTGGGAGGGAGGCTTAAGAGGGAGGGGATATGGGGATGTATGTGTGCATGTGGCTGATTCACTTTGTTGTGTGACAGAGGCTAGCCCAGTATTGTGAAGCAGTTATACTCCAATAAAGATCTATTTAAAAAAAAAGAAATAGTTACTCCCATTCCCAGCACTCTCTCTCTCCTTTATACTACTTTATTTTTATCCTTAGTATATATTATTACCAAATATATATATATATAATATTGTATGTTTTCCCTACGTAAGCAATATAATAGGCTAGCAGGGGATTTTGTTTTCTCCAGTGTAGATACATAGAATCTGGAACAGTCCCTGCCATAGAATATATGCCCGTTAAATATGAGTGGAATGAATACAATATTTTTAGAATTCAGTTCCCAAAAAACCTTGTAAAGTAATGTATAGTGACACCGTTCTACAGATAAAGACACTAAAACTTAGTAAAGTTAAATAAATGGCAAAAATCACTGTTAGTAAATGGGAGTGTCTGAGTTTAGACCTAGGCCTTGTGAATCCAAAGCTAAAAAAAAAGAGAAAATGATGGTTACAAAGAAATGTATTTCAACAATATCTATGGTGGGCAGAATTGTTAACAATTTAATTGTCCTAATATTAGGGAGTGTTTAAATAAACAAATATTAACTTGATTATTATGGACTCATTAAAATGAGCATCATAAGACTATGTGGCAGCATGGGCAATTCTGATATATTGTTAAAATTTATATTTAGATTAGGATTACAAATGATTATGAAATTAAAATAGTCGTATTTTTTGGCTAGAAGGATTATCAGAGAATTTCTCCTTTGTGTTTGATTTCAACGATTATAAAGTGATACCTTGAGACATATATTAAGAAAATAGCAAAATCTTTAGGTCTGGTATAAATATATTGATATTAAGATAACATATTCTTCTGAATAATAATAATCTTATGAAAACCTTTAATTTTTGAAGCAAAGAATAAATGTTGAAATCATAATGTAAACATAACCTCACCATCTCATTGCACATATTGTTACAGAAAATGTCCAGCAGATATTAACTTAGAGTTACTTGATAAATTACTAATCTTAAATTGCAGGTCATGCACTATAAAAATCTTCAATGAATAATCACAATATTATATAATAATTTCCTTTCATATCAAAAACAGATTTTTTGCCTTCATGGTTTCATTTAAACTAGCTTTAATTTGGCATCATTTTCTTCATCTTTTAATTTAATCCTCTATAAAATGTAATATTTCCGAGAACATAAAATAGAGCTTCAGTTGCTATTTAACTTAACACTCTAAAGTTTTCTAAACTAGCAAAAAACATGTAGTTAATTAGAAATTAGTGATGATATCTGTTGTAAATCCACAATTTTATATGTATATCTCTGTTCATATTGTTGTTAAAATATAGCAGAGTGCAGATGGTGATAACAAAACTGATATTATCTGACATAAATATATATTTGTCAGACAAATGTGCTATCTCGCTCTGTACTCTATGAAATAGAGGCATAAACTACAGAGACTTTTACTCCAATCAGCAAATGTTTTTTAGAGTTATTAATCTCTGGTGGAGAATCAAAAAATTCAAATATTTAAACAAGTTTGAAATCAGTATGCTTATATGTTCCAAAATGAATCCAATAAAATTGAGTAGAGTGCTACTTTCCCAGAACTTAGTTTTTGAAACACACATACAGGCAACAAACACAAAAACCCTAGACAAAAACTGACTCTGGCCAAATATCACCAAACCTATCTTCTTTATTTTGTGTCTCAAATAATAATGGAAAAGAGTAGGGTGATAAAATGTAAAAAGGGCTTAAATAATAACAAAAGACTACCTGAGCATCATTGCTCCATGAAACACCCAGTGTAAATGAGGTCCAAAAAAACTAATGTTTTTCTACATCTCAAAAGCCATCCCCATTACCTGGGCTCACAATACTCTCCCTTCTCACCTCCTGAGAGAACAGTCATCCTCTCTTTCTCTTGCATCTTGGATCTTTCCTTCTCTATGGGCTCCTTCTCTGTGTCTCCAAATGTGCATGCATCTTCCTCATTTAGAAGACAAAAATCATTTCACTTGACCTTTCTAACTCTTAAAATATTAATATATTCCCTTTCACAAATTTTCACATGAATCACCTGCATTTTATTCTGAATGAAAAACGCTAGTGAGATTAAGCAACATTGCATCTTTTAATTAATATATTTAACACTGGGCAAGGTAGGGGAATTTTTATATTCATTAAAGGAGTGTAGTAGCCTATAAATCTCTCCTTCTTTACTTGCTTCTTTAAAGAATGCAACAATTCTCAAGGCCTCTTATCACTAAGTTTCCATTCAAACTAAAAATTGTTTGCTCATGCCTCATCTCTTCAAACACACTCCACTTTATTTTATAAAAAGAATGCTCCTGGCTATCTTCCTGCATTTTGGAGTCTAGTTCAAGGTTGCTTTCATGACTCCACTTTCTGTAGCTTTATCTACCTGCAGATGCCTCCAAAATTCACTCTTTTCCCCTTAGCATTTCCTCTTGTGGAGAACTCATCCAGTCTCATAGATTCTCATTACCAGCTCATTCTGCGAACAGTAAAGACTGTTTAATCTATGCATGTGTTGTCCTAGGCTGTGGATTCACAAATATGACTACGGCAATGTTCTTGTCCTCAAGGAGCTTAGAACTAAGTTGGGGAAAAGACAAAAAAAAAAAAAACATTTATTCAGGCATAGCTAGGATAGTGAGCCCAGCAGAGGAGATAATGTGGTATCTGAGTCATAAATGGGTAGAGTGAGATGTTTAAACATATACACACACACACACACATATGATATATGTAATACGTAAGGGCATTCCAGAAAGCAGAAGCAACATACAGATGATTTGAAGGGAGGTGAGAGCCTGACAAGAAAATTCCTAATTCGCCATGAGCAAAGCAGATTTCTTACACAAACTTAAACCTTTTCAGTGTTCCCTAAGACTCCACTTAAATGTCTTTTTGCCACATTAAACTCAACATGCCTAAACATACTCACAATCAGTGGTGTCTAATAGAAATATGATAGTCACATAAACAATTAAAAAACATTTAGTATCCACGATTTAAAAAGTAAAAAGAATCATGTAAAATTAATTTTGAAGTATATTTTATTTAAACCAATATATCCAAAATATTATTTCAATGTATAATCAGTATAAAATTAAGGGAGTATTTTAAATTCCTTGTTTAAACTAATTCTTTAAAATTCAATGTGTATTTTTCAATTACAGCACACCTCATTTACATTAGCCACATTTCAACTGCTCAATAGCTACATGTGGTTAGTAGCTACCCTACTGGATAGCATAGCTCTAAGGAAACTAAAACAGTAAAATATTGGCACATGAATAAAGACAGATGAATGAAACAAGAACAACAGAAAGTATAAATATAGACCCAAAGAAGAAATGTCAATTTGCCGTATTATTAGGTGGCATCTCAAATCAGTGAGGTAGAACGAAATTTCTAACAAGTGGTACTATAACAAATGGATAGGCATCAAAAGACAACTTTGACCCTTACCATATAATCTCTAAATGGATTAAAGATGTAAATGTAAATGTAAGATCATAAAATTATTAGAAGAAAATATGAACAAATTTCTTTATAAGCTTGGAGGAGTAAGTTCTCTCCAATTCTGACTTAAAAAATCCAGAAATGAAGACAAAAATTAATAAGCTATATTACATTTTTTAAAAAGCACCAGAAATAAATGCAAAAACAACAGACAAAATGGGGACAAAAATGTCAACTGATGTCAGAAACAAAGGACTGATTCCTTAATAAATATAAATGGCTTCAAGATATGGAGAAGAAAAACAACAGCAATACAATAAGAAATTAAGCAGATGGTGTAAAAAGACAGACCTCAGTAATAGGAACACAAACGGTTCTTAAGCATATTAAAATTTCTTACATATCATATTAACAAATATGCTAAAGTATGATGATATGTTGTCAAACCTTATGGGAAAACAGGCACTCACAAAATGCTGGTGGGAATACAAAGTGGTACATGCCTCTAGAGGGTAATTTAAAAATATCCATCAAAACTACTAACGCTTTAACCCACTTCTGGAGCTGACTCAGATACCCTTTCACATGAACCCAATGGCAAATATACTAGGATATCATTGCAACATTACTTGTAGTAACATAAAATTGGATACAGACCAAGAGTCCTTCAATAAAGAACTGTTAAACATAAACTATGGTACATACATTCAACAGCATGCTATGCAACTACTAAAAAAGCAAACAAGCAAACAGAAAGGATGACAGTCTCTTTATAGAGACATGGAGAGAACACCAAAACATATTTTAAGTGAAAAACTCAATGTGCAGAACACACACACACACGTGTATGTATATGCATATGTATATCCCAAGAGGACCCTCTTTCTCTCCAAAAATATTGCAATAAGAATATGCATATATATATACACATATATATGAAAACATATATGTATATATACATATATAATGTTATCCTTTGTATAAGAAAAGGAAGCACAAAAATGTTTGTTTTAATTCACATATTATTTCGTAAAGAAACACTGGAAGAGTGCCTACCTAAAGTGGGTAGGAGGGAATGGGGTAGATGAGGAAGGAGTTATTATTTTAATTTCAAACTATGTGAATGTAACATCTATTCACAAGATAACAAAATGTCAAATATATATGTCCTTGTGTGTATTTGCATGTATGTTTGTGTGTGTGTACCCTACTTTTTGAGATAATAAGGAAATGGAAATCATTTTTGGCAACAAGGAAACTTTTGCTCTAAGCCTGGCTCCTCTGCAATTTGCTATTTTATATTGCCTCCAACTTTTATTCTTGATTTCATTAAAATAAATATTATATATTTTAGCATTGTTATTATAATAATGTTATAACACTTTGAGTGATTATAACGAGATAAAATTAGAAATTTTAGAGTAAATGTGAGGTGAGAAAGAAAACATGAAGCAGGAAGAGGATATTTGAAAGAGCTGATGTGAACAATGGGAGAGAGTGTTGAAAAAGCAAAAGAGTAGGGGCTTCCCTGGTGGCGCAGTGGTTGAGAGTCTGCCTGCCGATGCAGAGGACGCGGGTTCATGTCCCGGTCCGGGAGGATCCCACATGCCGCGGAGCGGCTGGGCCCGTGGGCCATGGCCGCTGAGCCTGCGCGTCCGAAGCCTGTGCTCCGCAACGGGAGAGGCCACGGCAGTGAGGGGCCCGCGTACTGCAAAAAAAAAAAAAAAAAAAAAAAAAAAAAAAAAAAAAAAAAAGCAAAAGAGTATATTTCTCAAAAATGTCAAGAGTCCATTTCAGGTTGGTGACCATGAATCTGCCCATGTGTGGTTTTCACTGTATTTGAGAAAGTGCATAGATAAGGTCATCCATTGTTGGTTTTGCTAGTCAGAAAAAAAGGAATACGGAAATGAAGAATAGGATTTGATTTGAGACTGGCCGAAGTTTTTTACTAGGGAAGATAAGCTGAATGGTGGAGGGTGGAGAAGGAGTAGTAGAAAAGAAGAAAGGAGAGGGCCAATGATGTCACTGAGTGAATTAGCTGTAAAGATAAAGGTTAGGATAAAGAATAAGGTATGGAAATTTTTCTTCAATGACACATCAAACATAGTAAGTTTTCTATTCTCCAAATTTCTGCACTTCCTACATCCTATACTCCAAAAGTCAGGCTTAATTTTGCTATCCCAGACTTTCTTGCTGCTCATGCATCCTTAGTTCAAATCCTGGGTCTGCCTTTGTGGCACTGGAAAAGATAGTTAAACTTTTGTGTTTCAGGTACTTCATCTATAAAAAAGAAGAACTAGTGAGCCACCTACTTGAGCTTGTTTCCATCTTTATTATTTTGAATCAAGGACCATTAAACAGTTAAAATATGATAAAATGCTTTCTTACTGGTGTAAGAAATTCTGATTTCAGAGATGTAATGTGAAAAAAATATACACCTTGGATTTGATTCTTATTGAATTAGTTTGTTTCTTCTCACAATGGAACCTAAGACTTCTAAATTAATATTTTTAAGACCGGATTAAAGATATAGTATAACAAAATGACAGTCCATTAATGATCATTACCAACCCACATTCCTCCCAGAAGTTACTCTAAAACAGTGATATAAATTGGCAAAATTGTATTCACCCTGAAAGGAGGGGCAAGATATTTTCATAGCTTCTTTAGACAATACTTATTGATAAGTATTTCTAGTAGAATAATTACCAGTTACAATATGCACTGTATTCTTTGTGTTTATTAAACAATTGCAGCTTATTATGCCTGGCTATTATGACCCTTTATTTACGATACTGCAGAAAAATTAGGGATTATCATGTTAATATTCCCCAAGTCAAAAGCTTGTATGTAACAGAAGAACAAAATAAGGATTTGAAATCAAATTTCTCTGTATTCTTATCTTACTTTTGTTATTTTATGTCTGTACGAATTTGGATAAATTACTAACCTCAAATCCTCAGTTTTCTAATTTGTAAAATGGGTATAATAGCACTATTTAATAGAATTGTTGTAAGGATTAAATAACATTTTTGTCTATTAAGCATCTAAACACATTAGGCTTCCACGTTTGTCCCTAATCATCTACATTGCTTTCTGCCCTGGCATCTCTAACAACATAAGGTTAAATAACAAAAGAATGCTTAGAAAGTTGGACCTATTACAAAACAGCTTTACAGTTACTAAGTTTACTCTCCCCTACTTCTCCCTCCCCAAGCCCACACTAATTAGTCACTTCCTCTTTTCTCAATATTCCATTAAAAACAGTCTTTTTCTCTTTAGTTTATGATTGATTATCTGGGAAAGGGCTGGTAATGCTGTGAATAAGCTACATATTGAGTTGAGAACAAAATAGCTGAAAACAGTCTGAGGCAGTTCTAGTTGGCACACAAATCAATTATAGATCATCATTTAACAGAAACCAAAACACAGACACTCACTAGAGAACCAATTTTTATCCTCAACCTCTTCCTGAGAAAACTAAGAAATATATATCTATAAAAATGTCAACCTATTCCATTGACTTGTATCAAGGGAAAAAAACTTTAAAATGTCAGTATCACCATTATTTTGAGTCAGAAAACGGTTGTCTTTATGATATGTAACCACACAAGTTCTTCTCAGTAAAATAAAAATAAAACAGAAATTAGATTCTCTGCACCTTAAAGTATTATTTTATATAACATATAGATGAAAGCGAATGGTTAAGAACTTTTGGCATATCCAATAACACAGGTTGCAAAACAAACGGGATGGTGCATAAATGCCTCTCGTTTCTACGCACATGCCTCTTTGCAGTATGATTTTTCTGTTCCTTCCAGCAAAAGGTAGAGTCAATTTCTCTCCCTGCTTATGGGCCTTGTGACCCACCTTAACCAGAAAAATGTGATGGGCATTATGTTATGGGAGTTCCAAGTCTATGCTTCAAGAGGCCTTCGAGCTTCCATTGTCACCCTTTTAGAAACCAAATGCCATAAAAAGAAGCCTGAGCTAGACTTCTTGATAGTTATAGGCTACAAAGAGAGAGAGAGAGAGGAGGGAACCCTGTCAGCAGCCAGATGTGAGACCATCTTAGATCATTTCGTCCATTAAGCCTCCATATTACTACATTCACAAGAGTGACCTCTAGTGAGTCCCACAGAAAAGGCACCCAGCTGATCCCAGCTAAAATTTCTGAACAAGAGAATGAGGAGCAAAAAAATGATTATTTCAGGATACTGAGGTTTTTGCTTTTGTTTTAGTTTTCCTGAAAAAAAAGTGGCATATTTTACTGATTCTCAACAAAGTTCTTCAGAAGATTAATAATAAAAGTTTGATATATATTATGAGCAATTATAACCTTTGGACACAAAGGAAAGCCAGGCTGTATCAAAATGAGTGAGCCTCTTTTCTTTTGATTCATCATCCATAACTGGCTGTACATCTTCTACTTCTACTGGAGCATGTTTTGAATTCTATTTTTCAGAGTAATGACTGGACCAGGGTAACTAGCAAAGAACTTTGGCATTTCAGCTGTAAAATGCCCTCCTCAAATCCTCTAGAGATATTTCTCCCTCTTCCCACAGAGTTGGCCACACTCTAGTTTCTAAAATTCCTTATTGCTGTCATAACTTCATGTCTTGTTCTGTTTTGTTTTTCCTGATCCTACTTCTCCTGAAGATGCTTCTTCAGAAAAGATTCAAAGAAGTTCAAAATTGTTGCCTAAATATCTGGCTTCTTTAAATTCCAGACTACATCTTTACTTTCATTTGTGAAAGCAATGAAATATGAGCTAAAGAAGATACTTTTGACTCCTTGAACGCTAAATATCTGCTTTGCCAGAAGAGAGTAAAATGCCACAGCTGATGTGGGAAAACCCATGGTCTTTCCCCCTAAAATTGGTTTTAATAGCTTCAAACTGGTAGAATTCGGGGTATTTTATGTTTGAATAAACATATTTGATATGTAGTTCTGGCTAATTAATGTTGAATCGTTTCCTTGGTGAAACAGAAATTGAAACTTAGCAACCATACATTTTACTTATATCCTTGTCCTACACATATGTCACTTGGTGACATAGTGACCAAGCAGACAATTAGAAAAGAGGTCTTTACACAAATTGATAAAGAGGTTTTTTTCCCCATTGGTATGCAAATTTATCATTGTGACAGAATCACTAGCACAGCCCACAACAATGGCCACAGCTTCCCCAAGCCACCATCATATGCAGTGATTTGTTACATAGCAAGAGACAACTGATATATCCACCAAGATGGAGTCAGCATATTTCAGAGAAAAGAATGTTGAAAAGAAATAAGGTAACCTGGCTTCAAGTACTAGTTGCACCATTGATTACCCATGTAAAATTGGATGAACCTCTTAACCTCTCCAGACCACAATTTCTTCTTGTACAAACAGATTTCATTAGGCAATCTTCTGTCACCTCAGCTACAAAGTTTATGCTTCTAAGTTACTATAGCTGACAGTAATTGTAGATCCAAATTAACTGAAGCTTTGGTTTCAGAATACTGCTCATAACTGTCTAGAAAGTCCAGATTCTCACCTGCTAAAGGAAGATGACATCTGTTATCTCTTTGAGAACAATGATTCTGCCAAAAGTCTAAGGTAATCTTCTATTTTTGGAGATAGTTTCCTTTTACAAGTTGAATAAATGCAGTATGATCAGGTGAATAGTACTGGCCTGTATGTACAAACCTAACACGAAAGATGAACTTACAGAACTTTGTAAACTCTTCCCTATTTCAGAGCAAAACTATTTCTAAAAATCTTTAGCCATGGCAATAAATCCTCACTAGAGGAATCTGCAGAAATACATAAATATTTACCTGAAAATGCTGCACCAGGTTTTCAGAGTTCTCATTTCTTAATGTTCTCATATCGTTTATATAGCAAGAATCAAAAATGATACATTGTGTACTAGTCAAATTCAAGTCAACTGTAGACATCATTGAATCTACTTATTTTATAGCCTGCTAAACATGAATCTAGTGTTTTGAATGTAAAAATTTCTAAAATAGACAAAACACTTGTAATTAGCCTCAGGAAAGACTTATGGCACCAGTGAAAGTGCACTTTATCTGGAGTCAGATAGTCATAGTTGAGTCCACAACCTGTCTGTTAGCTGTGTAACCCTGGACAAACCACTAACCTCTCTGAGCTGTAGTTTCCTGCTCTATAAAAAAGTGATGATTCAATATCAAAAAAACAAACAACCCAATCCAAAAATGGGCAGAAGACCTAAATAGACATTTCTCCAAAGAAGATATACAGATTGCCAACAAACACATGAAAGAATGCTCAACATCATTAACCATTAGAGAAATGCAAGTCAAAACTACAATGAGATATCATCTCATACCAGTCAGAATGGCCATCATCAAAAAAATCTACAAACAATAAATGCTGGAGAGGGTGTGGAGAAAAGGGAACCCTCCTGCACTGTTGGTGGGAATGTAAATTGATACAGCTGCTATGGAGAACAGTATGGAGGTTCCTTAAAAGCTAAAAATAGAACTACCATATGACCCAACAATCCCACTACTAGGCATATACCCTGAGAAAACCATAACTCAAAAAGAGTCATGTACCAAAATGTTCATTGCAGCTCTATTTACAATAGCCAGGACAGGAACCAACCTAAGTGTCCATCAACAGATGAATGGATAAAGAAGATGTGGCACATATATACAATGGAATATTAACCATAGAAAAAATGAAATTGAGTTATACGTACTGAGGTGGATGGACCTAGAGTCTGTCATACAGAGTAAAGTAAGTCAGAAAGAGAAAAACAAATACCATATGCTAACACATATATATGGAGTCTAAAAAAAAAAAAAAGGCCATGAAGAACCTAGGGGCAAGACAGGAATAAAGACACAGACCTACTAGAGAATGGACTTCAGAATACGGAGTGGGGGAAGGGTAAGCTGGGACAAAGTGAGAGAGTGGCATGGACATATATACACTACCAAATGTAAAATAGATAGCTAGTGGGAAGCAGCTGCATAGCCAGGGAGATCAGCTCGGTGCTTTGTGACCACCTAGAGGGGTGGGATAGGGAGGGTAGGAGGGAGGGAGACGCAAGAGGGAAGAGATATGGGGACATATGTATATGTATAACTGATTCACTTTGTTATGAAGCAGAAACTAACACAACCATTGTAAAGCAATTATACTCCAATAAAGATGTTTTTTAAAAAAGCGATGATGATACACCTGAATTGACTATTTCACAAGGATATTGTGAGTATCAAATCAGAGGATTTCATGAGAAAGGTTTTTTTTAAATGCTCTATGGCTAATACCCCGAGGAAAGGAAAAGTGAGAGGCCTAGGCAATTCTCAATTCAGGGCAAAGCCTGAGGTCTGCTGTATGTACACAAAGCTGTAAGGTTTTGGATAGAAATGATTAACACCAGAAGTAGACTTCGTGTTTTCTTTTTTATGACTATTTTCTCTTGTCAATCGATTTTTTCCCATTTTTGTTTTTCTGCCCTTTTGCTTTTCATACCATGTGGCCCTCTCATCGTATTCAGTAACTCAACCAACAAACATTTACTGAGCACCTAGTGAACACTGAAGGCAAAGATGGTCAAGACCCAATCTCTGGTTCTAGAAGCTCACATTCAAATGGAATGTCATACAAGCAACAACTCATCTTAAGGCAATAAAAAACAGTAATAACAAAAACATGGTGAAAACACTAAGGGAGAAGAGAGGAAGAACAACTATCCTTTCTGAGACATAGAGAAAGGATACTCTGGACAAGCCTCTCAAAGGAAGTGGCAATTGAACTATATCTTGAAAGGTGAGAATTTTTCTAGGCAGACAAGAGACATTTGAGGTAAATCATAAGATCATAGCATATGCTAAGAGCTGCAATTAATTATGATAAAAAAATAATTTTGAGAGCTAACATCTATCAAGCATTTGTTACATGCTAAGCAAGGAATTTGGACTCTATATTTTAAAGGAAAGGGAAGATGGTTGTTCATACTATTTAGAGTATTTCACATACCAAATATTCAATTCCTGATTTTTTAACTTACATAATATTTTGGCATATTAATGCCTCTAATTGGCACCTCAGTACCATAATGCCCTCCAAAAAAATGTTACCTCAAGGCTATACATTTAAGCAGTTTTTAAAATGCATCCTTTAGTTCAATGCAAAAGAAAGCATAATTGAGGATTATTAACAAACAGAAGTAATAATTAAATAATAATACATTTTAGGAATCTAGTCTTACTGTTTATTAGGTATTTAATCTTTCAAAAAATTGCAAATAAAATACTAGCTATTGGAACCATATCAATTTAACTTGCTCTTCTCTGACATCAGTGAAAGGGTATTATTTATCACACTAAGTATATATTATAATCTTCTGTTGATAGTAAAAGATCAAAGATTACCTTCCATCAAACAGAATTATGATGCCATAACATTTTATCTTGTTACAGCTGATATCAATCACTAGGTGACAGTGAGCTGCAGAGCAGATTTTTCAGTCAATATACCTGACATGCTCAAACATCTGAAATACAGCAACCAACTTCCATGTGCTTTGTTTGTGAAAGTGAAAAACGGAGCATAAACAAATAAGTGCCTGATTGTTAATATCATATATGTTGCTCAATACCACTTGGTTTCTGAGCAATTAACTGGTGTTTTTACCTAGAACTTCATCAAAGGAGAGAAAAGTCAGCGTCAATAAAACAGAAAGTGGGGCGTTGTTTTAAATGGAGACATGAGAGTGGTAACATCTTCAATCACAAGATTAGGGCAAAGAACCCCTCCTGGTGTAACTCTCTGGAGACACATATATTCTCACTCTTTCATCAGAGAGCTATACAAGGCCCTGACTGAAGTCACAAATCTCCCAAGTAAATCCTCTTTCTCAAGAAGGGTCACAGCCTCTTTCCTGCATCTATTTTGAGTTATATCATGTGCTCACTCAATGGGTAATCTGGGCCAATATTTTCCCCTCCTCGTGGTTTTGTAACTGCAGAAGACTATTCTTCCCTTCTCATTATGTTAGTAGCTTTGCTTTTTAGAAAAAGATAGAGCAGCGCCCTTGAATTTTTGCAACGTTCAGTGTGCACTCAATGTTATCAAATACTTAAGCTATAGAAAGGAAAACATTGTATTTGTAAAATCTTTGTTCATCTTCATGTGTAAATTTTATAGCATGCTGATTCATGTCAAAACTCAGAACTATATTCATTTGTCTTACTAGATTCTTAATATTTCTTTAACTGGAATGACAGAAAAGAAGAGCTTTATTATAAATCCAAAACTTTAACCTTTCTAAGTACTGACTGTATAGTAAAGAATTAGCATTTACAATTGTTTATATTATTTAATTTAAAAACAACAGTTGTCTACTCTGTGAATCATAAAATAATATGCTTGAATATTTTCTTTTCTCTTTTTTCCTATGTTGAGATGCTCATACACTACATTATAGAGAATACAGCAAAACCTTCCCAAACTTGCAAAATTATTGGATGAGGACATTCATTTTTATGCAGACTATATGCATATTCATATAAAACAGTCTGAAAAATGTATCAGATATAATTAGCATGTTTATGAATCTATTTGCTCTGCTATTAAGTAACAAATTTGTAGTAACCATGGCAACTGCAACATCACAAGCATAAGTTCTATTTTTGTAATAATATGAGTACCTTTCTTAAAGCAACATTCATACTTAAATTCTACATTTTAAAATATTAAAAGAAGAGTTTTTAAAATATCATGTCATTTTTCATTACATAAGGACACATTTTATATTTTGATTTTATTTTAAAGTAAAAGCTGTTTCCTTTTTGTTGTAGTGTGTGTGCCAATAATAATATTTAAGTGTAAAGGGAAAAAACATGGAATATTAGGCTCAGGTTAATACAGGTGGTTATAAGATTGTTAACTTTTCCTTTTTTTTAGATTTTTTTTTTAATATGGACCATTTTTAAAGTCTTTATTGAATTTGTTACAATATTGCTTCTGTTTTATGTTTTGGTTTTTTGGCCACGAGGTACGTGGGATCTTAGCTCCCCAACGAGGGCTCAAACCTGCATCCTCCACTTTGGAAAGTGAAGTCTTTAACCACTGACTGCCAGGGAAGTCCCAAGATTGTTAACTTTAAAAAATTCCATTTCATTTGAAACAGAAAAAAACATAAGAATTTTCCAATTTTTTAAAATAAAAGTCATATATGGATTTCCTATTTGACTTCTATTTAAATTTTCTTCTTCAATCTTAATAAGTATGTTTTATCTAAGTAGTAACATTTTGTCTAAGTATTAACATTTTTCTCCACAGCTGATTTGGGGAGGTATTTTAGTTAACACTTTTGTTAGAAGTAATTAATTGAATTATTACTTGTTTTCAGCATCTAAGTACCATCACTTCTAGACATATCATCCTGAGCATTTTATGTAACCATTACAAACCTCACTTTGCTGCCCTATAAAATAGATATAATAATAATACCAACATTAAAGGATGGGTAAGAAGGTAAAATGTGAAAATGCAAGTATGATGAACATACTTTGCTGTTCCTTTAAAATCACAATTCTGCCAGTACCATACTGTCTTGATTACTGTAGCTTTGCAGTATAGTCTGAAGTCAGGAAGCCTGATTGCTCCAGCTCCATTTTCCTTTCTCAAGATTGCATTGGTTATTCGGGGTCTTTTGTGTTTCCATAGAAATTGTGGAACTTTTTGTTCTAGTAATGTGAAAAATGCCAATGGTAGTTTGATAGGGATTGCACTGAATCTGTAGATTGCTTTGGGTAGTATAGTCATTTTCACAATGTTGATATCTCTCCATCTATTTGTATCATCTTTAATTTCTTTCATCAGTGTCTAATAATTTTATGCATACAGGTCTTTTGTCTCCTTAGGTAGGTTTATTCCTAGATATATTATTCTTTTTGTTGCAATGGTAAATGGGAGTGTTTTCTTAATTTCACTTTCAGATTTTTCATCATTAGTGTATAGGAATGCAAGAGATTTCTGTGCGTTAATTTTGTATCCTGCTACTTTACCAAATTCATTGATTAGCTCTAGTCGTTTTCTGGTAGCATCTTTAGGATTCTCTATGTATAGTATCATGTCATCTGCAAACAGTGACAGCTTTACTTCTTCTTTTCTGATTTGGATTCCTTTTATTTCTTTTTCTTCTCTGATTGCTGTGGCTAAAACTTCCAAAACTATGTTGAATAACAGTGGTGAGAGTGGGCAACCTTGTCTTGTTCCTGATCTTAGTGAAAATGGTTTCAATTTTTCAATAGAACAGGATAGAAAGCCCAGAGATAAACCCATGCACCTATGGTCACCTTATCCTTGAAAAAGGAGGCAAGAATATACAGTGGAGAAAAGACAGCCCCTTCAATAAGTGGTGCTGGGAAAACTGGACAGCTACATGTAAAAGAATGAAATTAGAACATTCCCTAACACCATACACAAAAATAAACTCAAAATGGATTAAAGACCTAAATGTAAGGCCAGACACTATCAAACTCTTAGAGGAAAACATAGGCAGAACACTCTATGACATAAATCACAGC
The DNA here is from genome assembly GCF_963924675.1 of Phocoena phocoena. Taxonomy (NCBI): domain Eukaryota; kingdom Metazoa; phylum Chordata; class Mammalia; order Artiodactyla; family Phocoenidae; genus Phocoena; species Phocoena phocoena. The sequence goes on along the minus strand of NC_089219.1, from coordinate 86,782,094 downwards.
AAGATCCTTTCTGACCCACCTCCTAGAGAAATGGAAATAAAAACAAAAATAAACAAATGGGACCTAATGAAACTCAGAAGCTTTTGCACAGCAAAGGAAACAATAAACAAGACGAAAAGACAACCCTCAGAATGGGAGAAAATATTTGCAAATGAAGCAACTGACAAAGGATTAATCTCCAAAATTTGCAAGAAGCTCATGCAGCTCAATATCAAAAAAACGAACAACCCAATCCAAAAATGGGCAGAAGACCTAAATAGATATTTCTCCAAAGAAGATATACAGATTGCCAATGAACACATGAAAGAATGCTCAACATCATTAATCATTAGAGAAATGCAAATCAAAACTACAATGAGATATCATCTCACACTGGTCAGAATGGGCATCATCAAAAAATCTATAAACAATAAATGCTGGGGAGGGTGTGGAGTAAAGGGAACCCTCCTGCACTGTTGGTGGGAATGTAAATTGATACAGCCACTATGAAGTACAGTATGGAGTTTCCTTAAAAAACTAAAAATAGAACTACCATACGACCCAGCAATCCCACTACTAGGCATATACCCTGAGAAAACCATAATTCAAAAGGAGTCATGTACCAAAATGTTCATTGCAGCTCTATTTACAATAGCCAGGACATGGAAGCAACCTAACTGTCCATCAACAGATGAATGGATAAAGAAGATGTGGCACATATATAGAATGGAATATTACTCACCATAAAAAGAAACGAAATTGAGTTATATGTACTGAGGTGGATGGATCTAGAGTCTGTCATACAGAGTGAAGTCAGTCAGAAAGAGAAAAACAAATACCGTATGCTAACACACATATATGGGAAAAAAGTAAAAAAATTTTTAAAAGTTCTGAAGAACCTAGGGGCAGGACAGGAATAAAGATGCAGACTTCGAGAATGGACTTGAGGACACGGGGAGGGGGAAGGGTAAGCTGGGACAAAGTGAGAGAGTGGCATGGACATATATACACTACCAAATGTAAAACATATAGCTAGTGGGAAGCAGCTGTATAGCACAGGGAGATCAGCTCAGTGCTTTGTGACCACCTAGAGGGGTGGGATAGGGAGGGTGGGAGGGAGGGAGATGCAAGAGGGAAGAGATATGGGGACATATGTATATGAATAACTGATTCACTTCATTATAAAGTAGAAACTAACACACCATTGTAAAGCAATTATACATAAATAAATAACTAAATGAATGAATAAATTAAATTACAATTCTATATTCAGGTGTATTTTGTTACAAAAATCAAATTTAATCCTGAAAGGAAATGTTTCAAATAATTCAAACCGTACAAACATTGGATTTCTGTATTTTTATCAAAAAGTGGCAGAGGAATAACTGATGTCTGGAGAATTGGGATGATGATATTAGGTGAAGAGATTGTGCAAAAGCAACTCTTTCCTTTTTTAAAAAAATTCTAGCATGGCTTTAAGCCCCAAGTCAACCACTCACTGAGCCTCATTCCCTCAACTATATATGGAAGAGTAATATCTATTTCCTTAGATTTTTACATGCATAAATATAACATAAAGCAGCCATCATACTCTATGACACAATATTTGTCAATGAAAGTAGTTAATCTAATCCCCATCCTTCATTTTAAAATTGTAATATTTGTCAATGAAAGTATTTAACTTAATCCCTATCCTTCATTTTAAAATTGTATAGACTTGAGAAAGTTTAGAGCGTGCTAAAGAGAAACTAAGAGGTTCAGATGAGTTTAGCCTTTCTAGCTATGTGCTCTGAAAAGAAAAAAACTGGATGGGAATTTCTCTGGACAGAGTCTGGCGGAGCTAGGACTTGGTTGGCTTTGAGAAGAATGGCTACAATTTGAGCTGAAAAGGTAACACTGTAGCCCAGATGGAAAGGCCTTGCTCACCCTTGAGACAGAGGAAGGGCCTCAGAATCAAACTAGAAAGTAGAAGGTGAGAGCAAACCGTAAACACAGGTCAGTGATACAGAACTCTAGCTGGCAAGGGAAAGGAAAACCCAGGGCAGATAGAGTCTGTAACTCTGTAATTGTCCTCATATACCTCATCTCAATGTTCAACACCACCATGACCATTCCGTTTAAAAACTTCAGCCCCAGTCTCACACTCCTGTTCGCCCTTACTCTCCTTTGTTTTCTTCATAGGACTTACTATATTAGAATATGCTATAAAATTTACTTTTTTATTGCACATAGTGTCCATCTCCACTCTCTAAGATGTAAACTCCAGAGACTTGTGGCTCTTTCTTCACTGCTGTGTCCTCAGTACCTGTCAAACCCTCAGAAAATATTTGTTGAATGAGTCTTTAGCATGGTGTTTGGCACCTTGTAAGCATACAATAAAGATTATTTGTTATTACTACTATATTTTTTCTTTTTTTATCTATTTTTTTCCTCAAATTGTCTAAAAATAGGGTCTTCCTTAAGATAAAGATAATGGGAATAATGAAGATCTACCTTATCCCTTTTAGGAGAAAGAACCTAATTTTGGTTGGATCAATGACTTAAAAAAAAAAGATTTTAACATAAATACTACCTTAATCTTCGAAAATACTATAATCCATATCAGATTGACCACAAATTAATCCATTAGATTATCTGGTCAACTAATTTTGTTAAATCAAAAAATTATACCCAATTATCCAAATTGGATAATTTGCTGAGTGTCATATTTACCTACTATTGTGGATTCCATACACATTTTATCTCTTTAAGACTTGCTCTCTATTCATAAAAATAAATAACTTGAAGAGTCTCTCCCTTCCGTTGCATAATAACCTCAAGGCTGAGCTGCTTACTCTAGAGTAGGTACACATTTTAACTGATTTGTTATCATTTAGAATCTAGGGAGAAAATTAATGATGATGGTAAGTGTGATTAAGTCTAATTTATCTCAGCCAATGCAGTAGACATAAATTCTCTCTAGTCAAAGTCAACATTTGTCAAGCTGACCTACCTTGTCTTATTTTCTGTGTATATTTCAGAGGCATAGAAATAGAAGTAATTTGCTGAGCAATAATGTAGTTAGTGATGTACTAAACAGGACTTATGATCTTCCTAATGACAGAAGATACAGGCTGTGAATAAAAAGGGGAAGGAGCACTGCCTCTGTCTTATAAAGAACTAGAAAAGTGATAATGTGGCAGGGCGCACTCCCAGCAGTTGGTGACACGGTCTAGATCAGATTGTAAGGTCAATGAAATAAGAGGACCATAAACCAGTTGGTTGTATTTTAGTAGTCTACTTATAGGAAATTTAGAAAGAAAAGCTGTACTCTAGTTATACATATCAAAGAGAATGGGGAAGGTCTGGATGCTTATAGAACTATTTCAGTTCAGACAACTTATTTCAGTTGTCTCAATAGAGTTGGCATTGGCTACAAACCACATATCATGACGGTTGAAAAGAATTCTGTTTAGTTATGCTACACAGTCAACTGTTCTGATAAAAATATTTCAAATGCATCATGTCTCCACTTAACGTTTATTCCTTCCTTCTAGAGAAAATGTGTTGTTAAGGTTAAATTAGATAGTAATAATATAGATTGTGAATGATCAGCAGTTTCAAAAATAATGTTAACCAATGAATAATCCAAGTATGAAGCGCCTTATAGACAAGGTAGAAAAATAAGTTTGAATTCCTCTCATGCTGTGTTGAAGGCTGTCCTTTAAAACTTCTACCGCAGGAACACTCCATTTCCTATCCTCCCTTCTCCCCTGCCTTTAGATGTGACTTTGTGTCTTTTTCTCCCCCACAGAATGTCAGCAGAAGATACTGCTATGAATAAGATATGCTACTGCCAAGCCTGCCCCATAGAGTTCCCTAAACCACCCCTCCAGGTTCTTCCCCCCATCCCATGGGTAGAAACAACAATGATCTCAGATATCATGCATTTAAGATGGTATTGTTGTTATCAACCTGGATCCTCAAATGATATTCATTCATGCATTCAACAAGTACATATTGAGTACTTCAAATGTGCTACGTACTGTATTTTTCTAATAATTTGTAAAATTATATTTATTAATCAAAATGATTAAACTATTTCAATAAATTGAATCATGTCATCCAACAATGTGAATTTATAACATATTTAAGGTGTGAGAAATGAGTGTGATAAAATTTAAACTGAAAAAATGCAAGACACAAAGCTATCTAGATAGCATAATTCTAATTGTGTTTGATGTTATAAGGGCTGTATAGGCTTTCTCAACACCCACTCCCTTCAGTGGCAGAGGTTCAAAATCTAAAAATGACCTTTTCTATATCCGCTTGTAGCTTGGGCCCCAGATGTAATCTGGTTTCCTCTTTCATTTGAAAGAGAGTTATGCAGTGAGAGGGAGAGGGGTAGGGTGCAAGGCACCCATTCAGCTTGCAGGTGTGAATCAGGGTAGTAGCAGGGAGATGGTAGAGCCAGCAGTCAAGAGGAAAGCTTCCTAATTTTGCAGTTTCCTGATCATGGCACACACAGCAGTCCTCTTGGTTCTGCTGTGGTTTCAAGTCCCTTCTGAAAGCTTAGACTAGGAGCTTTTTTTTCAGCTCTCCAAAAATTGTGATCTTCCTATGTTCTCTAGTAAAGTATTTCCTGCTTAAGCTAGCCAAAATGGTGTGTGTGTGTGTGTGTACAGTTATTTATGAATTCTTGGATTAAAGATTTCTTAAAACAGTTTTTGAGCCTAATCCATAAATCCTTGGCATTTATTATTATTTTGATTATATACAAAAGGCTCATTCCCCCTAAGTATGTTAACTACAAACTTAGTGTCTTAATTATTTCTGAAATTATTCTTTAACCATACTGTAGTCTTATATCACTATTTTGATAATATGGAATCACTGAAAGTCTAACTTTGCTGAAAATGTTCTTACATAAAATATTTATATTCACATTAACTATACTCCAAAAACATGTGACTAGATGCTTTTACGCTTCTAAAGTCCTTAACAAAGCATTAACAAAAAGCATTAATACTGATTGTAAACTCCGAAGACTGGGTTTAGCATTGGCCCAGTGGAGTCAAATCAATTGAACACTCTAAATAGTTTTAGTTTTTATTAAAATGATAATTTTATTAAAAATAATTTTATTATTTTCTAAAAAGAAAATAATCCAGAAACTTTTCTAACCACATATTTAGATATTATAGTACATAGAGTTTTTGTAATAAAATTTATTATTATTAAACAGAAATTTGTAGTGCCTGGATCATTTATGCTGTCAACCTGAATTGAAAATGTACTGGCTATCCTAGCACAATCACAGGCAGACTTCTTAATTAACACATCATGCTGATAATATACTCGATTGGTATTTTAAAATTAGAAATACAAGAGCACATTTTCCCGTCAAAAATTGACAGGTGGCGGGCTTCCCTGGTGGCGCAGTGGTTGAGAGTCCGCCTGCCGATGCAGGGGACAAAGGTTCGTGCCCCGGTCCGGGAGGATCCCACATGCCGCGGAGTGGCTGGGCCCCTGAGCCATGGCCGCTGGGCCTGCGCGTCTGGAGCCTGTGCTCCGCAACGGGAGAGGCCACAATAGTGAGAGGCCTGCATACCGCCAAAAAAAAAAAAAAAAAAAAAAAAAAAAAATTAACAGGCGGGCCCAAAAGTAAATCATCATAATAACAGTAACAATAATAATGATGATGATGACCAATTTCTTTTGAATAAGAAACAAAACCTCTGAACTACTTCTATTTCCATACTTTCTACCACCAGCTTAAAAGAACTGATGTTTTAGGAGGAAAATGCTGTAATTCATGATTATATAAAATATTGTATAGAGTTGCAACTATTCCATGTACATTTATTGCAATAATGTTGTCATTTGTTTAATCATCAAATATGCATTAATTGTCTACTTTGAACCTGTCATTTTGCCCTATACAGGTTATACAGTGGTGAAGAAGACAGACACAGATACATGTAGCTGACAGGCTAGAGGGTAAGACAATAAACATGTAACAGGCAAATAAATATCTACTTGCAAGCTTAGAAAATCCAGACATGATGCTGCAATAAAAGGTAACAGGTCAGGATCTACTTAGATAGGGTAACCAGGAAAGGCTCTCAGGGGAGACATCATCCTAGCCAAGACCTGAAGGATGAGTGGGAACCAACCACACAAGTATGGGAGGAAATCCTGCAAAGGGAATTGACCTTATGGATCCTCAAGAATGAGTTAGCTTGAAGTGTTTGAAGAAATAAAATGCTATGTTACTAAAATATAACAACATATATGGCTATATATGTATATTTAATATACATATATATAATATGTACTGTTAAGTTATAACACAGTTGACCTATGGTGTAAAATTTTCCCCAACTCCAAAATGCTAAACTTGCATGAAGAATGTAACTTTCCTTCTTTGTCTACATATTTACAGGATAGGCTAAATAATATTGTAGTTAAAAACAGAAACAAAATCTCAGAGTTAATTTCTTACTCTACCTGTCTTCTGGGTGTGTGAGGGATGGTAGTGTGGGGAGCTGAGGGCCTTGCTCTTCATCTCCCTCACTCCAGGAGCTCGGTAAAGAGAGAAGTTTCTGAGGCAAAAAGTGGGGTGCGTTGCACTCTGGTTCTTAATACTTCCATGGAGTAGGACACACAGCACTTTTGCTCACATTTCCTTGACCAACAAAGATAACATGGTCACAACTAACTCCATGTACCCAAGGAGAATAAGAAATGTTTGGTGAACAGCACTGATAAGTCTGAATAATGGAAAGAGAAAGGGTAGGAAAGAGAAAGATTGATTCTGATCATGTCATCAGAAAGCTCATACTTAAGAATAAAACACTAGGTTTTTCCATTTAAGGAGAAATACATAGCTCTGAAATGAGATGAATAAAAATTCTCAGTACTACAAATGTACAACCTTATATTATCAAATTCTCTAATGGTCAACAGTTTAATTTAATTGTGAATTTGATAGTTCTGTTTCATTTTAACTCTTCTTGAACTCTAGAAAATTTCAGAACTCTAAAACACCAGCAAATAAATGTTGATAGCACCTGGAGCATATTCCCTTTCTTATTTACTTTCAGTTTACTTCCATTATGTTCTTTAGAGGGAGAACAATGTTGTAATCCTTGTGACATGTCTGTAGAGATTAATCATACAAATATTCTAAATGTGTTCGTTATCACTGTTGCACAAATATTTTACAACTATCTACCTTCAAGGCATTTTTATTCTCTTCTTTCCATAAACCATTCCTTTTCTTTGATTGAAATTGCTTAGGAAAAGAAGAAGGTCACTGATTACTTGGGAATGCTTGTGACGTACACCCTTTATTGCTCAACCAGGACCTTCTACATCCATACCCAGGAAACCAAAAGGAAAGAGATAAAGTGCATAAGACCAGTAACAGTACTCTTGGGAAAGCACCACTTCTGGAAGGAAAAAGGTCCCTTTGGAGGTTTGAGGGTGATGCAAAAGAAGGAGGTAAGAGATGAAAGTTAAAGGGCCTGAACAAAGATACAAAATCAGAAGATACAATCATCCACCTCCCCAAGAGAAAAAAAAATTAAATCAATAAAAGAAAATTAACGTTACCATATCGAAAGAAGGAAGTACTCTTGTACTAATAGGCCAGCCAAACCTATCTCCTTTGTCTGCATAAAACATACCTCTGGTCTAAGAAAATCAAACACATTTAAAATTTTTTAAAAAGATGTCCAACCATGTTCATACAAAACTACTGTACAAGGAAAATGGAAAGTGCAAATCAAAGTATTTCAGTTTATATTCTCCTTAATGAAACTACAATAAAGCAGAAGGAAACTAAATTAAATAAACCTTAAACAAGAATTTACAAAATTTTAAAAAATTTAAATCATAATTTATAAACTTCAAAACAGAAATGGGCAAAAAAAATAGAGATGAAGAATTGACAAACTCAGAAAGAAATGATATTTTTAAAATTATAAAATTCATGTTAGAAATAAAGTCTAAATTACAAGGTGCACAAGGGAGAATGGATTAAACAACAACAATAGATCATAAAGGATATTAAAGAAATGCAAACATAAAGCCATGTCAATGAAAACAAAAGAAACTGGAAAAAAAATCAGGGAAAATGTAATTGATATATAAAATAGACTATAGGACATTTATCATAGAAATGATCTGATCCCCAGAAAATTTTTAAAAAACAATGAAATATATAAAGTTACAATCAAAGGAAGAAATTCTGGTAAAAGAAGACCTGACTCATATTAAAAGGACCCACTGTGTAACTGGGAAAACTGACCCAGACAAGCTCTAATAAAACTAGTATTTTTTAGACTGTAGACTCTAAAGATGAAGAAAAATCCTCTGGGCCTAGGAAACACACACACAACACACACACACACACACACACACACACACACGTACCTATCTCTCTCTCTCCATCAATCTAAATTGAAACAGAAAAGCAGATAAAGAAAATGTTTACAAAATGTTAATAATCAATGAACCAAGGAGAAGGATATATGGGTGTCCATGGAATTGCTCTTTCAAATTCTCTTTAGTTTAATTATTTTTTTTATAAAAAGAGAAAAATCATCACTAGTAACAAAAAAGAAAAAAGAATGAACAATTTTCATACAAATAATTTCCTAATTTCCTACATATCATTATTTTAATGGCTACATAATATTCTTTATAAGGATTATTACACTTCCTTTTAACCAATAACTCTTGTTTGGCATTTAGGTTTTTTTTTTCAGTTGCTGCAAGTCTTCAAATTTTGAACATGAGTTAAAATTTTTTAACAAACCAAAATGAGACCAAAAACTAAAGGCTGGCAGAAAGTAATGAGACGCTTTTAAAACAATTCCAGAGATGATCTTAAAACATGTTTTAATGATGTCAGCATGAACAAAATAAATATCATCTTGAAAGATGAAATTATATTTGCTGTGCAAATTTCATAGTTTTTTTTAAAAAATTAAGTAAGAAAAGAACAAAAAAAGTTAGGTAAGAAGAAAGGAGAAAATATACTACTTTATAGTCACACTCAAATAAGCAAAAAATGGTAGAGCTAGGGATATATCTCAAAAGATATCACCACTTCCTCTCAGCTTACATTTTTTAGGGAAATATATATATATATATATATATATATATATATATATATATATAATGTTATAATATAGGTAACATGGGCTTGCACCTAACATCTATAATATAGGTAATACACCATGTATATAATAGTTATAAAATAGGTAAAGTGTGATATATGCATAATAGCAGCCAAGAAAGTGCTGTGCAATATATTAGAAAGGAGAGAGCAATTGCTTTAAACTTTTTAGAGGATGCTCAAAAACACTGACAGAAATAGTTTCATAAAGGAGGTGAGGCTGGGGATATGCTTGAAGTAAGAGAAGGACTTTCCCAGGGAATTGTGGGAAAAGTCATAGGAAAAAAATAATAAAACAAGGCTCAGAGGCCTTTGAGAATTCTTGGGTGAAAGCAGGACACAGTGTATGCCAGCAAATATCCATGAGCTTACTGAAAAAATATTTATTGAGCATCCAGCATGGTGAGCCTTGACTGACATGCTCAGGACTTGGAATTTGTTGTTAGAAAATAAGGAGCATTGAAGGCTTTGAAACAGCTTGTAATGTGATGGTCATGCAGATGGTTACGTGGCAGATGAAGACCTGGTCTCAGTTCAACATATGTCATACCCTGCCCTGACTCTGTATGCTTGATAGGCCCAATTAGAGTATCTCTCACACCTGTGGCAACACGGTTACTGCCTTAAAACTCATTCTCAATCAAAAGTATAACTTTTATTACTTTATACAATTAACCCTAATGGACATTCCAAGGTTCTCCAGAGCAGTCATAGGGCTGACATGCTATAACAATGATAGAAGGATCAGCTCAAAGCTATACCATACTAAATACACAAATGAATGCTGAATAAAGGAACCAGTTATTTTCTAAATAGCCAGCTGTTGGTATGGAGTAGATTAATCATAGTGATAGATAAATGGCTCAGTTATTCTTTTTTTTTTTGGGGGGGGGGATGTTTGGCTATAAAGTCAGCTCAGCCCAAAGGTTTCTCCAGGCTCCTAAAACATTCTGGATATGGCTGACAAAGATATTCACTTTGTCATATTTCTTTGTCCCTTTCATTCCCAGGGATGAAGATAGTGTACTACATCAATAATCATGACTTTATTGGAAGTAAATATGATTTTCTGGGTCTTCTGGAAAGTACTATACATTTAGTTGCTGTGTTTACATGATTTCAATTTGAAACCAACCTTTGAATGAATCTCCTCTGGCTGAATTACTTTTAGTTTAGGCCTCATTTGATTTAGGCAGAAAAAGAAAAATCATGTACTGAAAGATAGAGTCAAATTTCCTGTGCACAAAAGTAGAGATGTTTCCCCATTCCTCCCAAGGATTAAGTGATAAGGTGCAACAAACACTGGATCGGACCAGGGACACTTGGGCTGCAGTCTCAAGTCTGTCCCATTAATTAATTAATTCACTCATTCATTCATTAAATATTTATTGAACTTCCTATGTGCAAAGCACTGTCCTAGGTGTTGAAAAGAATAAGATGATATTGACTTTGGGGAGAGAATCTAACTTATTTTGACTCAGGCCTCTCAAAAATTTTCTATGTGTGACTATCTGCAGTCATAAGCTTAAAATGATTTAAGGAACCAAGTAGGGAATGTGTGGAACAAGGATGAGAGTATGATGGAATTGGTGGTGAGGATCTATGGTGTACTGGACAAACTATGCCTCACCTAAAGGCATTCAAATTCAATTTTTCAAAATAAAATATAACGGGAAAAGCCACATTGCAGGCCCTATTTGGAGGGACTCTAGTTTCTCACCCTTGAACTATATAATTTCTAGGATATTCTCTGATCCTCACATCCCTTTCATACTTTAAAACAAATGAATGAATGAGTGAATGAATGCACGAGTGAATCTATTTCCTTAAAGCTTAACTTCCATTCAGTTTTCTAGATGACCCTAATCAAATTCACATTTTTGGCAGGAGTATCTTCTTCTGAAAATTTGTTCTATGGGAATGGGAAATAGACTTGGGGGAGGGGAGAAAGTGGGAATGAAAAGGCACTGAAAACACACTTGGCCCACTTAGCATATTAGTTTTAGGTGACCCTACCTATACACCCTTCTACTTCCCCACTCAGCCTAAACCCAGAAGTACCATTTGAGTCAAAATTCTTGTCTTAGATTATGATTTAGGTTTGGTGCTAAAGAAGATACATTTCACAGCCTGTAAGTTACTAAGGACAGTGTCTGGTACTTGCTAAGTGTTCAGTAAATGAGACTGTGAGTAGACACACAGCAATGTATATAAGAGCCTTGCCTCAGGTCAGAACTTGGTTTGAAACCAAATCCCACTTTTTATAGGTGGGTGGCCTTAAACAAGGCATTCAGTCTCCATAAGTCTCAGACCCCTCAGAGTACCTCCACGTGGGGTTGCTGCAAGATGCAACGTATCTCAACAGCGTTTCTGGGATGTGTCACGTATCCAGCACAATGCCTGGTAGTCAGCAAAAACTAAAGAAGCACTGGCCATTTTATCAGCTTTTGTGAAGGCACTACTTATTTTTTGAAAATTTTTTTATTTATATTTTTGTAAATTGATATATAAAATGAGAGCATATTATTAAATATGCTATAAAAATTATTTTAAAAGAAGGAAGCCTTATACATCACTTTAAAAATTATTACACATTGGATGGCTCTATGAAGAGTTAAATCACTGCTTTATCTTTCATAAGCCTAGTGAAAACCAAATGGCACAAGGATCAATATGAAACTTTAAAACAATTTTTTTTTTCAGACAGAACATCTACGTCTATAGTTCAGGCACATTTTTACACATCAGTGAAAGTTCCAATTAATATTTCTGAAACTCGTCGACTGGCATAGATTTTCTTTATAGTTGGAAAATTGTCAAATGTTTAAACAAGGGGACAGAAGTTGTGCTAGTATAAAAGCAAATAATAACATTTTAAAACTCTGTCACTATCCAAAGTCCATCATCTTTGGTCTTATCTGAATCTAGGGAAATGTATTTGATTATTATAGGTCCTATTTGCATGCATTCAGTATTCACATTCTATTCATTTCCTGGAAATCAAGAAAGGGCATTTTATTCTTATGTGTGAAGGCTTATTTTAATCAACAAACAAGCATCATACTACCAGTATTTTTATAAACACCTATTTAAAACATAAAATTCTGTATTGGCACATGGTACTTTTATTATTTACTTCTGTATTTTAAAGCTTGGTTACAACAGAGAAAGATTGTATGTCGTTGACTCCTTTAAGCTGAAGCTTTTTATGACACTAAGGGCTGCTCACCCTTTCCTCCACTCTATCCACACCAATCATTTCAGTGCCTCAAAGCAATTTCTTACATGAATAGCGTCTCTTCAACATGCTATTTACCTGAACCTTAAAACTAAACACTGATAGTAAAAATAATCTCTCAACTTTAAAAAAGAAAAATCTTCGAGGTGCCATATGATAAGGGAAGACCTCATCTCACCCTGGATTTTATTTAACTTTATTCTAAGACGCCGCTTTTCACAGCAGAAAGCATTTCTCCTTTGGCAATATTCTAAGCGAATGACTTTATTTCAATTATATAAACCATAAATAAACAGAAATAAAAGAGATTAATGAGCACCGGTACAACTGAGTGACAGTCGTTAACTACAGTTTTGCTTTATTGAAAAACCTCTCTCTGACTTTTGTTCCATTAAGATTATATCCTAATTATCTCAGTTTCATTCTGCCATTAATAACCTTATTTTCTTGGAAATAGTACTGATGGATGAGTTTTAAATCGTACTTTCACAAGTAAGGCAGAGTACAATCAAGACAGGGGTGCCCATGTATAGTTTTGCGGGGATACATGTGAAACGCTCACATTTCCTAAATGGTCTTACAAATCAGACTTCAGCCAAATGTAGTACTCCATTATAAGGGACAGGGGAAATAATTGAATGTTGGAGTTCAAATTCATATAATAATTAGAAGGGACATTTATTTCAAAATGTGGAAAACTTGACAGTAAAAACAATGACAGAAATTCAGCTCAACAGTGAATTATAAATGTCAAATTACTAGTATGCATGTAAAAAAGTATGTAGCTATTAGAAACCAGACTCTGCATTTATGTGCAGTGCTTCTGCCTTTATCAGCTTCTTATATTCCTCTATGGTGTTCTGTCATTCACTGTCAAATTTCCAGTGTAAGATTATAAGACATATGTCAGATCAGTGTCCAAAGCTTTCCAGGTTCTGGACACACCAATGCAGCCCCATATTTTACACAATATTAAGTATATTAAATGGGAAAAGCTGCTCAGTTATTAGAAGTCAGCTACAGAGTGTACTCTAGCATGTGATATCATCTACTCTGAAGAATGCAAAGTGCAGGAGAGGGGGGAGCAGCGTGATTCTATATTGTGTGTGGACTCGTGATGCAGTCAGAGTATCAGCAGGATGAACAATGAAAAGAATGTTAACTAAATTTTGATGTGCAAGAACATGTGTTTAATTTGCAAGATGCTTTGTTTAATTAAAAGGTAAATACCATTTACAATTCCTCTTGCAGACAAATTTAGAGCAGCAACAACACCTACAGAGTGTTCAAATTGCCGGCAGAATTTGTTGGATGCATTCGATCAATTAAAAGGGTACACATTTGGGGAAAAATAATTATTTTTTCCATTTGTTTTCAAATAAAAATGGCTTTATTTTCTATAAACAGATTATTCCTAATGTGTAATGCCTAGCTAAGTGTGGATTTAAAGATATAAAAACTATATTATTGTGGAATTTAGAAAAATGGTATAGATGATCTTATTTGCAAAGCAGAAATAGAGACATAGACGTAGAGAACAAATGTATGGAAACCAAGGGGGAAAGGGGTGGGGAGGGAGGAACTGGGAGACTGAGATTGATACATATACATTACTGATACTATGTATACAATAGACAACTGATGGGAACATACTGTATAGCACAGGGATCTCTACCTAATGCACTGTGGTAACCTAAATGGGAGGGAAGTCCAAAAGGGAGGGGATATCTGTATGTGTATGGCTGATTCATTTTATTGTGCAGTAGAGGCTAATACAACATTGTAAAGCAACCATACTCCAATGAAAATTAATAAAAAATAAAAAAACTATATTATTATATACCTAGTGCAGAGAAAATAAACCTGAAGGCTCAAAGTTTCTCTTGTCACTCAACCCCTACCTCAAAAGAGATATTTTTCCCTTCCTCCCTTTTTCCTTTCCCTTCCTTCACTTCCCTTTCCCCCTTCCTCCCTCTGTTCCTTCCTGCCTGCCTGCCTTCCTCCCTCCCTTCCTTCCTTCCTGTCTTTCTTTCTACAGAGAGTAAGCTCCAAAAGCTGTGTGTTTCACAAAGACCTTTTCACCCCTCCAGAAAGATAACCTCAGTCGCATCACTTGGGCACTCCAACATAATTGTTCCATAAGCTCACTCGGATCTTAAAGCAGGTCAAAAAGGTCTCAGGTCTCATGTTTTTCTTCATTTAAGATTTGCTACTTTTTTCAGTGATCAGATGGGGAGTATGCTATTGCTTCTTCAGTGGGTCTGTGGGCAGAAAAGTCAGAGATTCAGAGCTCTTTACTTCCAACTTCTAGTCTCAGTAATACAGGTAATAGGGAGAACAATTCAACCATTTATCTCCAATGCAACACTTCGTGCAGTTGCAGCTTAATCCTGATTACACTTGGAGGCAGAAAATAGATCAGTGATTCTCCTGAGGATATAATCTAATCATTTCCTTGGTTGATACCAACACATGACATCCAGGCAACATGAAAGAGAAATTCTGCAAGAGTTCCTTAACAGTTCACAATACAGTGAATTGGATTTGGGTGGCCCTAACTATGGAACAGTCATCCAAGTTTATTTCAGTCAGTCTTGTCTATCACATGACTAACACATAGACTGCAGAAATGCGAAACAGCCAAACTACTATTTTATTAACGAATATATTATACTATATTATTAACTACTTTACAACTAATATGTTATATTATTGCTTTATTGGAACTGAGAACAAATACAAATTAAATTGTCAGGAAAGAGAAGAGAAGAAATTTCAGTGTGTAAATGTACTTTTTCCCCCTGCTTTATCAGACAAAACTCTTTTCTTCCTACCGCATCCCCCACTCTCCCCAATTCTAAAAGTTTGACTTTATATATTTGTCAAAAGAAAACTTCATTTCATTACTAGGCAAAATATGGTAAAACCCTGCAAAAAAATCCCTGCCCCTCACTAGTAGTAAACGTGGACATGAGACAATCGGCCATTGGTCCTCATTGTTTAAACTCTGACAAGCAAAATTGTTGCAGGGGAAGCAGCAGGGGAGGGATTTTAGGAAGCTGCTGTATCCTAATCATTTGATAATTTTTCATTTCAACATCCAGTGTATGTCTTGTTTGTAATGGCCTGTTCTACTTGAATAACATTGAAATAACATTGAAAAATGTTATTTTTTTATGAATCTCACAATAATGAGATGCAGGATTTTACAGGATTCAAATTTTTATACCTTGCCCTCCCCAATTATTCCACTGGGGGTGTGGAGAAGGGGGCTACTGTATATCATATTCTAAAAGGGGAAACGAGCTTATCACAAAAACCAATTATAACAGACCCTGTGGCTTCTGCCTTAAACTCTCAAGCTAGTGCTCTCCTGGCCCTTTGGTTCATCTGCTAGGATAATCTAATATACATTTGAAAATGTATCTTTTTAAAAACATCTTGTTGAATAATTTCCTCTTTGATCTCTTTATTATTTCTTTATGCTACTTCCTGCACAAGTCCATGTTTTCTCACAGGCCTGTAATCCCAAATCACAAGAAGACTCTGGAAAGGAATTACCCTTGATCCATGAATGGATCACCTGAGAGGACCCTGCCTACATGGTTACAGTGTGCTTTCTCCATTTACCAATTTCCAGTCAATTAATTATTTGGCACTAAGGATATCCCCAAATTTCTTTCACAGGAAATGTGGAAGAATATTAGCATGTTTTTGCTGCCTTACACTTTATAACACATTAAAGGTATTTTTTAAGAAAAATGTCTTTATAAAATGTCTTTATAACCATTGTTAAGACTGGCATTTGACTTTGTCCACAATTAAAATATAAATTTCAACAAATTAAAGCCTTTTTCTGGATTGTTTTATTTTTTCCTTTTGTTGAATTTCTAATGTCTAGGACAGCTGCCAAGTTCATGGCAATAACTAGTTGTTGAATGAGTGACTGAATCTCTGACAATCAAATAAAGAAGGAACATGATGCTGTGGCAATGCACTTCTGCGTTAGAGGTTGAATACAGAAAATCTGGGTTCCAGTTCTCATTCTTCCACTAAGTAGGCAGTGACATGGAGAATTCTGAATTACTTCTTAGGATGTCAATTTATCCATCAGTAAATAAAAGGATTAGACTAGATAATTTCAAAAAGCCCTTCAAATCTAAAAATCTGTGAGAGTGTTTTGGTACAAATTCACGCAGACAAGCAAGTTTCATTACATAACATAATAGTTCCAAACTGATATACTAATGGTTCTAATGAGAGGTTGGGAGAGAAAATTCCCAGCATGACATTAACAATCATATTCAACTAAATTAAACCTTTGGAAAAATCACAGATCCCCAACATGACAGGAGGCCATGTGGCCAAATAATCTGCACACAAATGACTGAGAAAGATGAGACACATGGGCTGCAGTCCAATCAGTGACTTAAGGCAGTTCATCTGGCTTTTTCTGATACTTTTGAGCCCTACTGAAAATGAAGTAACCCTAAGACCATTTTATGAATCACATTCTGTACCTGAGCTAACTTTACAACACAGAGTAAATCAGTTCTACACAATATACTTCAGTGCATTTTAAGTGTGCCTTAAAATGTGGGTGCCAGTCTAAAATCTCTTGCCAATTAATTTTATATATTTTTTGCCATGGCCACTCCAGAGATTTGTTTTGATATTTTTACTGTAACCATTCACAGAACAAAGAAGAAACATATGAATGGAGATGAAAAGCACAAAACCTTGTGAGTGTTAAACTCCTTCATGAACAAAAACTAGCAGAAATGTAATGTGGAATGACTTACCTGGCGTGGGGTAAGATCGGTCTTGTGGGGGGGTGAAGAAGACTAAAATTGTACTCAGGCCTTTCAGATATCTTTTTAACTGCTTTAACTGCTTTTCTAGTAAAGCTGATGTAGTTTATTTAGTCTTTTGTGATTTTTATGTCATTTAATTCACCACTGAAGACAGCACAATTTCTACATTTGCATCCTTTTAAGTATAAAAAGGTATTCACAGTTAAGCTGAAAGAAAGCTTACTCACTGAGATATATGGACTATGAGCTGTTAATGATTTACTGTTTAGCATTTTGAGAAAAACCAAGGCCCTTTCTGTGTTTGGACAGTGTGGTTAAGTAGAATGGACAGAGGAGCTGGAATCATTTCCAGGCCTGGCTGTGCACCTTGCCAGGGAAGCTAAGTCAATTCATTCTCTCAGTTTTTTCAACTGGGAAATAGGAATAGGGAATTGATGACTAGAATTTTTTGCAACAAATACTCCCATTTTATCTAATATTTTCTTTCCAGAAAAGATTACCTTTTCTCTTTTTTTTTAATGAAAGACAAAACTCAGACTTAAACTATTAGTTTATTGCCACCTTGAATTCAATACAATAAGCATCATTTCTCAAGATATCTCTCCCACTGCCTACTTTTCAGATCCTTACTTTATGATGACCACCTGTTGTCTCCTTAGTCAAATAAATAAATCTTTCTAAGATTTACTTTCCTGATCTGTAAAATGAGAAACTATAATAGTACCTTATCCATAAGACTGTAGTGAGAATTAAATGAGATAATGAAGGTAAAGGCTGAAGCTTAGCACCTGGTAGTGAGCAGACACTCAATACATGTTAGTTCTTATTATTATAATTGTTATTATTATCTTCTGGAGTTCTAATCCTCTGTGACCGGCTCAGATCTCCCAGACTGTTGGATATAAAAGAGAGGTGCCGGATCCCACTCCAAATCAGCCTTACTCCCTTTCCTATTAGCAGATCAAATATTCTGTCATCCATCTGAAAATACCAAATAAAAAGACACACCATTTTAAAAGATACTCTTCTAGATCTGGCCTACTATAAACTAGTCTCAGGGACAGTCAAAATCCTTAATTCTCTCCCCCAAAGAGTGTGTGAAGAAAGTAGAAGCAAATAGTACTGATCTTTTCTTACTGGACCTATACTTATTATTTGCCTAAACTTATAAAACAAAATTTTTAAAGCCTTACTCCTTCTCCAAAGACAGTAAACATCCAGAGGCAACAGACACTACTGAAAGTCACAATAGTAAGACATTATGCCCATCTCTAACTCAAGGTTGCCTGAATAGAAAGAAACATTGTGATTTTTAATAACCTGTACCTAAGCACAGAAGAACCTGCCACTCAAAGCACATAGACTATTTCAAGGTTAAACTAATTTCAAAACACCATACAGAACTAAGTTATGAATTGTCTAGATAAACAAAACAATCCCTTCGCCAGTTCTCTGGTGAAGAATGGGAGCAGTACACAGGAAAACCCCAAAAAAGGGCTGAATCTCTCTTCCTTCTCAGTAAGAAGATGAAAACTTTTCTGCCCATGCTAGGACTTGAGACTGAAAATAGGACTCACGTCCAGGTATGGGAGGGAGGATTAAACTAAAGGGAATCTTTCCTCGTCTTCCCTCCTCTTTCCAATACACAGAATTACTGGTGTTGCCTACAACCTGCAGTATCAGTAAACGTTTCCTCCAACAGCTAATGAAATGCTTCCAGAAACATGCACATCAGTAGCCCTCTTCCGGACTGGTAAGTGTGGGTTTGGATGAGGGTGTGTGTGTGTGTCTGTCTGTCTGCGTTTGATCTTTATGTTTGCAAAACGTGCTTTCAAAAGCAGCCACGATTTATTTGGGGTGGGGTGAGTTGCCCCTTTGTCTCCCCCAGATCTCAGCCCAGAGGACCAGAGGAGGGTCAGAGAGGGGCATGGGAGAAGAGGCTGGACTCACACTTACCTTTAAGCAGCAGACGAGGTGAGAGTGGATTTTGGCGCTTTGTTTGGTTTGTTTTGTTTTCTGTTTCTTTTAACGCGTCCTCAGCGCCGGGGGCGCTGGAGGGTCGCTGCGGGGCTGGGCGGGGCGGGGCTGCGCGGCCGGGCGGCGGGAACCAGGAGCGGGTTGCCGCGCCTGCCGCGTCCGGCCAGCAGGGGGCCCCTTCGCTCTGCCTAAAGCCGCGCTGCCTCCTCGGCCGGCTCAGCCCGCGCTGCCCACGACCCCGGGAGCGCGGAGGATCTGAAGAGACGAGGAAGGCGAGGGCTTGACAGAGACCAAATGGGGTGAGCCACACAGTGGGTTTCCCCGAAAGCTCGCCTTCCTGGAGCTGCTTGACACTTGACAAACTCTGGAGGAATCGAGCGTTTTCAGGAACAGGGTCCGCGCCTCCGCTTTACTCTGGCTCCCAAGCGCCGCGGCGCCGTCTCGCTCCGGCCTCCGGCCCAGGTCGCCTTCGGCCGGGGGCAGCCTTCCCGGCGAGGGTGTGAGGGGGCGAGCCGACGTCGCTGGCCGAGACGCGGGAGGCCCGAGAGAGCGCGCGGTGGGGATACAGCGGGGGCGGCGACTCCCTGTGCCCTCGTCCCCGCGCGGACCGCACCTTGCGCTCCTGGGGCTGCAAAACGCAGGCCGCCTTAACCCAAAGAGGCAACGGTTTGTGTATCGTTGTCCGGTGTAATCACACCTTTGCTTTGGCTTCCTTTCCTCGAGCTGAGAGCCAAGGTGGAGGTGGAGTTTTCGCTCCCTCACTCTCCCCGAGGAGGCCCGGGTCCGAGACCGCGCTGGCGGGCCGCAGCTGCTGAAACTAGAGTGGATGTGGCTAAAGCCGTGCCCTCGTCCCACGCCGGGGCGTCCGGGGAAAGTGAGCCGAGCCGGGGCCCAGGGCGGCTGGCCTTCCTCCGCGTTGGCGCACTGGGCCTGGCGACCGGCGCGCTGCCCTTCGCCACACGAGAGTTGAGTCCCGGCCCGCCCGCGAGAACTGGCCTCCGGCAGTCTTCGAGACCCTCTCTCAAAACAGCGCGAGCACTGGGACCTGCCTTTAGCTGGTCTCGGTGGAGATAAGGAAGATACTCCTATCTTTTAAGGGGTCTCTCAGAACTACCTTGTTTAGATCTGCAGCAGTAGTGATGGCCTTGAATTTGTATAAAGTTACTGCCGGAGACACCCTCTCCCCAAATGCCCTCAAGCCACACACCGCACTCCACCAAAACTCCCACCGCTCCCACTCCATTTGCATTTGAAAACCTCTGGAAAGAAGCACTTTCAGGATGAACACACACACACACACACACACACACACACACACACACACACACGGCCCGCCAACTGGAAACTGAGTTGAGTCATAGGACACAAATGAATAAGATTGCCTGGCCTTTAGCTTCTGAGGATAAGAATGTCCAATAACCCAGGATTCCGGCAATAACAACATTACAAGGTTTCTGGAACCCTGTTCGGATCCTTTAGAAACAATTAGAATAATAGTGATGATAGTAAGAGGAAGAGAATTGTGTTTTTCAGGGCACTTGCGGGCCATCTGTTGCGTCGTGTGTGGGGAGAACTAAAAATCATTGCCCTTGATTCAGACCCGCAGGTCAAATGACACCATCTCTCTTTTCTGGACACTAATTAAGAGCAACTCTGTCCATAGACGTTTGATAGACATTTGAATCAAAATAGTTGAAATTGTCTTGCTCAATAGCAGTGTGCTTTTATATATATATATATATATATATATATATATATATATATATATATATATATATAAAATCATGTGTAATCGTATCAAATATATGATATGTATTTTGAAAGAAAAATGTCCACTCAAAGACAGTTAGAAATGTCAGCTGCAGGCAACCAGCCACTCTTCTGGCTACAACAAGTTATGCAATTAATAGTCCAACAGCCTAGTCCAAATCCTCTCTTTGCTTGGATCAAGAGTATTAATGAAATGTAGAGGCAAAGATCTTAATTTATAGATGTACTGTCCTTTTGAAATTTACCAAGCTTTAAAAACGTAATAAAACAAGGGTAGGTTTTCAGGTTTTGTTGTTTGGTTGGTTGGTTGGTTTTGTTTTTAGATTTGTTCAAAATATGACATAGTCATCCCCAGTTCCCATATCATGTTTTTATTCCAGAGGGTCTGGAAAAAGTATCAGTGAGTAGGGTAAAAAAATCCTCCAAGAAAGCCCTGAGTCTTGCCACTATCCTTATTTAAGTCTTTTGTGTGCATTTCAGAATAGCTGTTAAGATAGAATAATGCATTTCATGTTCCTAACTACTTCAACACAATGTGGAAATAATACTTCTAACATTTGACTGGGTAAAATTCTTATTGCTTGCTAATTTGACATTAAAATTAATGATATTTTGCATAATGATATCCCATTGTTCAATAAAATATGTATTTAAATAATAGGGAAATACCACTGCAGGGTTCTTTATGACTCAGTGTAAGTAGCTATATCATGACTTCGAAAATATAAAAGAATCTTCCCATAAGCCTTCTGAAATCATTCCCATAAACCTGCCCCACTTTCTAATACTGTTGAGAAGTTGACTTAATCTCTATTCTGTCAACACTAAATTTATTTCATCTTGGCGAGGTGCCTTGTTTGGAAAAGTTGATTGTAGGAGAGGAGGATAGGATGGCGGGAGCATGGACGTTGAAATAACATTTTCATTTTATATTCAAGAAAAACATTGTAATTGTCCTCATCATATCAGTAGTAGGAAGACTCTGAAAGGGTTTGATTCGAATGCACTTCATTGAGTCTACCTAGAGCACACTGACATCAAGTAGTAAATTACCCAGAATAATTTATTGTTGAGAAATCATAATTCCAATTCTGTTGCATTTGTTTTTAAGTTTTGCTGGAGCTTGTGGGGAAAGGATATGAAAAGGTGAAGAAACAATATTGAGTGCAAAAAGGTACTTCTTGTGTGACAACAAAGTGGGTAATCTGCTCCACCCTGCAATTCTCAGAAGGAAAACTGAAATCTTCTATCTACAAATCTCATTTCATTTTTTTCTCAATTTACTAGCTATTTCTAAACAGTTTAAACTATGATGTAAACAAACTTAAAGTTAATAAATGGACTCTACTTAAGTATTGGGAGAGAATGAGTAACATGACTACCGTAAATTTACGAGGGCTTGGCCAAATTCTGCCTGCACTTTCAGCCTAACCTGCAGGGGGCAATAGCTTGACACGAATGACAACAAAGGTTGCTGAGCTATAAGACTTGGATTTCTGACTATGACCCTGGAATGTTGTGTAGGTTGGAAAGAGTGCTTAATTAATGTATATTGAAACAAAAGATCAGGTAAATTGTTTGGTTTGTCTTCAAGCTATATTTTGAGACTAATCTAATTCATAACTGTGAGGTTTTTTTTTTTCCTTAAAGAGATGATCAAAGTTTCAGAAGACATATTCAGCTATCTCAAGAATTATCCTAAACACTAATTGTTTACTATGAATATATGTAATTTATATTCTCAAAGGCAGCCAAATCAAAATAAATACAGCTTTCAATGTTCAAATGGATGACAAAATTAGAGGAAACGCGGCCTATTTGGACATAGATAATAAAAGAACATCACATATCTAGATAATAAACTCTGTATTCCTTTTTTAATTTTAAAAATACAAATGGGTAAGGGATGGTCACTCTATTGTTTGCACTATTTTCTTTCCACATATAAACCACTAATTTTAAAAACTGGTTTATATTTATATTTAAATATCATGATCAGCAATTAGTAAGCGATCTCTTTTATTGCCATAGTTTTTTTATTACAGGTAGAATTGAATTTATTGGCTATTGATAATCTACAGTCTCCCTCCTCCTTGTCCCCCCTGACCCTGTATCTCCACTCCCTCCCCTTCCCTATACCTCCCCCATCAGCTGATCAGGAAAGACTGGAAACAGTCCAAAAGGAATTTTGGCCAGAGGGAATAACTGTAGAATTAAAAAAGAAAACTCTCCCCATTCCTCACTGCAATCACACTTAACGTTCATTATGTCAATTTTCAGTGATGCAAAATGTCTTGCCCAAGAGGCATCCTGATTTCAGGAAATCAAAAGGGTATCTGGCATTAAACAACATCCAGTCAATCCTGGTGGGATTAACTGGGCTGAGTTTCTATATACTGCACATGCTATAGATCTACTCTGATCACAGTAAGGAAAAAAATGATAATAGATTTTTTTTTTTTTTTTTTTTTTTTTAGAATTGCTGCACAGGAGTGTTGTTTCTTTCATGTGGCAGAATTTAATCTTGAAAAAATCTTTTAAAACATCTTTTTTTCCTCCACTGTGGTAAAGATATGGTATCTATTTTTGCATTTCTTTAAGGAAGGAAGATGGGGTTGCTTATACTGGGAAAGAAAATTTTATTCTCAACACCCCCCCCCATTCTACTAAACCGTTTTAGTCGACATATGTTTGTTATCAGAGAGAGGTGCTGTGAACACACAGCCATTTTCTTAGCAGCTTTTTGACTGTATGTTACCATGGTCCCACAAGGCATTGGTCCTTTCCCATTGGGAAGTCATGAATAAGAGACTATGAAGCTTGCACGTCAGATCTTCCTCAATTAATCCACCATTAGCATGTTTGGGATCCACTACTGGATGGTTAACAGCAGCTTTTGTAACTGTACGCCGACCATACCCAATTATGCTCTGCTAAAAATGAACTCTTTGCAGACCAGCCCTCTCGGGTTGTCAGTGTTTTCCGTTTTCCTATTTTAACGTTTGTGTATAGTGGCAGGCGACAGATGGTGTAGATCAGATCGATTTGATTGCATTAGATGATTTTTTTTCCCTTCCCCACTCCTTTCTGGAAGCTCGCATCAGCTGAAGGCTACCGCCTGGGACTCCTCGGAAGCGTGAGCAAGCCGCCACCATGCGAAGGCACTGGGGCACAGCCAGCGCAAGCCACCGAGGTCCCTTCTTAGGGCTTGTTAACACTGTAACCCGGCACTCCGAGGGAAGCAGCTCCCACTGCCCAGAGCCTACCTCACTGCTCATCAGATGACTCTCTGGCTTCTACACACAGTTGGAGTTCCGCTTGAAACCTGGATTTAGAGGGTAAGCTCTTCAATCGAGATGGATTTGTGACAGTTACTTTGCTATACCGCAAGACAAATCTCAGCAAACGTAAAGGATGTAGGATGTGTGGAACAGGGAGACTATGTTTACATCGATAAATCTGTTTCTTTTTGTCTGAGAACGACAGTATTATTCAGTAAGATGTGTATAGTGTTTTTCCATTGATTGTAAGAGTCGACTATCACACTCCTCCCGATTTTTTCCCTCTCCTCGGTGTTTCCCCCTTTCTACTTCAGAGGGAAAGAGAGAGGGAGAGGGAGGGAGGCAAGGGGGAGGAGGGGAGAGAGAGAAGCATTTCTGCTTTAGCTTAATTGGCTTATTTCCTCAAACCGATTGCTTTGTCGCGTTTCTTTATGTATATTTGGTCGCAAATTACCAAGCGTTTGACTGGGATGGGTGTTGAAGTGCGGGGGACAGGGTGGGAAAGTAGTGGGGACTGGCAGTCAGTCGCGGTGGCCTTGAGAGATCAAAAGGTGCTGAAAGCCCTTGCCCGCAAAACACACCTCTAGTTATTGGGGAGCTAGAGAAATGTAGATTCTAATAAACATGGCTTTCAGGAGTCGATGAACAAAGGTACTTAATGCAGACCTAAGCCTCCGTTGATATTGCTCCGCTAGCAGTATCTAAATATTCAAAAGCAAAGTGTAAGTTGATCAACAAACGCCCTGATGGTATTGGGCTTTTTTTCCCTTTTCCGTTTTTGTGTGGAGGGTGGAGAAGGGGGGGAGGGTGGATGGGTGGGGGAAATCCGACAGCTTAAGGAGGCTTGAATTGAATATGCACCCAGCGGCAGTGGTCTCGTAGGAAATGGTGTTCTCGTAAGTCAGGCTGCCCCGCGGAAGCACGAGAGAGCTTTGGTTAGAGCTCAGAGTCAGTTCTGCTGCGAGTGCTGCCGGCAATCGGCCCGGGCTGAGCTGTCCACTCGTCCAGGTGCTGAAGCTGGGAGAGCATTTAGGTAGGTAGGGAAAGGGCTGGCACTGACTACTTGGATAAAAAGAAAGCATATTGACTGCGTTGTTCTAGTTTCTTAAAGCGTGTGAGTCTGTGGGTCAGTGTGTGTGTGTGTGTATGTGTGTGTGTGTGTGTGCCTTATTCCAATTGTGAGGAAGCAAAACTAAAGGAGATTACTCAGAAAGCATTGAAAAGCTGTGTGGGTATTTATGCTGTGATTCTCATATGCCATGTATTGTTGTGTATGTATGTATGTATGTATATGCATATATGTATGTATGTGTGTTTGTGTGTGTGGTGTATATATGCCTTGATAATCCTTTTTAATTCAAAAGGAATGTTCTATTTACTAAATCAAAATCTGTCTCTATAATGTGTTTCTTATTTTCCTTTTAATGTTAGTTGATTTTAAATGGAAGAGTTCAGGAACAAATGTACACTTTGCTCACAGACTATTGCATTACTTTCCCTAAGGGCTTTTGTTTCTAGGAGTTCAAGCTGAAGAGAACCTGTCAGCTTTCTGTGTGAGTGTGTGTGTGTATGTGTGTGTGTGTGTGTGTGTTTGGTTGTAGCATCCCCAGAGAAAAGCTTCACTTTATAGCTATGTTAGGTAATGGCAGAAAATAGCACTTATTAATTTGTTTAATTGGCATCTGTCTTTTTGTGAAAGGTGTACTTAAAAGTCATCTGAAAATACTGTAAAATAGGCTACTAATTGGGCAATGCTGCTTTTCTTTTGAGTTATTTTAGGCATCAGGCATTATATACTAAACAGCTGTTCATAAAACCTAGAATTCATGTTGATTTTTCTATTTGTAAGTAACGTGTCAGGAAAATGATGAGTTGGTGTGTTGGAGAAGTCATATATTTAAAAAATAACAGTAATAAGAGAAAGCACCACCTAAATGCCTTAAATTGCAACCAGGTCAGTTAGAGATGAGTTGTGGTAGTGGGAGAGATTCTGTTATATAATTATCCCTTGATGAAGAGCTATTTGCACTTACATAATTTGAGGAATCATAACGTCTATTGCCATGTTTCCATATACCCCTCCCTATTCCACTCACATGGATGTACTTCCATGTATTTGAGAGTAAAGGGAAAAGCAAATTGAGAACTTTCTAATGGAACCACAACATGTCTTGGGTAGTGACGTTGCACTTGTTCATTTTATTTAGTGAACAATAAACCCCTATTATCAGAATATTCACTGCAGGATCTTAAGACAAAGCTTTTCCAGTAAGAGCCATATTGATCATCAAAGAATCACAGAGATTCTCTCTCTGGAAACCAAAATTACAGTCAATTTGCAAATGAGTTTATACTGTTTTTTTTTTTTCTTAAATTTTTTTTTTATGAAGACAGAGCTTCAAAGGTTTCTCTGTAGAAGTGTTCACAACAACTGCACAGCAATGTATTTATACTGTATATTAAAAATGTGGGCTATGGAATTACACCTCGTGGTACTACAAAACAGTGCCTAAATCATGGAAACTCTACCAGCTTGCCAATTCAGTGAGTTCTGATACTATGGAAAATGAGTTTAATTATTTTGTGCTTTGAAGCTTTTTTTTTCCCTTTAAAAATCATTATGTTGTATAGCTCTAAGGCCTTCAAAGGAGAGATGCCTATTTTTGTAGATCTATAAGTATTTGATTTCAAGTAGTATATTGAATGAGTGTTTATTTTCTGTGATCTTGGGCTTGAGAAAATGCATTTCCAAAACACACTGCTGAAAATTTCACCCATGCATGACCCTATCTTTATTTGAGCCTCACTTCTTCTTAAAGCCGTCTAGGCAAATACATTTGTAATATTTGTGTGCTTAACTATGCATGTCTCTTACAGGGCTCTCTCGCTGCCATGACACTCAATCAAAGCACCTAGAGTGGGCTGGCTGAGACCAGAGAGGGTACCAAGCAGAACAAGGACAGAGGAAGGCACTGGGAGAGCACCAGGTAAACTAAAGGTTACTTGTCACGCCCACCCTGTGCCCAAAGAGCCTTCCCACGTCCTCCTTCTTCACTGGGAAGAGTGCACTCTTCTTCTGTGTTAAGTGGTTGGTTTTGTGATTTGTCTTTCAGAATTGGAGATAGAGCAGCCATTTGGATTTGGGCAGGAAGCAGCCGATCACAGCTTTGGATCCTTCTTTAGGGAAATCGAGTTATGGATTTATGGTCCCGGTCAAGCTCAGCCCAGCCCCAGCCAGGGGCGGGCTCAGCAGCAAGAGTTCTGGTGGCGGCGGCAGTAGCAGCGGCAGCGGTAGCAGCGGCAGCAGCAGCTTGGTCCTCTGACTCTCTTCGGTGACGGGTATTCTTGGGTGGATAATACGGATTACGTTGTTATTGCTTAAGAATACGCGTAGTCGAGGAGAGTACCAGCGGCAGGCGGGCAGCGGCCGCCCCTCCCAGCCCACCAGCTGGCCTCTAAACGCCTGTGGTTGCCAAGGTAGCACTTTTTTGATCTTTTCTTTTCCTCGGTGTTTTCGCTCTGGGTCGCGTGTTAGGTGATCGCAAGACACATCCCACCAGAAGGGCTGTGTGCGCCGCGCCTCTGGTGACTGGAGCTGTAGAATGGGTGCGTGCAGAAGGGCGGGGGTCGAGGCGGAGGGGAGGGGCGGGGAAAGGATGAGGGTCTGTTCGGCGAAGCCTGCGGGGAGTTTCGGCGTCCCCGGCCTTCCAGGCTCCTCTCCCCGTTGGGGTCTGCCTGCGGGGAGAGACGCGGCCCGGGCGAATTTCGAAAGTTGGGAGTGATGGAAAGGCCTTGAGCAGTTTGGCAACGTCGCGAGTGAGGAGCTGGAGCTTAGCAGAGGGTCGCTGCGGGCTGCCTGCGCAGAAAGGGCGTGTCCGTGGGCGAAGGTGCCCCCGCAAGCCGCGGAGGCTTGTGACTTCGCGAATCCCGGGCCCCACCCCCAGCCGTGCCACTCCGCAGCCAGACCTGGCGGCCCGGGTGGGGAGCGGGCGGGAGACCCGGGCCCGGGTCCCCCGGAACTTCCAGACTGGAAGTGTGTTGGGTCTCTCAGGGGCCCATATTTTCTTTTCGGATTCTCCGCGAAGGGGTGGAGAATCAGCATGGGAACCGGATTGGTTGCCGTTTGGCACAGAACTGGAACCTTCCCGAAAGCGGTGGGGCAGGCAGGGACTGCTCAGTCGTCCAGTTTCTTTGGGACACCTCTTCGTCGTGTCTTCCCTGCCTCTGCCGTTAGGATGAGTCTCAAACATCAACAAACCCAAGGCACGCTCCCCTTCTCAGGTCTGCTGCGATGGGACTAGAGGAAGAGAGAGCCTTTCCCTACTTCTACTTACAGTTTCTGTTTGTTTGTTTGTTTCAAATGTTAATGGACGATCAAAGCCTACGGATTTGTCCAGCAGAGGAGGGGTCCTAGCGAAGAACTAGCAACCACCCACCGATGCCCCCACCCCCACCCCGCACACTCGGACACATCTGAGGACGACCGGCTGTGGCGGGAGTTGAGATGCCCAAAATGGTGTTGGAAAAGGTGATCCACCGGAGAAGACGCGGGCCAAGGAGGCTCCAGCTCTCAGCTCTTGTGGGCTTAAGACCACGCGGCTCTGCAACTCTCCTTTCCCTCTAGGGAGGCGCCAGGGCCTGCCCAGTGGCGGCGCTTCATAGGTGGAAGGAGAAAATGCTGGAGACTAGAACGTGCCAGGCCCCCAGAAGGTTCCACGAGGCTCATTAAGAACCTCCTAGGACCCTAAGACCAAGTTTCTTACCTGCGTGGTGGCCCCTGATTTTGCACGGGCTGCGAAGACTGAATTCCTGAGAAATCGAAGCTGCAGGAGGGGAAAAAGAGAGAGAGAGAGAGAGAAGCCTGCGACGCTCTCCTTTGCGGCGCTCCCACACCAGCTCTAAACCGAGCTACTCCTCAGACACCTTTTCCCTTGGGAGGACTGGCCTTTCCCGGGCGCGACCTGCATGTACCCTGATGGGTTCTTGCCCACCAGAGCAGCCCTGAGCCATGGAGACATTGAGAGCAAAGTGCCCCAGAGGAGGCAGGCACACTCTCACTCTTTCCCATCTAGAGTCTCGCCTTTCTTCCAGTGTCTTGGATTCATAGTGAAGGGTACACTATGCCACGCCTCTCCCTGTCCCTATTCCTACCACACCGCATCTGATCCCACATTCAGGGTATCAGCACTCATAGCTTTTGCGCTCAGGGAAGGTTGTTTGCAAGGAAAATGAGTAGTGGCCCTTCTCAGAAGCTCCCAGGGCTGGCGATCCCGTTTTAAGAAGGAGTATAAGTAGAAAAGAAAACACAGATACTATCTTTGCACTCGAAATTCTATCACTAGCAAGAGAATTTGGAAACTGCTGTCCTTTCCTTCATCGTTCCATGAATTACCCTCTTTCACTCGGGATTCACCAGTTGGTGATAAAGGGCTTTTAAATATTGTGCTTGTTGTGTATTTAACAGAATTCAATATGTCTACTGGTGCCCTTGTTTCATTAGGAAATTGGGAAAGTAGAGAGAACCTGCATAATCCAGTAATTTGGTGATCTTTGGAAAGTTGACCTCATGCTGGTTTGTTAAATAAGTGTATGAGATTGAAAGGCAGAAAAGGAGTTGGGAACCTAGTGACAGAGTTTGCAAGAAATGAAAGATGTAATACTCTGGCATTTGTTGAGAGAATAAGGAAGAACTTTTGAAAAATAAGCTGTTTCATTCAATTCTTTGCCACTGGTACTTTAGCTTATGGTTGCAATTGCTTCATAAATGAATAATAATTTTTTAGAGTGGAATACTTTTAAATGCTAGTGACGAAATCTAGAGGAAACCTGTACTCATCTCTTTCTGGTCACAAAAAGTATTTGATATTCTTGGTTCAAGTGGTTTAACTACGTATCTCATTGCTTTCTTTCCTGTGCAGAATTATTTCTTAAAAAATTTTCCATTAAGTGTCAGTCTGACTGAGCTGGTTCCTATTTAAATTTAGAAAACAAAACAAAACAAAAAAATATGGGTTTTACCATACTTGGCCTTTTTAGATAAGAAGGAGGAAAATCCCCAAAACTTTATTAAATTGAAATTGCTGTAGTTAATTGTTATTGTTATAAGGCAGCTTTTTTTCTCCCTCAGAAATAGAATTTTAAATTACATCACCACTAGCCTGTTATCACTTTTGCCCTGTGGGTATCCATAGACAAGATTAAAGAAGTACAAAGTGATTCTGTATGTTTTTCATGCTAGATACAAGTGATTTTAAGTAATCATAATAGGTGGGTTGTTTTTCAATTGATGTCCAAATATTAGAAGGGTATGCATCCTTTTTCTAAAATATGGTTTGCTTTACAAAAGTGATACAATTTTTACCTGAGAAAAGCATATGGATACAGCTTAGACTGTTTACTTGACAGTAATACTTAAGGCACAGTGGACAGGGAAGGAGTAAACTTGTGAAAATTGCTTTTGTCTGCTATTTTTACCTTAATGAAGTCTGCCTAAGTACTCAAATCTTTATGAACACAATTTATGGCTTTTGTTAGAAGATTTTAGTTTTCTCGTTGAAATTTATATGTCTAGAACACTCAGATTTATAACATGATATTCATTAATAGGTGTAAGAAACACCATCTTGGTTGATGGTTTACTACTGAGTCTCAGGTAAGGAGATTGACAGAAACTGCATTTTACAAAGAATTTTCTGATTTTATTTTTTGTTTGTGAATCCTGTTCTGATATTTTTGCTTGAATAGAAGTGCAGGGAATGGTGGTTTTCAGAGTTAAAGATCCATTGAGGGTCGTGACAACCTCTGTGTGAATACCAAAAAAAATTATTGTGCAGATGATTCTGACCAAGCACATTTTTAAATAAATAATCATGTCCTGGAGGCAGGATCTCTCTCCAAGTCCACTGTTAGCTCTAGAATGATATGATTCTTGGTGTTAAAGCAGTGCCAGTCTAGAACTAGAACAGTACTATCAATGAATGTCCAGGCAAAGGAGAATGATGAAGTAGCATTTTGATGGGAGGAAAATTCCATAAGTCATATTACCATTTTTAAAATTATATTCCATATCAGTACTAGTAAATTTTCAAGTATAAAAATAGACATTTTTTTTGTCTAGGTGGAGATGATGGGTATATTGGGGAATATTTTGTGCTTTTATGTAGGACAGAGAAGGACTAAGGACACAGAAGCCAGTATAAGATGATCACGATTATTCACCAACTTTTCAATACTGTACAGTTTCCGCTGTCACTGAATCACAGAAATGACAGGATGATGTTCTTACTCTTATAAAGTAGTGTAATCTGCATGTTAGACTTACTATTTGAAAGTAAATTTATTTGATGATAAATGTTCTCAATACGAAGAAAACATATTAATGACAATACTTAAAGAGTTTTATTATCGTATTTAGCTATTACATATAGTTATTGGTAGTTATACACCTATAAACATAAGTGCTAAATATCTTTTAAACAGTGAGTTTTGTAGTACAGCTTGTTTTTCAAATGTTTTGAGATTTTCTCCTCTGGCACCTATACTTTAAATCATGACTTAGAACTCAAATTTAAATTTACAAAACCTTTCATGTGGGTGTATATTATAAGCTTTTTCATTGAGAAGACATTGCAATTCATGCAAAAACTGTAAGCTAAAGAAATATTATGAAATTTTAAGTTTCTTGAAATATGTTTAGTACCTGGTTGAGTTTGCTGAGTGCAGCTTGACGGTGGAACCAATGTGTCCTAATATTTATATTGTTGTCCCAGATTACAAATATGTGACTACCTAAATCTTTTACGTTCTGAGTTCTGAGTTCTCTATCCTGGTTAATAATGAGAGCTAAGTAAGACAGTCTGTTCTCCACAACCAATGAAAAGTATTATACTGTCTATACAAGTGTAAAGACAACACTTTTCATTTGCTGTGTTTGTGGAAATACCCTTTGAGATTCAGTAACAATCCATGGTATCTGAAAATTTATACACATGACACCTATAGCTGAAACTAAAAGTTAAAAAAAAAGCCAAGAATAAACTATGAACTTTAAAATATTCAAAGGATTTTAAATGAGGCTTCCTGTGTTTATTTTATTAACTTCAAAACAATACTGAACCTCAAATTTCAAACTAAAAAATCACTTATATTGCTGTAGCCTATTTACTAATACAATTCATGGTTAAAATACAGTTTATATCATAGTACACTTTTTTCAAGTTGACAAGTTACATTACAGTAGTGGCATAATTGCATAATTTGATAGTAGTGTCTGTTTATTAAACTTAAATAAAATGTGTGCTCTTAAGAGACACTTTCTAAAAAATACTTTTCATAACAATGATATAATTTAACTAGAAAATTGATATTTCTTGTAATTTTTTTAAAAATTTATATCCAATACACAAGTGGAAATTAATTGTTTGAGGTCTATTTTTATCTCCGTGAGCAAATGTGACCAATTTCAAGAATTGCTTCAAACAATCCCAAGATAATCTAAAGTTACTTATTTAAGATTTTTTTTGTATATCTGGTAAATATTCCATTCATTTTGGGACTTCAAGAAGAATGAATGAATGAATGAATGAATGAATGAATGCCTAATATTCTATCAGAAGCATAATTGCAAAAACATCTTTTCCTTTACAATAGAAACATATTAGGATAAGACTTAACAAATATTCTAAATTATTTTATGCATAACTTGTGGGGAATTAAATTTAAGAATGGCTACTTTATGGGTCCAGTTTCATGCACAATTTGTTTTCATAACTATTATTTTAAACAGGCTTTCACGGTGTTTACAAAGACAAAGCAAATTAGAGAATTGAGGCAGTTATATGGAAAAAACTTGAATCTTGTCTTTTCCTCAATTATATGATACTTAATGGAAGAAAGTGCATCTTATGGTAGAAAGAACTTTGGAATAAAGGCTGGGAAATCTGATTTTGAGTACAGGTTCTGCTGTGAACTGTGACTAGCCACAGGGCTTGCCCAGCGCTCAGGGTCTCATCCACAACAGGAGGGCTGGATTTAGATCCTCTCAAGGCCCTTCTACCTCTCATGAATTCCATTTCCAAAATAACCTTTTTGTTTTGGCCTGAATTCTACTCTTTATTTTATATATAGATAGATGGTGAGCAAATCGATACCACAACTAAGAAAGCAGCTTTAAAAAAGACATAAATCTTTCAAAGGTATTCACCAACATATTTTGTCTTGATATTGAACAGGAAATTGTTTTTACTTAAACAATCTTTACTTAAAATTTTAAAACATGAGCACATGGAGACATTTTTATCACTTCTTCACCCTTTGATTTTTATTTGAAGTTTCAGTGGGAAAGAAAAGCCCCGAAAGAATGACTTACTGATTCATCCTAGTGTGTTTTTTGTGGGAATGCGTGTATGTGTATGTCTCTATATGTATAATATTTGTGAGGCTCTCAAACCATGGATACATCTCAAAAATATTTCAAGTTAATAAGACCAAATCACAAACAACTCTTTTCAAAGTCTATGTATACAATAATAGTGGGTAAAGACTAAACATTGGGCCTTTTAAAATGTGTATTCTGTGTGTAAATGTTTCTGCTATTAAATTTAATTACAATTTTTAGAGGAATGGGGAAATTGCTATTTTTCATTCTGTTAAAAAGAAAAGGACTAATATTTGTCTAGGATATTTAATCCTAAAATAGCATAGCAATGGTACAGCCTTTTAGAATATCAAGTCCAGTGTCTGGCACATGGTAGTTTCTTTAAAATATTTATTAATTTAGTGAAAGCAACTATATCCTTTCAGGACATGTTAACACAGAATTTTACATTTTTTTCCATAGTTAATGTCATTGTTAAAAAATGGCCGTTGAACTAAATGTAGTTAAGTTTAATTTAATGTTAATGTAAACTCTAATTATCAATTTGTTTAATAGTGCTTTTATTTTTTTAATTTTTAATTGACGTATAGTTGATTTATAACGTTGTGTTAATAGTGCTTTTATTCTTTGCTAAGATAGAAAATTCATTTTCTCTGATTCTCAGATATAACTCCTAAATAATTGAAAAATCTGTGGGAACATTTCTTTTAAGCTGGTATGCTTTTTAGAATTGTAAGTAACTGTTTACTCAAGACTCATTTCATTCTATGTGAATTCTGATGTAGAAAATGTTACCTAATATATTTTATTTAATATTAAATCTATAAATACTTAGAAGAATTCATAAAATGTTAAACAAATAATAAATAGAAATTCATTTTATCCAATATAATAATTACTATGATAGATATATTTTCTAAGGTCAGGATCTGTGCAATATTTTTTTTTCATGATTTACTAGCAAAGCAAATTTAAATTACAAGCAAACTTAATTTATAGTTTTATTTGAAAGGTGTGACTCTCCTGGATGTTCCAAGTATAATAAATATAAGTTAACATTTTAAGCACAAAAGAATACACCCATTTTCTTAAAATTAAAATAATATGGCTTGTCAACTATTGTTTTATCCAGATAATTTACATAATGTTTCATCCACAGTTTAATGATGGATATGACACATCATGTCCATTTAAAACTTTGAGGATACGTTTAATAAAAGTTCTGTAAAGCTTTCAAAAGCAATTGATTTCAAATAGATTTCTGGTGATAGGAGCATGAGGTTCAGAAGCCATTTACTTACACTTCAATTAAAATATCTCATATTCTTTTCTGTTGCTGGATATAGTTGTACAAAACAGCTCTGACATTGTTTAATACTATATACTAGGACAAAGTCGAAATTCTTTACTCCAAACAGGTTTTTGTTAGTTGTGGCTGCTATATTAAGAATCAGTGTTGACGTTAAATTTTTTAGACGGTTTCACATTTAGATCTGGCGATCTGTGCAGATAACAATTGGATTTGACAAGAGACAAGGGACAGTGATAGCAAGTAACCATATTAAGGATGTGAACTGCAGAGAGGATCATGCAGTTTGGGGTGATGTGTTAAAGAAACAATAATGAAATTATTTGTGGCAGTTTTATTGGCAGATCTAATAGCTAGTACCAATGCACATTGAACAAATACCAATTTTTAGGAAACTTTACAAGAGATCATTTTTATATAGTGTCCTTTTCCCAAAATATGGGAAGTTGACAGTACTGATTTTATATAGTGTAACTATATAGTAGGGTTTCTTTCATAGTACGCAAAAGTTCTTGCTTTTATTTAGATAGAAAGTCATGCTCTAGTATAGAACTATATAGAAATGGTATAGAATCAATTAAAATAGAAATAGTGTCTGAGTAAAATGGGCCTAACTTACAGGTAGAAAATTGAGAAAGGCATGGAATCTGGATGTTTCACAGGTCAAAGGAAAGATCATCAGTCTGAAAAGACAGACTTGTGGAAAATTAAGCCTAAGGGGAACATGGCTTTAAAAAGCCTTTTTAATCCATTTTTCTATTGGAAAAGACATATTTTATATTTGAATGCCTGCTTTAGAAATAAAGTTACCTAGGGGGATTTGTTTAAGACAGTATTAGCAATATTTCTCAGTATAAAAAGGACACTTGTGTCTAAGAGTCTAGCTTTTCCTTTTCACTGCAATTTAAATTTTAGGGCGGAGGACTGTTTGTTAATTAACGATGGTAAAGTTATAGAAGATTGACACACTTGTTCTTCTCTGGCTTGGCTCTTGTGTCCAAAGACATAACATTCCCACTTGATCATTAGTTTTCTTTTGATGTAATTATTTTCCAGTCCATTATCCACACAGAGTACAAAATTTCATGAGTCTTAGATAAGCCTATAGTACATTCTTATGATTTTTAGTCGTCATGATAATTTTCTATTTCAGATCCAGTTATTTGGTGTATGGTCATACTTCTACTTTTTATACGTGAAATCATCACAACACAGGGAATCTAAGTAACGTCCCCATAGACATGCAGTTAATACTTGGAACCCATTTTCTAAGTCTTCTGGATGTTTTCTTTCTAACACATCACACTAAAACTTCAACACTGAGGTTTTTATTATAATTTTGCTTTTCCTGGTATCTGACAATAATTATATTATCCTTACTAGTCAGTTATTATCTGATTTAACCTTTTCAAGCTCAAATATTGTATATACAGATGTGAATGTGCGAATAGATTCTAAAGGTCTGCAGTGTGCTTATGGATAGGTTTTTTTCAAAATCTAGGAAGATTTTATAGGCCAAATTAATGTTAATGCTGAAACAAACATAAATCATAATTAAAGGAACAGCTTGATCTTTTACCCAAGTTGCAATATTTCAGTAAAAAAAGGAAAATTTTAATCTCAATTAAATCAGCTCAATTTAATAAGCTTCCAGATGAAAATATTGGCTGAAAGATTGGAGTGACAAATATTTGTCAAGTAGTACATTCAATGGAAAATTTAAAATAAGATTAGTAAGTAACACTTGCTGAATGATTTTCACACAGCAGAACAGAAATCAAATCACATCTTTAATATACAAATTAAAATTGTATTTACTCTCTGTTATTTCAGCTTTTAAGTATTCAAAGCTATCTTGAATAAAGAAAGACAGAATGACTCTTGGATTAGAATAGAGTCAGAATAAAATTCTCAGTTTTACTAAACCCTTGTCCATTGCTATTATGCTATGTATGAAAATTATGTAGTACCTGTAATACTAACCATTTAGGAGCCTGAGAGGGTGATTACTCATTGTGTAGTCACCCAGCTTATCAATCAAGGAAATATACTTCTTATACTCGAAAGATGACTGTTCCCAAATCAGACCTCACTCACAGCAGTGAGAGTTCACTTGAAAAATGGTGTAACTATAAGGTTTTAAAATTTACCAGATAAAAATATATCTTTTTACCATTTTGTCCTCATCAAAAGGTTTTCCTTTTTCATTAACTGTAAACAATAACTGTAAATAATTATGCTCATTATTTTCTTCAATTTTTAAAAAACAAAATGTGAACATAACTCTAAGATAGATAGAAAGATAAAGAGTTGAAACATGGAGGGAGGGAAGCAAAGAGGGAGGGAGGGAGAGAGGAAGGAAGGGAGGAGAAGAGGAAGGGGGAAAGAGAGAGAGAGAAAGAGAGAAGGAGAGAGAGATTTTCTTCTGATTATTTTGGTGCCTAGTTCAAGGTAATAATTACAGTTGCAAAACTGACTCTGAGAAGCCACACCTAAAATAATAACATTTTGTCCAAGGAAAGATGTTTTATGGATTCACATAATTTGGTCAAGAACAGAAGGCTTTAAAATTTGTAGAGGATAGATTTTAATCCTCAAACCAGCTAATTAAGCTCCTTTTGTACAACATACAGCTTTAAGTTAACAGTAATTAATATAGCCAGCTTGGAATCTCAGGAAGCTAAAGCCAACAAGTGCTTTTTGGTTCACTCCAGAGGATGCGGTTTGATTGCTGGCGCCAGCAAACAGGTTGGGAATTGTCAGCATTGTAATTAGCAGCAAGTTTCTGGATTCTTAGCCTGCCAGACTAGTGGGCTGATGCTTGGAGCAGTTGCCCCAGGGGAGAGAGGGAAAAATAAAGGAAGGGAATTTGAGCAACCTTGCAATGCTCTGCCAGCATATGCCGCTGGACCAATGTTTTTCTTGGCAAAGGTCTATTTTAAGACATCTAGCAGTGGTTTCCACAAAATATGAAACTCACCATAGCAACCAAAATGGCAAGTATCTCTAGGAAACTTTCCTTGGTTGGCTATCAGGTCAAAACTGTGTTCAGAGCTCTTTTGCCTCCTGTGCAGCATAAGCTGTGCTCTGCGCGATGTGGTTATTAACAGTACGATTAAAAGGGTTGAAATCTGTTTTGGCGGCAATCCTGTAATGCTCTGCTATAAAGCCATCAAAGAGAAGTTTATGCAAACCTTATTGACCCTTCGTGTAATACAAACAGAAGGAAACGTCAACCTTAATACCACCAAGAATCCAATCCTCAGTACGTAAATGATAATTTAAATGTACTTTTCTTAATTCAAAACCATGCGACTGTTGTGGAGAAAGGTTGTCGGATAATTAAATATCCAAACAGTATCTGCAAGGACCCTAAGACTAAGGGCTACATTAATAACGTTTATGGGTAATTTATAACCCAAATGAATGAAAATTAGGCCAGCTTTTAGAACTTATTCGATAAAAGTTTGTGTGTGTATGTGTGTGGAAAATTTCACTGATCTTACAGCAGAATAGGATCTGAAACAACATATATACTTAAAGTAGCTACAGGATAAGTACTAAATCTACTTACCTTGTGGCAAAAGCATAATAACAAACACTTTCTCTTTAAAGCAGCTCTGCAGTATATTAATTTTACCTTCCAGTTGAAAAAGGTCAAGGTTGCCGAGCATTGCTAAACTACACGTATTAATTTCTCCCAAATAAACGCTTGGAATCATATCAAGCGTATTCTTACTGTCACTTTCTACCTTGGCCAAAATATGAGGAGGCTTCAAAGAGATAAACAGGATATAGAGAGACAAAATAGCTTTCTATCCTGTAAAAAAAAAAAAAAGCCTCAAATGGATCAATGTGCTATATTAAGCAATTGCCGCAGGTGGGTTATCAAAAGTGCCCAAGAAATGGCTGTGTAGATCTGGCACCCAGGTGTCTGGTGTTGCATTTAACGGATCTTTTGTGGGGAGAAAGATTACTCCTATTTGTTGGAGAGAGTACAGTTCTCTAATCCTCCACGACAGAATCCTTATTGGAGTAAACCAGCAACACATTTCTTACCCACTCTCCTCTAGACTCGGAGAAATTCTCCACAAGTATTCATTATATTCAGTGAAATTAGATGCCTACAGGTGGCCCCAGAATGTGCCTCCAGGCATACAACCTGCTGTAAATTTTTAAGTTACATTAACTTAGCAGTATGTTGTCTTCTAACAAAAGTTCATTCACTTGATGAGGAAAGGGAGAAGGAAGCAGAAAGTCTTTCGTGTTACGCAGCATTACAACTCTTGCCCACCCTGTTCTTTCTTTGAAGGTGGTAAAGGATATTTGCCAGAAGCAGGGCTGCTGGCGTGTTAGTCGGGGCTGCGTCTCCTTATAGAGTCACATGGGCTGTCACAGCCAGCAGGCCTCAGTACTGTGTCCTGTAACTGGTGTATTGGGGGTCAGTATTAAAAATAGACGCGGAGCAGTAGGACTTTTTCTTTCATTTTTCGTTTTCTTTCTTCCTCAAAAAAAGAAAAACCTTTAAATGACATCTGTTATTAAAGTGTTTTGTCATCAGTGGTTTTTCATATTGTGTTAGAAAAAATTAGTTCAGCTGTATCAAGGCATTTGGGTTTATCAGATGTTGTTGCAATTTCTCCCGTACCACACATCCTATATGCTGTAATTGTTTTTCCTGGGCTTTTAGGTTACCAATCAGTGAGAGGAAGACAGAACTCCTTCATAACTTTTTTGTCATTGGGTTTCACACTCATCCTTTCTTTGTAATGATGTAATTGTCATTTAATGTATGCAGTTAAATCCCCCTGCATATGTTAGGGTACAATTCTCAGAACTGATGAAAAAACAAAGATAATATCTGAGTTAATATACTTTAAAAGCAGAAACTAAATTAACATTTCAGGTGCAATACACAGGTCTATTTAAGCCTCAGAAGACCTAGTTCTAGGTTATAAATCTCTTTCTCATCAGCCACAAGCAGAACCAAATCTGGCTTTCACCATTCTAGTCTCATTAAACCTGTAGCTTATACTACAAGTAACAGTGATAATATGTGTATTTTGAATATATATTTTGTTTATAGAGGGTCATAGCTACATTATTAAAAATGAGAAAACTTTTAAAATGTAGAAACAGGTTTTTATTGTAATGCCTGTAGCATAGACATGGGCAAAATGAATAACTTAAGCCAATTTGGTATTTATCAAGTCATCTGCCTTAATGCAAGAATATTTAGACCATCCCACGTTTCATTTTACAGCTTCTGACGAACATGCTGAGATCAAACAGATTGTATAGTCAAAAGAGCTAGGATGTCTTTCAGAATAAATCAGTAAATATCTATTATGCATGTACTCTTCATGAGTCATGTATTCATGGCTGTCAACATTTATTAAGCACCTACTATGTACCTGGCATTCTTCTAAATGTTGGGGTGACATTGTCATTAAATCATTCATGCCCTCTAAGACATCTCACAGTCCAGGCTCTTATGAGCTCTGTGGGGGATTCAAAAGAATGTAAAGTAACATCTTCCTGGGCTTCCCTGGTGGCGCAGTGGTTGAGAGTCCGCCTGCCGATGCAGGGGACACGGGTTCGTGCCCCGGGCCGGGAGGATCCCACGTGCTGCGGAGCAGCTGGGCCCGTGAGCCATGGCCACTGAGCCTGCCCGTCCGGAGCCTGTGCTCCACAACGGAAGAGGCCACAACAGTGAGAGGCCGCAAAAAAGTAACATCTTCCTTTCAAGAAATGTACAAGGTTGTGGTTAATATAACAAATATTAAATTGTGTAAAAGTGAATGTTGCTCTAAGCCATTACTGTTGTCTCTATTCACCAGAAAACACTTACCCATCAAGATATAATATTAAAAATTCTTTCTAAAAGGACTTATATTTCTTTTCCTTAGAGTATAGACTACCTTTCAGAACCGAAGAGACCAAGGAAGCACCTGATAAGAAAAGAATTAAGTACACAGTTTTTCACCTCAAAGCAATAGTTACTTTATTACCATTTCTAAGTTATTATAACACCATTTATAACTACACATAATTATACTGTCCTAGGAAAAATTGTTAGTGTATCTATGGTTATCAGAAATTTTATTTTAGTAACTATTAAAATGATAGTGAATACATGTAATTCCCAAATCCATTAATAATCTTAGGCTCCAGAGTCAATAAATGTCTTTTGAGAATGTGATGATAGACTTTCTCAAAGAAGGTGCTAAGAGTACAATGCTGCAGTTAAGATCAGTTGTTCTCAAAATGTGGTCTCTTGATCGTAGTCTCAGCATCACTTGGGAACTTGTTAGAAACGCAGGTTCCCAGATGGCATCACAGGCCCACTGAATCCAAAAATCTGGAGGTGAGGGCCTGCTAGTCTGTGTTTTAACAAGCCTGATTCTGATGCCTGCTAGAGTTTGAGAACCACTGCTTCCTACTGATTAAAGATAATTCACAATTAAAGTCAGGTTCTATGCCACAGTGACCCAAATATCAATAATTTAGGCTCTGTTGTAGATTTATAGTAATACTTTATTATTAGTTACTAATTATAGCAGATACTTTAAATTCAAAATCAGGACTTCACCTCACTGGCAAATTCTGTAACATTTGGGAAATATTTTAGGTTCCCAAATATTCCACTTTATTTGGAGATCTATGTGTATGGAACTTATATAGTACTCTTATTAGTGTTATATAATACTCTTAATAGTACTCTTATTGCCAATAGCTTTATAATTGTGATAATGCATATTGAATTGAATTTTTCCAGAATTTAAACTTTTCTTTTGATTTAAGTTACTATCATTGTAGTAATTCCAATAGCTTCCCAAATTTTACTCTGGTGTTAAATTGTGTCCCAGTGCAGAAGCAAGCAGAATCAGCTTCATTTTATAAAAGGCGTAAAGCATTTAATAAGTACTTTGTGTGTGTGTGTTATTGTCCCATGGATCATTATTAACATTTTCTCATTCATCAATGACACAAAGAATTTTTAAATTCTCATGTAAGTGAATTGCCCTGATCAAATTCTTTGAGCATTTACAAAACATTCCAGTAATACAACAGTATAAAATAAATTTCCTAAATATGTTTATTAGAACGTCATTTGATTAAAATTTACTTAGAATATAGATTATTGTATAATAGTCAAAATGAATGTTACTGATTAAGCAGTTAGATTATATCAGTTCTCATTATGCCAAGTGGAGACTTTCATAGAACTATAATATGTTCTTAGCTTGTCAGACCACAGCTTTTTATTCAAGCTTTCATGGAAATACTAGGAATTAAAAGGCTAAAATAACACAGCTCTAAAGTGCAGGGAATTGTTTCTGTTTATACTTTAAATTCAAATAAAAGGACAGCTAATAAACTATATCACTCTGGATTGTAAGACCTAGAATAGTTCTCTGATCCATTAAAGTTGTCTTTTGTATTTAGCACAAAACATAATCTCAAACCACCTTTGAGTTAATGTTAAAGTAACCGATTGGCAACATAACTGAAATTTTTCTCAGTCTAACCTCTTCCTTCTATTAATAAGACACTGTACTTGCTTATGACAAAGTGTAAGTTTAGTCATATGCATTATAGGATGCCAGAATATATAATGAACAACTAATAATAATATTTCTTAGTAAAAATACAACCATTACTAATGTATAAAGAGAGAAGGTGTAGCCCAAATATCAAAAAATTACCTAATGGAGAATATGTATAACATTAAATAATAAATTGTGTAGTAGTTCACATTATAATTTTAATGCATTAAAGTGTTCTATAATATCCTGTTTTCTCAAAAAAAATTTTTATAGTTGCTCCATTACTTGTCAGAATAATAGAACTTTCTGTCTCTAAAAATACATTCTGACTATGAGCAAAAGACTATATATTAATTTTAGAATATGATCTTATTTCTTTTTCACAGTAGAGATGAGCAACGCTGTCCAGACTTAAACACTAAAGAGAGAATCTCAGTGGTGGAACAATTTATGCACACCCAGTTTAGACAGAATGATTGACCAGAGATATGTGAGAAATCCAAGTTATTCTTATGGAGGAAAAAAGAAGTCCATTATTTTGACAGTTAACATTTAAGATTAAGCACTTCAGATTATCCAGAAAGGAAAATGAAATCATTTTAGTGAGTCTGAAGTTTGATGGATTTAGTTATTAAATTAAATAGACACTAATTTAAAGGTTAGTACTTCAGACCTCAAACAAAGAAGGTGTGACTGTAAAAAGGATACAAAATAAGTACCAAGTAGCCTATATTTAAGCAGAAAAGATACAATTTGGAAATGTCAAAAACAGCTTATTTTTCTCTTGTATTTTTATTAAATGTTTCAGTTTATTATTGGTTCTATTTCTTAAGTTATAGGGCGGATTCAGAGGTGTTCAATTATTACATTGTTGATGTTTCACACATTCTTTTTTTATGTAGCAAATGTAACTTTAAACATTTTATAAAGGAAAAGTCAGTTTGAAAATTTTGTTAACATTATAAAGCCCATTAGAATCTTTCTCAAATGAGTATATAGATTTACTTTTTAGCCATATCTCATTTGGCTTATTGTGGACGTATATTGCTGATAATCTCATCATTGTGGATTTATACTCTATATAAATTAGTATGTTGATAGCTGGAAACTTATCAGATGTGAGCTTATTAATTATCAACAATAGGGGCTTCCCTGGTGGCGCAGTGGTTGAGAGTCCGCCTGCCGATGCAGGGGACACGGGTTCGTGCCCCGGTCCGGGAAGATCCCACTTGCCGCGGAGCGGCTGGGCCTGTGAGTCATGGCCGCTGAGCCTGCGCGTCTGGAGCCTGTGCTCCGCAACGGGAGAGGCCACAACAGTGAGAGGCTCGTGTACCGCAAAAAAAAAAAAAAAAAAAAGACACATAATTATCAACAATAAAACATTAGTGGTTTAGCATCTCTGTTCTAGAATGCTTGAAGCCTTTTGCAAAATTGACTTAGTCACATCTGGACCATTTTATTTGCAAACTGCTACCTGATGCTACTTAGAAAGTTTTTCAATATGCCTATAAAAGTATATCTATGCAGGAAATTTTAAACGATTATCCACCGGAAAATGTGTTATTTTATAGTTTGTGAACTCTAATTTTTTTTTTTTTTTTTCGGTACGCGGGCCTC
Source organism: Phocoena phocoena (assembly GCF_963924675.1). NCBI lineage: Eukaryota > Metazoa > Chordata > Mammalia > Artiodactyla > Phocoenidae > Phocoena > Phocoena phocoena. The sequence goes on along the minus strand of NC_089219.1, from coordinate 86,738,017 downwards.
TCACTGTTGTGGCCTCTCCCGTTGCGGAGCACAGGTTCCGGGCGCGCAGGCTCAGCAGCCATGGCTCACGGGCCTAGCCGCTCCGCAGCATGTGGGATCCTCCCGGCCCGGGGCACGAACCCGTGTCCCCTGCATCGGCAGGCGGACTCTCAACCACTGAGCCACCAGGGAATCCCTGAACTCTAATTATTAAATGATGTACATTTTAAAGTTTGTAGTAAACAAAATTTCCTAAAACACTCAAATAATATTTATATAAAAAACATTTTCCTGTAAAGAAGAAAACTTGAAATTTTTAGCCATACAGGAAAAGATAATTGGAAAAAAATACTGAGGAAATAAAACTGAAAGCACACTTTGGCCAAGTATTAAGTCCAAGTATTAAAATTAGTATGTTAAAATATGAAATATTACATGTAACATGTTTATTAAATCGAATTATTTCTATTACCCATCCTTTCTGTTCTTTCTTTTTGATATATATTAACTTTAATGCCATGACTGGCTCACTAACAAGAACCAGGCCAGATCAAACTTTTAGCACTTACCTCAAATTTCATGAAAATAGAATCCAAGAATGGCATACTGCAACAAGGTCTGTTTTTTTGTGTCAAAATGAATTATTGTGCATTATAAATGATGTTTTTATAATGATTCATGAAACCATGATGTTTTTATAATGATTCATGAAACTATGGGGCTGACATTTTAGCACAAGGATTGCCATAGAATGCCAATAAAGCAGGAAAACTAATTTCAAAGTACTCCTAGATGATGATAAAACAAGGTATTCAAATAATTTAAATCCTTTCCTATCACTGTGTATAATGCTTTTTAAAAAATCTATAAAAACAATCCAAAATATTTTAGTAGTTAAATTAATAGGGATTAAGAGTTTCTAATCAAAGCTAGGCCATGATAAAAGACCATCACATGATATACTTTTGCTTTTACATCTCTTAGAAAAATATGACCACTTACAAAACGTCCAATCTTAGGATGATTAAATATCTTAGTCTAATGTAGAAACAATTATAAAATATATCATTTATATCCTTTTAAAATTATGATCTATTTTTCTTTAAAAAACCTTTATATCAAATTTGAAATTCTGTTCTGATTTATTAACTGCTATCCTAATTTATCTTGGTTTCTTAGTCTTTAAAAAGGAATCCCACATATCTCATATACATTAGTTAAATTTATTTAAATAAATTTTAAAATGTAAAATAATATTTTAAATAACCATCACTTGTTAGTCATACTAGCTTATTTGAAAAAACTAGGCTATTGTGTTGAGGAAGCCACTATTATTTTCAGTCAAGAGATAAAAATCCAGGTTGACTTAAAAGATTCTGAAATGATTTCCCAAAATTATATTTGGTGAATGGTGATTACTGTTTTCATTTTCCTCTCTTTAACTTTACATGTTGTTTATCAGCAGAAAGAACACATGGTAAAAATTTGTTTAGAGAAATTTGTTTTAAAAGAATTAGCTTCATTTCGATTCTCTCCACTATTTAGTAGGAGGGACATTTATATGGATTTGTTTTTTTACATTTATTATAATACAAAATTACAATAATTTAAGGAATAAAGTTTATATTTAGGAAAGTCATTTTCTTTATTTCATTTTATAATATACACAATTTGCTTTCTGTAGTAGATCCACATGGCTACAGAAATTAATTATTTTGAAAAAAATACATTAAACTGTAATGTATTAAGTTCCTTTAGTAGTATATTTTTAAGAACTATTTATGAATAATTAAATGTTATTCATACATATCTATGTATTTGATTTACATTGATTTGTGAGGATTACTGTGTTTCCAGTTTGTCTTTATTATGATTATTATATTTTTCCCCAAGGTATCTAATTTTAACCATAAATGTAATTTGTCAATGTGAAATTCTTGGTATAGCAAATTTAAAATTTAAACTACAAATAGAGGTAGATGGAAGTACATCTACTTCGTGTTTAATGTGATCTTAATTTCTGTGAATTTCATGCTCTCATTCCCCTTCATCTCTTTTTGCAAGTGACCACTTTGTCATATGCTTTAACTGTAGGAGGATGAAACAACTCTAAAAGTGCCCTCCATCAGCATAAAGTGAGGCATTTTGAGCTCTACTGTGCAAAATGAAAGTATAATATTCATTGCAAAGAAGACTTAGAGATCTATTATCCTGTCATTTACCTTTAAAGGCACTTCGATTTCTGGAGTAGGTTAAACAAAGGAAATTTGGAATGGATGTCTCTTTAAAATTTAGTAAAATTGGAATCCTGAGGCTAGGAGACCACTGAATACCTTCAGCCATGTTCCAGACAACACATGGATGAAGGATAATTGGTGACGTAACAAGCTATAAGTGTCAAAATATGTGAGCATAAAAAAAAAGGAAGCTGATTTTATGAGTTCACTTATGTCACAGCCACCGAGGGAATGGGTTAGTATACTAAAACATATTTCCCAGTTCTGGACAACAGTGTGGTTCTGCTTCTGGCCTTGAACTTAGGATTTCCTGCTGAAGTCAAAACTAGGTTTATGCTGTCCTGAAGGGTCAGGAACAAACTAGGTTGTGATTATAGAAGCAGTATCTCTGGAATCACTCCTAAATCCTCTAATAATCCTGGGTATTGGTTTGATTGATAATAGGAACCTCACAGGGTAGAATATCTCCCCTCACGCCTCAGTCCTGATGGATTCTGGGTGCACGTATAGGAAGGACTCTATCTTTGAACTGATGATAGAATTGTTTTCAGAGTTTAATGCTGAAAGAGACTTAAATGGTCATTTGGTACAATTACTCTTATTTTAAAGATGAGAAACTGAGCTTTAGAGAAATTACAACTTCCAGTCTTAATATGATACTATATTCTCCGAGAAAAGTCCTGCTGATAGTAACAACTCCAGAGTCATGGATCACGTCTAGTTCAACACATATGGGATCTTTAACCTGCCAAGTATTTGCGTGATCATCTCTATAATTATCACAAAAAATTTCTTCCTCACATAGTTTATCCCTAATTGTCACATTCTTTACTCAATTACTGGGTAATTTATGAAACTTATGTAATTTATAAAATATTTCTAGGCCTTTATTTGAAGTGAAAATATTGTTAAACATAACATGACAAATAAACATGGGATTCTTTTCTCCTTTATGAAACATAGAAACTAGAAGGACAACTCTATGTCCGGTTATTACTGTTAATATTTACATTAACACTAAAAATAACTGATTTTCACATTCAGCGCATCTTCTCATTGGCATTCCCATGATGGCACATCCCCTCCTTTTCTGTGTAAATCTGATTAAGGGGCTGCCCCAGCTGTCATTCTGCACACAAAACTTCCATGCCATTTCAACAATGATCCTATTTACACAAGGACGTCAAGGTTGAACATTGAAAGAACCTAACCATTACTGAATATTGAATCATTTCCCTCCACATAAAACTGCAAATATGGTCTGAGAGCCAATTTCCCCGATTACTGTGGTTGAGTAGGACTAATTACTGCTAAACTGGGTGCAGCCACGGTCTGCCACAGCAAAGCTAGATCCTTCCAATGTCAGGAGAGCTCTGCCCACCCAATGATTGTCTCATATTGTAGAATGCTGTGATTACTCATGCTTGTAGTAATGATTAACTTTTAAAAGAACGCTAATTGTAAATAATCATAATAGTATACTTTATTTGAATGCCTCCCACACGGCAGGCATTGTATAAAGTATCTATTATCTCATTTTACTTACTTCTGAAACTGTGTCAGGTACTATTATTGACATTTTATAAATAGGAAAACTGAGTTTCACAGGGATTGTCACATATCCAAAGCCACACAGCTGATAAGTTCAAGAGCCTAAGGGCTGCTTTATATTCAGTTCTTCCCACTTCACTGCCATTTCCATGTTTTCTTAAAACAACCAGTGAAGATGCGTGATGCCTGAGAAGAGCATCAGTTTGGGAATTAGTAGAACTGAGCTCTATTTCTGCTTCGGCCATTAGCTGAAATGTGACCTTAAACCAGCACTTTGTGTCTCATTTCCTTCATCTGTAGAATTAAGTGATAGAACTAGCTGTAGCTTTCTGTGATTTTAAGTAATCTCAGAGATTTTTCTTTTTTTGAGAAAGAAAATTGAAAAAAAATCATTCACAGTAATAATGCCATTGAACAATATTTCTCCAGTATTTCCCAGGTTCTCATCTGATTTCATGGCTTCAATCACAGAACAATCCTGTTCGTATAAAAAGAAGTCCATGTTTTGACTAGATCAGTGAAGCACAGAGAAAGATATGGAATTGACTTATCATGGGTCAGACTCTTACAGAGTTTGAATTTAGCATCATGCATTTATTATGCAGCATATATAAAAAAATTAAATGGATGATGTGAAGCAAGGTGGGAATTTAGTACAAGCATAAAGGATATTTACAGTATGTGTGATGAAGCATAAAAATACATTTATCTCCCTCAAAAAGCAAAAATATTGTATATATTCATGTGAAACACCTTAAGCTATATCAAGAACACTATATTTAAATACTTAAATACATTTACATACTATTCAAGTACATATATTGACTTAATCATAGCAGCTCTAGGGATTCATGATATGCTATGGAAATTGTCTATAAAAGATAAGTGAATAAAAATTAACTGTAGCACACCAGCAATTTCAGACACATATACATACCATTTTGAAAATCTGTGCTTTTGAAATGTTAACAGTTCCTTATGTATTTCTCACAATGATGCATCCATATCACATATACAGTTTCCTAAACATATTGTATTTTTCTTAGAACATCAAACATCATTATGTCCCATGTCAATTTTGTAATATTTTGAAAGAACAAAATATGGTATAGTAAGCTGACATATTTTCCTTCGTTGAAATATTCTTTTGTGTGTAAACTTTTTACAGATTTTTCTCACCATTTTCTCCTTTTCTAAAGTTGACAAAAATGTAAATGATGGCAAAGTGAAAAGAATTATCATTTCTTTCAGCAGTTATTACTCTGTGCCCTCATATTGCTATTGCATAAATATTGGCAGAATGCCACAATTTTTGGATTAGAAATAATAATAAATAATTGTTCCACAGAATTTGTAAGCACCTAGAACACTTTCTTGGAATATATGATTTTCACACACACAAAAATATGTCACTTTAGGCTATATTGAGCTAGTAGAAATTTTGGCCAAAAAAGAAGTGTGGTTAAGTTTTGATTTCACTCATTTATTTATTCAACATGTATTTATTTGAACTGCTACTACGTGCCAGACACTATGCAAGGTGCTGGGTTTTGTTGCTAAAAAACACAAAGTTGATACTTACCTGAAGCTTCCAGTGCAATAAGAGAGACCAATAAGCAATTAAACCAATAGAGAGAAAAGTAATTACAAATTGTGAAAACTTCCACAAAGGAAATTAACACCTTGAGGAGACAAAGATTAACTGGAGGAAGCCAACTGAGATAAGGTGAATTTCTGAGATCAGGAAAGCCAGGAATGGAACCAGTGCTTGGTGAAGAGTGTTCTAAGCTAAGGCAGGATCAAGCACAAAGACACTGAGACATATCAAGTATTTTAGGAATACATCGTCTGCTTTGTCCTTCAGTTTCATTAATTAGCATGATTCTCAGGAAAATTCCAACTCTATTGAAAGATTTGCTAAAGGAAGGCATTTTTTAAAGTTGTAGTAATTTAGAAAAATAAAGAAATTACTCCTAAGGAACAGCTTTAAGAATGAGGGTAGGGCTACCCTGGTGGCGCAGTGGTTGAGAGTCCGCCTGCCGATGCAGGGAACACGAGTTCGTGCCCTGGTCCGGGAAGATCCCACATGCCGCGGAGCGGCTGGGCCCGTGAGCCATGGCCGCTGAGCCTGCGCGTCCGGAGCCTGTGCTCCGCAACGGGAGAGGCCACAACACTGAGAGGCCTGCGTACCGAAAAAAAAAAAAAGAATGAGGGTAGATGAAGTATTTAATATCTAAAATATTATTACTTATTGGATATTATATTTTTAAGAAACATATCCCAGAGCAAAGATCTCTGCTTGAATTTTCTGTTTATAGTAGTCTATAAGATAGTTTAATGTGTTTTTATAAAACACAAAACTTATTCCGATAATTTTCTGTCCTTAGAGGAGTAACTGTTCTTATTTGTTTCTTCTTATTTACAATGAAAGCATTTGAGTCCCAAAATACACACCATATTTGGGGAAGACAGAAAAAGCTAAAATTTGTTTGTCTAAAAATATTTTCATGTAAACTCATTGTTTCAGAAAAAACAGACATGGACTATCTGAAAGATTGATTTACTACACTATCCTGTCATTATATTATACACATACATGGGTGCTAGTTAGAGACCGCCTTACTTTATTTTGAAATATTTACATTGTATGATGAAAAAATAAATTAAATAATATTTAATAAAATAATTATAGTTGTTTTTATGAAAATGAATTTTAATCAGTTTTACACACAAATTCATGATAATAATAACATATCTACCTAATGCCAAATCAAATTAATAAAAAAGTAGCAGAAAAATCAATTAACTTGGTTTTGTACACAAAATATAAGGATTTGCGTTTTTATGACTATTCTGAAATTTGTTTAGGTCTAAATGTTCTTAATTGACTAGTATAAAGTGACAAGAATTAAATACAAAATTGAATTAGTTCACTAACTTTGCATTTCTCTATCGGATGATAATGCCATTAGATTTAAAATAAATTAAAACTAGTATACGTCTTGTAAATCTTTAGCCTAGTACTTGAAATAGGCATCATCCAATCTTCAGATTACTTCTGACAATCCTAATTCTCATTTAAATTAATTCTAAAACATAGATATCAGTTAAATGTCATTGTTCAATCAATTTTGAAATAAATTTAGAACTTAATAGGGACTAACACATCTCTTCTGAGATGAAAGAAACAGAATCCAAATCCACTTTGAAGAAGGTAAATTCTAAAGCAAGCATTTTGTAAAAGTTGAAGATATCAAGAATTTCTCAGAAAAGCTCATAAAATACAACATGTGATAATCTTAACTGGAGGCTAAAGCTTGAAAGTTGAAGCTAAATTCTGGTCCCATTATAAAGGTTATAATATATATATTTTTTACCCAAAGAATGGTCACTAGGCAAGAATCATGAACATCTTTTCCATTTTTGCATGGAAAAAGAAAGAGGGAATAATTAATTAGGAAATATTTCATACATGTATTACACAGATGAGGCAAATTGGAAAGTATGTTCCAATTTCAGTTAGGGTTTGCTTATTGAGGTTCTAAGCCTGCTGCAAATACTTCCACTTATACAACAAATGATGTCATTAAACATGCAGATATTTATGTACAGATAGTGATTCAGGAAAACATGAAGATGCATTAATCTGGAATCAAACTAACAGAGTTAGGGGGCTTTCTGTGGTTTCATATCTCCTTATGAATACCTTATGGTACCCATCGCACTTTATTGTAATTACTGGTTCACATACCGTTTTTCCTCCTTATTAAGAGCTCCCTGCGTGATTTTCTCTAAATCACCTGTTATCTTTCCTGAATCTCCAGTAGGTATTCAGTAAACTTAAAAGGAAAGGATAAATGAATGAATGAGAAGAGAGAATGGGAAATGTAACTGAGATGAAATTAAAATCAGCTAAGCATAAAACAGGAGTTGGTTAGAGAGAGGGGAAAACAATTTTTTACACCAGTCCTGTTTACAAAACAATGGAGAAATGGAGAATGTTGAAGGATAAATTAAGAAACTATACATTTTTGGTGTTCCAAAATGCAGTAAAGATTGGCATGTTTTGGTAGGGAGGCAGAAAAGGAGGTTGATAAACCATGATCTTCTATAGACACATTTATATTCACATGAGGATATACATCATAATTTCCTCACATCTTTACACTCTTGCCTCATATCACATCTTCATGGTATCATTATGATCTGATTCCATTTCCACTGATTGATCCTTATAGCTCTGTCATGCAGAAGTTTAAACTCATATACTTTGTTATTTCAATAGTTGTCCTTCAAGGAACAAAGATGGTCTGTATGTAAGGATGCTGTTTCCACTAAAATGTCATCTTAGCCAGTATAGAAGGGTAAAAATGGAAACAATTTTGGATAACCAACAGTAAGAGTAGCCATCTGTTTCTCAAAAAGATATGAAAGTGTTTTCCTGTTTCTTTCTTTAAATAATCCATAAAATTTCATTCCTAAAATCTGATTATGATATTTCTCCAGATAAAATTTATATTTTATGACCAAATAATTAACTTGCAAAAATCTTGGATAAACTTTAAATAACTCATCAAATATTGTTGATGAATACTACATAGAATGATCCAGCAGCCATCTGGAGACCTGTTGGATGATCAACCTACCATATTCCAGATTGAGAAAGCAATCAAAATGAGGAAAATGGGAAGAGTACCACACCAAATGGTGTTCCAGCTAAACTATACAAGTGTGGGTACACAGCAAATAGTGAATACTTTCCCCACTTGTTCAAAACCATATGGACATGGAAAGATAGATGCAGATATCTGAGGAACACCCATTTCTTAAGAGAAAAAAGAGGGAAGATAAATTAGGATACTAAAAGGTACTGTGTTAATTGACAGGAAGTTGCTGACTTAAATTTTACTAAATTCTCTGTTATCTAAAATAATTTACTTTGCGAAGTTATAACTATGACGAAGTCCCATAACCTCATAAAGTAAATGAGATAATAGAATAAAAATATTTTATAGAATATGTTGAAATACATTGAATTAATTTCAACGGCATTTATTTTTTTCAGGTCAAAATTTTTAAGAAATGCAAACACTCTAAACTTTAGGTGTTATGTAGTATTTCTTTATGGTATAAATCCCACAACTTTATACTGCAGTCATAGTTGCTTTTTAAAATTTCAGTAGAATAAAGCAATCTAAAAAAGATTTATTAAAACACCTAACATTTAGAACTTATTTGGATTATAATATTAGGTTACATACACCTACTCCTATCATTGAGAAAAATTTTAATCTCATACACACCTATAGAGAGGTTTTATGTGTATGTGTGCAAAATATAGCAGATGATTTATTTGCTATTATCACAAAAAGTCTTGGCCAATTTCAGACAAAGCAAGGAACTATATTCTTGCATGGTTTTGACCATTGAAACATGTCAGTGCCAAGTTTACTAATTGTGCACCCAGTACAAGTATTGGAAAGCTCAGCCAGAACAGGACTCTGAAGTACAAAGTAAATGTATGCATAAAGAGAAAATATAAGGACCGTGTTTTGATTTTTCCTATCTATCTTAGTTACTTTTTCCTACTAAGCATCTTATTATGAAGCTGCTTGGAGTATATAGTAATATAAATGGTACATATATAGAGATAACTCCAATGATAATTGAATCAATGAAACTATTTAAACCCATGTTGACTTTTGCAGAATATTTTAGCACGCAATGCTATACTTATCTCATCTACATTGGTATAGAATATAAGCTACAGGAAACAGAGAGGAGGCTTCTAGAGGTAATTTTAGAGATAGTATCTTAGAAACATGTTCAAATAGTTGTTCAAGTGCAATGCAAACAACTGAAATTCCACATTTAAGTTTGCAAGGAAGAAAGAAGTCAGAAATATGTTCTTCTGAAATATTGTCAACATTTCTTAAAACCAACACCTCTCAAACTGTAAGTAAAAATGTCAAACTCCACAGTCTTAAAATTTACTGACCAATTTATTTTTAAACTGAGACGACCTCAATTTTAACAGCATTACTCTAATACTGAAAAGGTATGGAGAATTTTCTATGTGTCAGGCACAGTGCTTAGTTGAAATGGATTCTTTTATTTAATTCTTACAACCACCCTGTGGGATAGGCATTATTTTTTCCATCTTATGGATAGGAAACGGGCACAGAGAGGTTAAGCAATTTGTCCAGGAGAAAACATTAGCAATGTCAGAGCAGGGCTTTAAAAAAGCAATCCGACTGAAGAGCCTTTTCGGAAATTTATTACCATGCTATTCTGCTTCCCTTAGAATCATCTACCTAAAACATTCTGGTACTCATTATTTTTAGAAATGAAGAAAACTCACATTTGAAAGGAGTCGCATCTTTGCTTGGTAGCTAGCATTAAGATTTAGTTGCTTCTAGATGAAATTTGATATAGCTGATTTTTTCCCTAAGGGTTTGGTAAAACTTAGTATGCCAGGAATTCTTGATATATGTAAATCATTTTATCAATTCAATGAAAATTAATTTTAGTGGGGTTTTTTTTGCTTATAAACTGATAATACATTCCTAAGGTATTTTACCCTTTACATCTAGTCTTTCTTCGTAGGAGAAGTATTGATAATGCCTTAGTCTATATGAATAACTCACATTAAAGATCTGGAAAACCTATTTCAAGTATCAATATCAGTTGAAATTCATGAAAATTAATCAAAATATTGGCAATCATGAATATGTAAAAATTAATACTTGCCTGCTCTAAGTTTAAATGGGTGAAATCACTTATTCGAATATTAACTCTTACCTTTCACTTGGAGAACTTACTCCCAGGTATGAATGAAAAAGGCATACACAGATTGGATGTGGTAAAATTAATATTTTTATGCTAATGAGATATTATTACACTAATGAACTTAAAAATTAATTTATAAGCTACAACTCTGAAGTGATATACTTTTTTTCCTTTATGGAATCTATCTTAAGTTGAAAATCTGAAAAAGAGGAAACTACTTTGTGTCATATCTCCATATTTTAAATGGAGATGTCATAGGTCTGATATACTCTACTTCTCTACTTGTGCCTGTGTGTATATCTGCAGTTGTCATTCATGAAAGCAATTAGGGCACAGGTGTTAGACCTGATTCCTGTCTCATAACCTCATAGCCAATTCATTCTCAGCATGTAAAGTTACATAATCAATGTATTTAAGGCCTTTATCTGTCTCTTTCTGTCTGTCTCTGTCACTTTTTCTCTCAAGTTTCTATTATACATGGAAAAATATTCCCCAAGATCACATAGGGGAGAAAATTCCTATGTGTTCTATGTAACTGTCCAATTTTCCTAAACTATGAAAACCAGAAGACTGCTTTTCTTTGTGGCTTTTTTTCTTCCTGATTGTAAGGTTTATAAAATTAGCCTATTGGAGACATACATAATATACTGTAAATTATTCTTGACACCTATTTCCTTTAATGATTAACAAATAAATGTCTTTGTGATGCTTGACTTCTCTGTCAGGCGTATATAAATGCTAAGTAATGCTGTTTACACCACTTACAAAGAATATGAATACACATAACCAACATCTGCTGGTTTCATGTAGCTATACTGTGAAAAACTCTGAAATATATATTCACATTTTGAAGGTTTCTCAAATTTTCATAATTATGTATTTCCCAGTTACAGTAGTTCAAGTTCAATAGCTATTTCAGATGTCTAGTTTCATAAAAAGGCCTTTCCCCCCATTCCGCTGTAATGTTATTTTAAAATAAATGACCAATTACTTCTAGTAGTGGAACTTATTTTTTCAAAACAAAAAGAAAAAAGCATTTGAATATTTTAAGTAACCCATAGATTTTTAAATTATATGTATATGTATATATATATATTCTTTTTTAAAATCGTGGTAAGAAGACTTGACATGAGATCTACCCTCTTAACACAATTGTACATGTACAATAAAATATTGTTAACTATACATAAAATGTCCAGCAGATTGCTAGAACTTATTCATTTCACATAACTGAAACTTTATATCCATGGATTAGCAACTCTTCTTTTCTCCCTATTCCCATCCCCTGGCAACCACCATTCTACTCTTGGCTTCTATGAGTTTGACTATTTTAGATAGCTTATATATGTGGAATCATGCAGTACTTGTCCTTCTGTGACTGACTTATTTCACTTAGCATAAGGTGTCACATATTGCAGGATTACCTTCCTTTTGAAGATTGAATAATATTCCATTGTATGTATATACCATATTTCTTTATCCATTCATTTTTTAATGGACATTTAGGTTGTTTCTACATCTTGGCTGTTGAGAATAGTGCTATAGTGAACATAGAAGTGCTAATAACTCCTTGAGATGAGATCCTGATTTCAGTTCTTCTGGATAAATACCCAGAAGTGGAACTGCTGGATCATATGACAGTTCTATTTTTAACTTTTTGAGGAACTGCTTTCTGTTTTCCACAGCAACTGTACCTTTTTCCATTCCCACCAACAGTATAAGGGTTTCAGTTTCTCCACATCTTCGCCAACATTGTCTTTTGATTTTTTGATCATAACCATTTTAACAGATGTGAGGTGATATCTCATTGTGGCTTTGTTCTTCATTTCCCTGATGATTACCAATGTTGAGCATATTTTAATATACCTGTTGGCCATTTGCATATCTTCTTTGGAGAAATGTCTATTCAAGTCCTTAACCCTTTATTAAAAAATTGGGGCTTCCCTGGTGGCGCAGTGGTTGAGGGTCCGCCTGCCGATGCAGGGGATGCGGGTTCGTGACCCGGTCCGGGAGGATCCCACATGCTGCGGAGCGGCTGGGCCCGTGAGCCATGGCCGCTGAGCCTGTGCGTCCGGAGCCTGTGCTCCGCAACGGGAGAGGCCACAGCAGTGAGAGGCCCACGTACCACAAAAAAAAAAAAAAAAAAAAATTGGATTATTAGATTTTTTTGCTATGGAATTATAGGAATTTCTTATGTATTTTGGAAATTAACCCCTTATCAGATATATAGTTTGTAAATATTTTCTCCCATTCCATATGTTCACTCTGTTGATTATTATTCCATAAAGACAAAAAAAAAAACCCACAACAAAAACACCTGTTAAACTAAAAACAACTGTAGTAAAGCTGCAGGATACAACATAAAAAATCAGTTGCATTTCTATACACTAACAGTGAACTATCCAAAAAGGAAAATAGTTTCATTTACAAAAAGAATAAAAATACTTAGAAATAAACTTAACTGATGCAATTAAAGAACTACACTAAAAAGCTACAAAACATTGATGAAAGAACTTAAGGAATGGAATCACAGAAAAATAGGGAAATATCCTGTGTTAATGGATTAAAAGGTTTAATATTGTTAAAACGTCCATACTACTCAAAGAAATCTACAGATTAAATGCAATCCCAATCAAAATCCCAATGGCAATTTTTTTGTAGAAATAGAGAAAACAATTCTAAAGTTCATATGGAACCTTAAAGGACCTCAAAGAGCCAAAACAATCTTAAAAAGATTAACAAAGCTGTAGACATCACATTTTCTGATTTCAAAATATATTACAAAGCTACAGTATGGTGCTGGCATAAAGACTGACATATCAACCAAAGGAACAGAATAGAGAGCTCAGAAATGAATCCATATATATATAGTCAACTGATCTTCCACAAGGGTACAAAGAATACATAATGATGATGGGATAATCTCTTCAGTAATGGTGTTGGGAAAACTGGATATCCATATGCACAAGAATGAAATTGGACCCTTATCTTACACCATGCAAAAAAAAAAGATCACCTTAAAATGGGCCTAATGACTTAAATGTAAGACCTGAAACTGTAAAATTCCTAGAAGAAAACATAGAGCCAAAGCTTCATGACATTGGTCTTAGCCGTGATTTCACTGATATGCCACAAAAAGCACAGGCAACAAAAACAAAAATAGACAAGTGGGACTACATCAAACATATATGTATATTCTGAACATATATATATATTACTCATGTACATAATATATATGTTCTTCAAAATGTAATTTAACCTGTAGTTATAGAGCACTAATGCTGTATTCATGCTTGAAATTTGGCAAGCATGTAAAATAATATAAAATCAAATTATTTTCTCAAATATTTTAAAAGTGCATGACCTATATTACAAGGATTAAGAAAATAGGTCTTTTAACTTACCCTATAATCAAATAAAATAGCTGCCTTGTTTTATTAACTTGAAGTAATTAAATTCAAGTGTAAGATGTATAGTATGTGATATTAATAATTAGCAGGACGTATTTATAACCACTAGATCACTTTTCTATTAATATAATTCAAATATTTTCCCACAATCTGTATTCAGCATATCTAGAGAATGTAGACATGTGCAAATATAAATTATACAATATATTATATAGTTGGAAAGAAATACACATTTCTTGAGAATTTCAAGGAGAATTTCACCAAATTAAAAGTTATGAATGTGTTGGTTTGTGACAATGAAGTTTACATTTTCATTTATTAGAGAATTGAGAAATCCTGGAAAAAGTGTAGTTTTATGGGAGTAGGGTTTCTAGGCCAGAAAACCTTCAGATTATAGTCATGACTATATTGCAAGAATAATTTATGACATAAGCTCTTTCAAAAATATGTTGATCTAGATGCTCTAATATCACTTAGTTTGGGCTTGAAATTTAACTTTAATATGTGAGATTAACTCTTGATCCTATAAATATATGAGGCTCTGGTTTCTTCAGAAAAGCTTTATGAAACTGACAGAGCAGTTTTAGGAACAGGAATGGAGTATGGAGAACTTTATTCCTCTCCATGATTCATTCTTTTATCTTCAACTTCAGGGTTGTTTAACATGTTTCCTGACCTAAGTCATTTTATGTGTCAAAATAGTCACAGAGGAAAAGTTGAATCTCAGGTATGCTCATTTGCTATTAATACTTTTAGGGTCATTGTTTCACTCATTTGGCAAGTATTTATGGAGAGTCATTTCCTGTTCTAGGGACTTTGAATCCAGATACATATAAAGTTCATGCCTTCATGTGAGCTTTAATGTGGATAAATAATAAGCATATGGTAATAACTCCTCAGAGAAAAATGAAGTAGGGTAAGGAGACAGAGAGTACAGATTAGGGAGTACTACCTGGCATTTGATCAGAGAACTGACTGAAATGAGAGAAAATAAAACCATTTAACTTTCTGGGGGATAAGCATTCCAGAAGGAAAAACAGCAAATGCAAGGGCCCTGAGATGGGAACATGCTTGATTCATCAGGTACTTTATTGTCTAACCCCATGTCTTGCTACCTGCTGTCTCCCTTGCCTGGAACTCCCTTCACCTCCTTTTATTGACCCTTAAGACTCAGCATCATCTCCACCGCATTTTTATAAAGCCTTCAAACTGGTGCAAATGCTCTCCCTTCTCTGCCCCTATAGCACTTGCACGAAGCTCTAGCTAATTCTTTTTCAAATATTTGCATTTTCTGTTATTGTGTCTATCTTCCTACTTGATTATTAACTCTTCAGAAGCAGGAGCTTTCTCTAATTAATTTTGGTTGTCCCAGGGCCTAGTATGGTGCTCAGGATGTCACAGCCCTCAGTGTAGGAAGATAATAATATTTGGTCATAAAATTATTTATACAACCTGTTTTCCTTTCCTTGGATTGTAATTGGAAAGCCTTGATTTAAGTCATATCCTCAGGCAAAAACAAATAACTAGACCTATTTTTTAGACATATTGTCGTTATGAAAGATTCCTAATCTTAAAAATCAGCATTTTTCTGGGAATCTTATATGAATAAAACAATATGTTAAAGACTTTGTTTTGTATCAAGAGACAGAACTCACACTAAATGGAATAAATATAAAATGTTTAAAGGAGAATCAAAAGAAGAGAGCTATCCCAGATTGAATTCTTGCTTCATCAGATTTTCATAATTAGAACAATTATCAAACTAAGAAAAATTTTTCTAGATCTGGTATCTATATTATTTAATATTATAATAAGAAAGCATGTAAGAACATGAAGATATTAAAAGATAAATTAGTGGCATACATTTATAATTTATCTTTTTGAATGCATGGATACAACCTAAATTACATATATGGTTGAGTTTTGTAATTTATGCCTCTTTCAAGAAGATATTTTATTTGCTTTTTTTTAAAGTTTAGAACATTACTGCATTATCCTAAATGTTTTATTTCCTCTGGATATGAAACACATCTGTTTGAATCATTTTGACAAAGTACTGCCTGGTAGGCTCAGAATCAAACCCAGTCATATGATCATTGAACAAATGGCTACTGTATTTCTTGGATTTGATGCAAGTTTATTCTCCAGTGAGGTTGCTCTTTTCTCATTTGGCAGTGTACTGTCAGCTCTCAATTAACTGCACATCGATGCTCTGTATATACTGAATACTGCTGCCTTTCAGCTTTTTCTTCCTTCCAGGACAGCATCCACCTCAACTCATCATCCCATTCTCCCAGACAGACCTTTTTCTCCACCTGGTTCTCCCAACTTCATCGAAATTAAGTGAATGTTTACTCTTCTAGGCACTTTGATGTGCACTGGGGATACCCACTAATTGAAAAAGAAACATGGTCTAACCCCTTAATAAGCTGAAGTCCTAGTGATGGAGATACCAGTGTAGAGACGAGCACATGAATGGATAATCTCATTACAATGGGAAACGTCATGAGAAGTCAGTATAGAGTGCTGAGTAGACTCAAGCAAAGATGCTCCACTCTCCTTGGCAAGGTTTCCTGGAGAAATTACCACCTGAGCTGAATCTGGAACAAATACAGCACTTAGGCATAGACATCATTTAAGGGGGAATAAAAGGCATACGCAAAGATACAGCAGAATGAAAAGGAAAGTGAATAATCAGAGGACCATATGACCAGAAATAGAAGTCTTTAAATCCAGAAGGTGAGGAATATCTTTGGAAGGAACCTTATTTGTAACAATGCTTTATTTTAATCTCTGTTAATGCCATAATCTGCATAAATAGGCACTCAATGAGTATTTTTTTGTTTGACTAAATGAAGATTAAATTGGCCTTTCAGCAAACTTAAATGTGTCCAGTGTTGAAAGTAAGAGAATTGGTATTAAAGGATATACCAGAAGGGTAGTAGACTCCTGATATTTTCGATATTTGAAATCTGAAGTTTCCAAATTTATAAACAGAAACACTGCTTTCAGTGTTGGGTTATTTCAGTTGAGAAATTCTTTCACCAGAAGTTAATCACTTTTGCTTTTGACTGTCTAATCTCCTCTTCTCTTTTGAAGACCAGTTCCTTTCCACAAAGAAATAGTTGTGTTTTTTAAACCATTCTAAGTGAGATGCTTTGTATGCAGAGGTGGTTAGAGAACAACAGGCAGCATTGATGTCCAGTGAGTAACTAGGTTCACATACTAGCTAAGTGATTTTCTTCAAATTACCAGAGTTGAAAAGAAAATAATTCAAATTTTAAGGTTCAAAAAATGATCACAGCTTTTAAATGTCATAAACCTTTGGGGCAGTTTGTGAAGAGTCAAATTTCAAATGGTAAATCCATAAATGGTGAGAATCTAATACAAATGACAATGTTCACATTTCTGGAGTCTTCCTAGGTATTGGTTCTCCTGTTACCTACTTATCAGAATTATTAAATCTCTCTCAGTCTTAAAGACTGCTGAACCAGAAAGAAAAGTCTTCAATCAGTCACCCTCCTTTTTGAGCTATCCTTGTTCATACTTCCATTAGGCTAAATATCCTAAATTAACTTAATTGCAATACCTAAAGGCAAGTTTGCAGTATGTGAAAGTGCTTTGGAAAAAAAAATGAAGCGCTCTAACATTACCAGGGCTGCTGAAAGATGAGTGACACATCAAAGAAATTTGAGCTGTTTTTTTTCATGATAATTTAAGGGACTCAAAGTCCTTCTAAATCAAATCAGTCCTCTAATATATCCTCTAGTCTAAGATTCAACAAAGCACTAGGAATAGAAATTTAGTGTTACATTTATTACCCAACACAAACAATTAAGCCATGATATGGTTAATTTTTTTCTCATGATGAAATTTCCTTCAAGGTCCTATAGAACTGTAAGGATTTAGAATAACTGGAAATACTATAACCTACTAGACCATTTTAATAATCCTAGCATCATCATCACCAGATTGAAAAGACTAGAAAACAAAAAATTGTAAAATATGATGAAATAACATGTCTGCCCATTTATGTTTTGCTTGTTTATATTGTTGTTTCTAATTACAAGGTGATATACAAATTTAATAATACCAAACTAAAGAGAATAAAAAGAAAATAGATCTTCATTCCAACCCCCTCCTCCCATCTTTCTTATAGATAATCCATATTAAAATTACATTGAACTGTGGATGACTTATTCATTGAAATACTATTGGGCCTCTGGATTTGATTTCATACTCATCATAGGGTACCTGGATTCAAGAAGACGAGGATTTGACCAGGAGGTGAGGATTCAAGTCTTTTGTTTCTCCATAGTCAAAAGTATTTGATCCCAAATATTTAAACGTGGGATTTTTCTATTTATATTATTTTTGTGAGTCACAGCAGCCTCAGTGACTATCTAGGAGTGTATATCTCTAACCTACACTTTATTTTTATTTTTATTTTTTGCGGTACGCGGGCCTCTCACTGTTGTGGCCTCTCCCGTTGTGGAGCACAAGCTCCGGATGCGCAGGCTCAGCGGCCATGGCTCACGGGCCTAGCCACTCAGCAGAATGTGGGATCTTCCTGGACTGGGACACGAACCTGTGTCCCCTGCATCGGCAGGCAGACTCTCAACCACTGCGCCACCAGGGAAGCCCTCTAACCTACACTTTAGAAGAGGTGATTTCATTTTGCATTGCAGCACATGATGCATTATTAAAAGTAACAGTTTCCTATAAACTCTTCAAATTTCCAGACCAGTCTTCTAAGGTTACAACTACCAACAAGGGACAGGCAGGTATGGTAAATGGGTGAAATGGGTCTGCTGGAGGCTGTGCTACACTGGAAAGTACAAGTCCTATGTAGAGGGAACAGCTGCTGTTCAGTTCCAGCCAATTGTTGCCATGTGAGAATATGGGCCCAGTGTTATCAGAGCTTCCAAATTTTCAAGAGAAGCTGTAAACCCAGAGATTCATGTAAAAAACAAATACCCTGGTGTTTAAATACTGTCTTAAATTTTTAAAAAATATCAGGCAGAACAAACAACATGTTTATGGGCCAAATTCAGTCCACGGGCAGCCAATTTGCAATCTGTGCTATCCGTATATAAGCACAACTTTGTTCCCACTGATTAACTTATAATTCCCATGTTTGAGCATTGATCCAAATATGTCTGGGGGTGATCTCAATAATCTGGATCAACACATTTCCATTCATGTCAGCTATTTGTCAATGCTGCTCAGTTTTCATGATAAAAAGTACTTTGCCGAACTTACCTTGGTTGTGGAAACATGTTTTACTTTTCTTTTAAATCCCAACGTCATTGAAATATTCAGATAAAAGCTTGATTGAGTAAATAACCCTTCAGAAAACTCATGATGAGATGCAAGGATAAATTTTGTACAGTTCATAACAAGCTCACTCTCCAACATGAAGAGAAATAAACATTTTCTGAGGAGTTGAACATGTCACTACCTTGATCCAGTGTTTTTCAAACATTGTTTCAGGAAACCTAAAGGATCTCAATTTCCTTAGAAGCCACATCATTGAGATAACTGTAGGTTGTCATTTTAAATGTGGATTTTACTTAAAAAATGAAAAGTTTGATAACATTTGTTCATCAGATTATAGAATTAAAAATTTGATCTGTAAGGAAAAGGGTTTTATCTTCAGATCAGTGGATTCCTCAGAAGATCCATGAGCTACATGATATGGAAATGGATTTGCAAATGGTATTTTAAAAATTACTTTTATCATATTCTTATAGGAGTTTGCAAATCAACATATGATGTTTAAAATAAATAATTATATGCATTTAAAAGCATGGATTCTGACGTTAGATCTACCTAAGTGGTTCATGTAGGACTAATTGCAAATTTTTAAGCCTCAGTTTGCTCATCAGTAAACTAGGGATGAAATAACATCTACTGATACCTCACCGTGTCGCAGTGAGGTCCAGATGAGATAAGCAACATAAAGGGCACAGTACAATGCCTTACATATAGGAAGTATTCCATAAATGTTATTACTGTTGTTCTCCTTGTTATTATTGTTTAGCAAACTGAAGCTCATATAGGAAGGGTCACAAGACATTAACATGCCCTTGTTTGTAAACAAAGTGATGCTGAAGTACAAAAGGCAGAATGACTATTTCTTCTTGGATGAGTCAGTGTAGACTTCCAGAAGATGTGCCATTTGATCTGGGTCTTGAAGATGAAAAGGAGTTTTATCAAGAGAAGAGGTGGGAGAAGACCTTTCCAAAGAGGGGGCAGGAACAGTCTGGGTAGACATAGAGTATTCACAGGGATCAGAGAGCTCAGTGAATGGTGAGAAGGTTGGTACAATCTAGTCACTAGAAGCCAGGAGTGGAGAGACAGGAAATGAGGTTAGAGAAGTGGACTGGAGTTAAAATATCCAGGTGAGTGTAATTTTTAAGCAATGGGAATTCAATGAAGATTTTCAATAGGAGAATATGATCAGAATTTTAAAGGAAGATCATTCTGCTGGTATTGTCTGGGATAAATTGAAGTGAGAAGGTAACTAATATTTGTATGTGTTTAATATATGCCAGGAATTATATTATACAATAATTTTCTCAACAAATTTGAAATGTTCATATTATTATTTCATGTCATACATGAGAAACTGAAGCTTGGAGTAAGTAGTTCGCTATCCAAGATCACATATGTAGTCAGTGGTGCAGCTGTGCTTTTAATCATTTTGAAAGATTCCAAAGCCCCATATATTTCCACTAGTCTACATGGTAGGGAAATAGGATATGAAATTATTGCCATTCATCCAGATGAGAGGTGAGGTAGGACTGAAATAAGAAAGTGACAATGAGGAATTGATATTCAGAAGCCAAGGAAAATAAGCAGACTTATATTCCAAGGAAAATAAGTAGACTTTTTCTTTAAAAAAAAAAAAACACACACATTCAGTGTAAGAAAGGAAATAGAAAGCACTAGTCAAGGATAATTTAGAGGTTATAAGACTGAGAAAGTATTAACACAAGTGCCAACATTCAAGACCAAGAATCAAGTAGATGAACTAAGAATTTTTTTTTCTGGAAGTTAAAGTATCATTGGTTCAGAAAAAATTTAATTTGTGACACATTGAGTTTTAAGTGTCTAGAGGACATCGAAAGAGAGAGGTCTAGTAAGGAGCTGGAAATACAGCTGCAGGTAAGTGTCAGAGATAGGCAGCACACACTGTAGTTGAGGTCTTGAGGATCAGTGAGATTACCTGGGCAGAACATGCAGAGAAGAGAAGCATTGACATCATTCAGTTAGAAAGATATGTTTACATGCTTTCTTCACTATTAAAGGTCAAGGTCTTCAGGATAGTGCCTTTATTGTATGCACTTTTGAATACCTCAGAGATTTCACACTATAGTACACATAGTAATTGCTTCACAAACGTTCTTTGGATAAATGAGAAGAGAACCAAAAAGGAGAATCTAAGGAATGGGAAAAGGGAAGGGACCCAGAAAGCAAATTGAGAAAGATTGGTTAGTGATACGATGAGAAGAGAAGGAGAAGAATGGAAGCCAAAGGAAAAGAATATTTCAAGATACAGAGAATTGTCCCACAGATTGAAGTACTTCAGAGAGATGAGTTGGGACAAGGACTTAAAATCAGCCATTAAATATGACAGTGGGAGGACACTGAAAAATGTGTTTCCTATTGTCAACTGATCACTGGAACTAATTCACTGGGACTTTGGAATACATCCTTTGATGAGCTGGGAGTCAACCTGTATAAAGCAAGTTTCCAAACCCACAATTTAGCAACATAACTAGTAGTATAGATCTAGTGTAAGAGACTAACAGGCAATTAATTGTGCTGAGTTTCATTACAGGTGTCCTAATTTAAAATGTTTCCTGCTGATAGGAGAGGGTAAGTGTGTATTAAAGGAAAAAAATGAAACAAAATATATTTTCATTGTAATTCATTAATAATTAAAATCTCCAAACACAGACATATTATTTGGGAATTCATTGATTTGCCTAAATATTTCAAAGAATTTGTCAGTTAACATCTTCTCACAATGAAAAACAAACTGAGAATGCAAAAGTGAAGTATCACAAGTCTTTGAAAAAAAAATCAGATGTCTTTGATATTTCTGGTTTTGTGTTTCATGCTTCCAATGCTTGTATCTTTCCATGACAAGCAAATAGCCATTCAGTCTGATACGAATCAGTATGTTGTTCCTGGAAAATTAAAGACTCATAAATATGCTATACCTTCCTGTAACTCAACTATTTTCATTATTCCTCCTAATCAGATGGATTTTTTGGATAATAAGTATTCAGACATATTCAGTTATGTATGGTATAGTGCTGTTTTAATATTTCATTGGAATGCTTTGAGAGAAAGGCACTGAAATCTAATAATAATTGCATTTGAATAGTATTGTTTTAGTGTTAAAAAAATAGTGGTAGAAAAGTAATTGGAGTTTCTTTACAAAAATCAGCGTAGGTGTGCTCTAAGCATCAGACACATAACAGTGCTTTACAATTTTATTTAGACAATGTTTTATAAAGTCCGAAAGTAACAGCCAAGATTTTTTTTTAACAAAAAGAGAACCTGACACCTCTGAAATACTGAGCAATCACTGATCAAGAACTAGCATGACCTCTTAAAGCCTGTAATAGCTAACGGGAATATAGCTATAGGCTATAGAGTTAGGGATTTTAAAATGTCAAGCAACACTAATAATTCGTGCATCCTGGGACCATAAACCTAACAGCATGTCAATAATAATGGCACGCTCTTTGGAAACAGGTACAATTAACATGCTAGTGTTTTAAGTTAAGAGAATATTACAAAACTTTTGTAAAAAGAAGAGATTTTCTCTGGCATAGGATGTTGCTGATTTTGTGTTTTATGTTGCTGCTACCTATTATGCCTCCTAGACGTGTATCCCAAATACAGGGCTACACATACTGTCAGTTGACAAAGGGCCTGACATGGCATAATAGCAAAATGTGTAGGCAATAAAAATAAATGCGCATATACACTACCAAATGTAAAATAAATAGCTAGTGGGAAGCAGCTGCATAGCACAGGGAGATCAGCTCGGTGCTTTGTGACCACCTAGAAAGCTGGGATAGGGAGGGTGGGAGGGAGATGCAAGAGGGAGGAGATATGGGGATATATGTATATGTATAGCTGATTCACTTTGTTAGAAAGCAGAAACTAACACACCATTGTAAAGCAATTATACTCTTTATTAAAGATGTTAAAAATGTTAAAAATAAATAAATGAACAAAATAAATATCAATACCTAACAAGTCATGTGTGCCAGAGGATACAAGAGATTTCACATGCAGGAAACATTTAAGAAAAGGGATGACAGGGCTTCCCTGGTGGCGCAGTGGCTGAGACTCCGCCTGCCGATGCATGGGACACGGGTTCGTGCCCCGGTCTGGGAAGATCCCACACACCGCGGAGCGGCTGGGCCCATGAGCCATGGCCGCTGAGCCTGAGCGTCCGGAGCCTGTGCTCTGCAATGGGAGAGGCCACAACAGTGAGAGGCCCGCGTACCGCAAAAAAAAAAAGAGAGATGAAAAAAAATAATGAAAGATATCTTTAGGAAGGCTACTCTTCTGTTAAAATAAAATTTGCTGAGATTTGTTATTTTTATTACTTCAAGATAGCCTATGTTAGAAGCCACACAATGCTTAGAAGCAACACTTCAATTCAGTGCTTTAAGAAGCTATTTGGCTCTTCAGAAACTGTCTCTGTTTTTTTTTTTTCCCATGGCCTTCACTTTTGAAATAATCCTTAAGAAAACAGCTGCATTTGAAGAGGAAGGGAGTACTGGACACAAGAGAAATGGGAAATGGTGTTTTATTGAGCGATTTTTTTATTGCCACTCTGGGAATCAAAAGAGTGGCTACGTCTATCAAATAAGTCTCCCTCAAAAAAATCTTTAGATCAATCTTTAATGAGAAAGAAAGGGAAAAAAAAGATATTCACCCAGGTCTCGTTTCATGCAAAAAATTCTATATCTTTTCCTAACTCATCAATATGCTCATGGTTCTTAAATTTAGTATTTGAATTAAATGCCCAAGAGCCTTGAATGACATTCATCCACCCATTAAAAGATATATAGCTCAATTATATGGCATCAATGAAATCCTTGATATGATTTGTGACCCTTTAACTAACGACATTTCCTCTAAAGTGACAAAATCGCAACAAAACATAAAAAAAGAGCGCCTCATTACAAAGGAACCCGCCATACATTATTTAAATCTTTCCCTCTGAGAGGAAGAGCTAGAATGCATACTGAGTAACTGCTACTCAACATGAAATGATTCTTTTTCATGAACTCAGAGTACTGATTTCTGACTGGTCATTATGAGAAAAACAAATACCATCTGCAAATAATAATTAGAATGTAATACTATTTAAGCTTATGAAAAGAACATAAAATATGTATATAGAAACTCTGAAGCTAATAAAAATATAATGTAGATTACTTCAAAGCGTTTCACATTTATGTTGCTCAAGCACTAATAAAATGAAACAATATTAAATCCACTTTTCTTAAGTCCTATTTAAAAATCTCTCAGTTGAATCAGGAATGGTTCAGCTCACTTGAAGTTACAGCCTGGTTTAAGAAAATTGCATTTTACTGCTCTTCTATTGATTTTTAGCAAATTTAACTCTGTCACTGTCTGCTGATTCTGCTTATCTTTGAATTTAAAATGTCCACAGTATTTACCCAGCATTGAAAAATTACTGTTTCAATGTATTGTATTTTTAATGCAGCTCTATTTTTTGGTTTACATAGCTGGTTTGCTACCAACAGGACACTTTGATGTCATCCTCCGTTGTAGCATACAATGAAATCTCATATCTTTCTTTAATCAGCAATGACATGTTTATTGGGAAATAAAACCATTTCTCATTTCCTTCCTTTACCCCCACCCCTATTTTTTTTTTTCTTTTTCAGTGATCAATGTTTCAATTACTTTGCATTTGTAGTTTTCAATAAAACTTGTATTTAGTATTACTGGGTAGTTCAAAACTTTAAAATTATTTTCAAACAAATGCAACTTCAGTTTCAAATTACCCCAACAGAGATATCAAATTTTAGTTTCTTAGTTAGCTTACTGGGGAAAATTCTACCCAAAGATAATATATTATTCAGTTTCTGCTATCCATAAAGCCACATATATAAAACACACATAAAATTCAAATCACAAGGCATTTGTTGAATGCTACTCCCATCAATTATGCTCTATTTGCCTATGAGTTTGCAAATGATTTATTCAGAAGATGAGCTTGGGGGATGTTTAAATATTCTGGTAAACAATTAATGTGCATCAATCAATATAAAAACCAGAATTTTTTCTAACTCCTGTTGAATGTGATTTTTTTCCCTAAAATATACATTACCAAACAAAAGCTATAGATTCAGTTGCTAAGCATCCATTAAAAATGTAATAGCCACATGTGATGAAAGTCAGATCACTGTGACAAAAAATGAAATTTACATTCTTCATGCAAATTCATCCTGATATGCAGCTCTCAGCAGTGTAACTGAAGGGGTCTATTAGTAATTTTATTTTACTCATGAAAACATATGTTATAGGGTTATTAATAGGCACATATAAAAATGTCCACTTTCCTGAGATTTTAACTAAAAACCATGGCATTTTGCCTACTATTTGAATTTACCCTGGAGATTTAAAAAATTATGTTACTCAAAATAAATTTAATACCATTGGGTTGTACACTGATAAATATATTTGTGTTTGTTTGTTTTGTATTGTTTTTAGCATGAAATCTTCCAGGCCACACTGCAGACCTGAATTTTTGACTCACCTATCAATTAAGGAAGAAACAGTGATGAAGGAGAAGGAAATAATCAGGGTTCATTAAATGCCTATCATTTATTCATTCATTCTACTTTCTTTTCAACTTGTTCCTATTGTGAACAGAATGCTGTGCCACAGCGTGCCTGGTGGCAGTAAATTTCATACACGTTAACTTAATGCATTCCATTCATAAACATTTTCCCTGCCTGTATTTATTCAGTGAAAAAATGCTGAAATAAAGGTGTTAACTGTGGTGTTTACCATGAACAAAAATCATCTCATAGCAACATTTTTCTTCCTCAGACCTCTGTTACCAGGACAAAATTGAGCTATTGTGCCATTTCCAATTTATTCTTGTCCTAAGACCATTCTTCCATATCTGTAGTTCCCAGTTCGGTGGCAATATAATAAAAGACAATAATCATTAGTACTATGGCAAAGGTCCTTTAACAACTCTAATAAGACTTGGCTTTGAAATACCCTAAATGAAATTAATAAACTCCTATTAGTTTCCAAACATTTCAGACTCAAGTTCTCCAGTCAATATTGTTTATAAAAAGGCACTTAGGGCTTCCCTGGTGGCGCAGTGGTTGAGAGTCCGCCTTCCGATGCAGGGGACATTGGTTCGTGCCCCGGTCCGGGAAGATCCCACATACCGCGGGGAGGCTGGACCCATGAGCCATGGCCGCTGAGCCTGCGCGTCCGGAGCCTGTGCTCCGCAACGGGAGAGGCCACAACAGTGAGAGGCCCACGTACCGCAAAAAAAAAAAAAAAAAAAAAAAGGCACTTAAAGTATACATTGAAATAATCTCCTCAGGAAATAATTTTATAGTATATTTTATGAGTTAAAAAGGTCTTGTTCTGTATGATTTTTAAATTATTTCTCAGTTATTATTTACGCACCTTCTTTGGGATTTTAGAAAAACTCTCAACTCACCCTTGTTGTCTTACACTTGAAAAGGGGAAGTATTGAGGGGCTTCCCTGGTGGCGCAGTGGTTGAGAGTCCGCCTGCCAATGCGGGGGACACCGGTTCGTGCCCTGGTCGGGGAGGATCCCGCGTGCCGCGGAGCGGCTGGGCCTGTGAGCCATGGCCGCTGGGCCTGCGCGTCTGGAGCCTGTGCTCCGCAACGACGGGAGAGGCCACAACAGTGAGAGGCCCACGTACCGCAAAAAAAAAAAAAAAAAAAAAAAAGGGGGAAGTATTGGAAATTTTACTATACATGAAGCCAAGTGCCTCAATTATTAGTAATAATTATGCAAACCATGTTATAAAATATATCCCAATTTGTCACCCATGGGTAAGTGATGGAATGTTTTAGTATATGGGGACGGTCTGATAGTGTATTTTTTGTGCTGTCAGACAGACACATCAACTGATGAAGGGCACTCTTTCTCCATTATTAGGGGCTGAGTCTATTTTTTAAAATAAGATTCTTGTGATTATAACAATAATATCTAATTTTATGCAAGTTTGAAAATGTGTAAAAGTGTAAAGAAATTTAAAAGAACACAAAGGACATTTCATTATCTCCTTAAGGACATTTCATTATGCATTTTAAATATAGTTAGAAAAATGCAGAAATAGGTACAAAATATAGTTATGCACATACATGCAGATACAATTCCTCTGAATTTATGTAATCCTTTCTTAAAGTTTGTTTTTCAATTGTCATTTTTTATTTATTTTAAAGCACTTCCCATATTATGAACAAGTTTAATTATTTGTAATCTCTTTTCCTCACAGTGTATTATAATTTATTTACCCAGTAACATTGTGTTGGATGTTTAAATTATTCCCATATTACAAATGTCATAAAAACCTTTCAATACAACTTTTAGTCAATATTCTAGTTTTTCCTTGTGACAGATCCCCAGAAATAGAATTTACTACCTCAAATGATACAAATATTTTAAGGTTCCTGATGCATTTTTGCCAAATTGATTTTTACAATTATCAATTCATTCCCACTATCCATGTTTTAAAACGTTGATGCCACTGTCCTTATACTGTTTGTAAGTTCCAATTTCAGTAAAATGTTGCTAAATTGATAGCGGAAGTGGTATCACGTGTTGTTTAAAAGTGTATCCGCCATCATCTAAAGAGGATGCCAGACTGCATTAAGATATAGGCTCACAGCAGATGGTGGGGTCCCACAAGTGATCTAGCCTGGCTAGAATTTCTCACTAATAAACGTGTAACTAGACTTCCAGGTGAAGCTCAAGGCCAGACAACTCTGTAATTTTACACTGCACATGTGTTGGACTTGACCTCCAAACAAATAGCTTCTTTTGAGGTAGAAAGAAAAGAATTTCCCAAATCCATAGACCAGGATGCACCCCTTTTGTCTTCGTGTCTTTAAAATATGAACTTCACATTAAAACGTACTCGTAAATTTATAAATGAAGGAGATTCTTTGGTAGATAACCAGAGACAACCTATCCATTTATGCTGTAGTAATAATTTAGTGATAATTATCTTTGCAAAATGATATCATTCAAAATAGCAGTTTTCTAAGTAGCTGCTGAATGATTTGGAAAGAACCTCATGTGACTGTCTTTAAAAACACAAAGCTTCATCTGTAACTCTACTTTGCTTTATACAGTTTTAACTATAGGAACTGGTAAAAGTATATAACAGTATCACTAATAATCAGATTTTAAAAATCAGGAAATTATTTTGACTTTTCTACTTTCTCCTGAATAACATTTCACTTATTAGTCCATATATTCAGCTACTGGCATCAGTTAATAAAATGGTGAATGGAGCTACATTTCTGCAATTAAATTTTATTATCTAAACTGAATTCACCTTAACAAAAGATCATTTAGACTAATTCCATATGTTGCCAAAATAAATTCATTCAAATTGGTTACTGAATAGAGAAAACCTTAGACCTTACCAAGTTCATAGAAAAGATAGTATTGTAATTAGCTGATAGTTCAAATCAAGAATCTACAAAAAATAGCAAAGTTCATTTGACAGAGTTAGGAAATATGTTCAGTTAGTGCTTGGTAAAAAACTGTTACAGAAGAATCATAACTCAGAAATGGCATAATTTATATCAATTCAAAATTGTAAAATGGCTTAATAGGAAACATTAGTTTAAAATGTTCTGGAAATAAATTTAACCATCATATAAATTTATTCATGAGTGAAAGTTTTTTTGTGTGGGCATGTGGAATGTGTTTCTCTAACCAGAACTTCAGAAGTTACACATGTACAGAAAGGCCTCCCCCCACCCCCGCCATCTATTGGTGCCCAGGATTTAATTAATTATCAATCTGGAAAAATATGAGAGTAACAATTTCTAGATAATACGTGAGATAGCACCAACTCACCTTATTTGTTTCTCTAAATGCTATAGAATAACAATAGTGTGTACTCCCTATGTGTTTAATAATTTTGCGACATTTTTACTGTGTCAATTCAATGTTTGTAATAAAACTCTAATAAATAGTTGATATACTGTGTAAATTTAATACATTATATGTACAATTATTGAAGATCATCAGAAACGTTATAAATATGTTAGGGATAGTTGGTATATAGTTTCATGTCCTCTGCATTTCAAAATGTTGAGGAAATGGATCCATCGTGCCCTTTAAAAATGGGAAAAATCCCATTGTTTATCCATTTGAAGCACAATACAAAAGGCACAATCAAGGGACATATATGTTGAAACCAACAGTCTCTCCAAAACTTTCTAGGAGTATGATAAAGTTCAAATGTACTTCAATAAGTTCCTTAGAAAAGATTTGATGTTGAATAGTCTTCTTAAGTCATTTCAAGTACAAGAGCTGCCATTAAGATGTCTGAGACAAATAGTTGCAGACTGGGTATTTTTCTGTAATTGTGATCCAATTTCACACTGGTTTTAAGGTCATAAATGCTCAAAGGGTATTCCTGGTATATGATCTCAGTCTCCAACAGATGAGACTAGTGCTCAAGAGTACATGTTGCGATGAGACTATCTTCAAAATTGAAGAGATTATTATGGAAGTAAGAGCAGGTTAATGTGTTGGGAAATATACAAAAGATTATTAATAAAGCAGAATGAACATAGGAATCAATTGCTTAAGTGTCATAGGTTACTGACATCTTCATGGTGACATACAACCTCTTTTAGGCTTCACTTGTGCTTTTAAAAGCTTTTGAAAGAAATACAATTGACTTAATCTATCATGTGTACAGACTCATGATTCTTTTCCTTTGGACAACAAGGAAGACTTTTTTTTTTTTTAATTTTCCACTATTGGACACTATTTCCAAAGTTTAAGGGCTATAGAACAAGTGAAATAGCTTTCATTTTATAGTTGTGGCAACGCTACCCAATCACAGTTGTAGAGCTGGTTATTCTTTAACTTCTCTTACACTCTTGGGGCCCTCTGCCTTACAAGACATAAAAAAAGAAAATGAAGTTGCATTGTAGTAGAAGAGATTAAAGCTACATATAACAGTTTCTAGACAGGACGAATTGTTAAATTTTGAACACACTAAGGGAAGCTGATAAATCAATCCTCTCTCCCCCACCCACTCTCACCTCTCTAATTGCTTTAAAGACATTTCTTTCTGAAGTTAAACTGGCTGGTATACTTAATTCTGTTTTAGAGATTGTCATTGTTATACACGAGTTAGATGAAAAACACTATATCTTAAACTAGAAAAAAAAAGATATTTAAAATAAATCAAGTTACATGGATATGCCATCTTACTCTTTTCTTCCAAACCATTAATAATTACCTTAGAAAAAAATTGGTAAGCAATCCAATTTGCTACTTTGAACCCCTAATTTTTTATTGAAAATTTCAGGAAAAAAGAAAAACCTGAGTCACTACAAACAGATTCGCTTATGCTAATTGCATTTTATTGAGACAAAACTCAAGTACTTACTTCTCATCATCTTCATCACCGGGGACATTGGAAGCAATCTATTCCAATAGAAAGCTGAGATATAAAATACAGAAATATTTCCTGCTAAAATTTTGGCTCAAGGAAACTGAAAAAAAGAAAAAAGGAACACGTAGTCTTTTTAGCGTTACCATCTCTTTAAAAGCAAGCACAGAGCGCCCCAACAGGTAGGCCAATACACCCTGATGTATGCAAACGGACTACGAGTGTGCCAGCACAGCGATGCCTGCAGCCCTCAGGGCTTCTGGGTTGGGCCTGGGGCCCAGACCTTCCCCAGCTTTCAGACTCTGCAGGAAGAAGCCTTCTTTTTGGTTTTATTCACCCCAGTGTGCTATACAAATGCTACTTTCAATGAGTGCTATGATGTGGAAGAATTTAAGAAACCCTGTTGTACAATATACATGGTAGATGTTGACGTCGGTGGTAGTGTCGGGAATTATCCTAATTTCAATGATAAATGCTTAAATGTGGGCTCATAAAACCCCTGGAAGGAAAAGAGGTAACTTCTCTTTTTAATCTACTAGTTTTTAAAATAGTTTGTGTTTGATGCAGTCATCTTCAAAACATCCCAGAAAATCGTGAGCAGTAAAGGAAACTATTAAATGCTTTAACTTTCTTATATTTACAGCATAGTAATTAGTAAAACTCCCTCTCACTCTAATAAACAAAACAAAAAGGATATTTATTTGGATATCCTGGCTTTCTACTTTCATAAGTCAAGTGCACCATTCCATAGACTTTAAGACCACTGCGAATAAACACCATTTTCTTGTTTTATTTTTGCAACTACAAGTGGAATTTTAGGGAAATTCCAAAAGTAAGGTAGTTCTTTTGCTTTTCGGTGGGTGTATTATCTATGTAAGAGTCTATATAATTCCCATTTAGTGGCCGATATATTTCTTCTGGTCTTTGGAAATACACTCACGGAAATCACCATGATGTTCTTGGCTCTTGTTGAAAATTCTTCCATTTTCCAAAGCATCCACATCTATAAAACTGTTGATTAAAAACCAAAACGAAAAACCCCCATGCTTACTATTTTGTTTTTAGTTTTTGTATTTGCAGTTCTATTTTTATTTCACTATGGTCTTTTATTGCCATTAGATTTAATTTAGTAGACTTTGCCTTTAGAATAATTTCCTTGTAAAAATGTAGCAATTAAATTTTAATGTTACCACAGAGAAATGAAATACCAAGAAACATAAGCCTTGACTACCACACAGGATTTTAAAAATAGAGTAGAAAACATTGTCTCAAGGCCATCATTTTAACTCACCATACTTCATAGAAACATTAGGTGTACTAAAACGTTGACAATGTTTGAAGACACTTTTGTTATCATAAATAAATATTTACAAGTCATTGTAGCCACCTCAAATTTCAGTTTAACATCCTGTAAAACGCAGACAAATTAACACAGTAATTTTAATGTATAAGATGTTAAATGCTAGTCAATATAACACTATTTTATAACTCATTTAATTTCACAGCTTGTGAGGTAAGAACAATTCTCCACACTTCACCATCCTGCCTCTACAGCTTGAAATATTTATACGATTATCAATGTGAGCAGAAAAATGCCAGGTTCAAAAGATAAAAATAAGAAATACAATGTATTTTCACCTAAAATGATAGGGCATTTAATAGTCAGAGATTCTGGGCTAGGCCTAGAATAAACTCTTCATAAGAGTTCATGTAGGATATAAACAGGTTTCATAGGGTGAGAAGTTGTGTCTGATAACCTGGATCCAACTGTTATACTTTCAGAGTTTTCAGTCAGACCAAAAACCTCAACACTTATTTTGATGATGGCTCTTTGGGGAAGATTGTTTTCAATTTGCATAAGAGCCAAGTGGCTATGAAAATTACTCTTAACTGGAGAGTTATGGTGAGTTGGGACAGATCACCTAAAAGAATGCTGAGATTATGTGAGTTATTGCTATATCCCAACACCTAAAACTATACCTGGCACATAATAGGTGTTCAACAAATAGTTGTTAAGTTAATAAACAAATGTGGGGTTAGAGAATGATTTCCCTTAGAATCCTTGACAATTGGTCAGAACTCTCCAGATCTGGTGACCCTGGACCAGGTCATTGGTTCCCAAACTCCTCCTATCTGCATTCAGTTAAATCTCAAGTCGATTATCTGCATCTACACATGTGTAAACTGTGACCTCCACTAGAATCCCAGTTCCTCAAAATTCATGGAAGGGAATGACTTTAGGGTCACATATCCCAGCTTTCCACACTGAGAAGGCATCTAGTCTCCAGATATTAACTATAACTCCAAGAGATCTTTCCCAAACCTGCCTGGACAAGAGAATCGATTAGAGCAATTATTTTAAAAAAATTAAAGATTCTCAAGTTTTCCTTAGCAAATTCTAATTCCAGAAATATTCATTTTAAAAATACACCTCATTTATCCCTCCAGGGAATTTGGTATTAACATATACACACTACTATATATAAAATAGATAATCAACAAGGACCTACTGTATAGCACAGGGAACTCTACTCAATATCCTGTAATAACCTATATGGGAAAAGAATCTGAATAAGAATAGATATATGTATATGTATAACTGAATCACTATGCTGTACACCGGAAACTAACACAACATTGTAAATCAACTATACTCTAATATAAAATAAAAACTAAAAAAAAAAGCAAAACACACACACACACCCACACCTTCACCTTGGATGATTTTTATCAACAGGCCCAGTGAGTGAAATGCTTTCCTAAAGCACCCATCTGCATTTTCAAACAAACATCTCTATTAAAAAACTTCCATGAACAAACTTGACTGCCCAAATTTTGGCATAAGTGGGCTACAATAGACATCTATATTTATTCAGTTCTGCAGGGTTTATTCAACAATATTTAATGAACCTCCTAAGTGGAGCGCTTCAGGGAGAAAAGTGAAAAGACAGGATTTTTCATATACTCCTAGAACTAAGTCCAGGTAAAATAACCCTGGAGTCTTGATTCATTGTGGAGTGAAGGGCAGGCATTGAAGAGTTCTGAGCATGAGTGTGACATAATCAGATTTGAATGTTGGAAATATCACTTTGGGAGTGAAGTCAGACATAGAGTGGGTAGGGACATTTGACTTATGCCAGGTAAGTGCTAAGAAGGTTATTTCTGTGATCCAACCAAGAGAGGATGAGAACATGCACTGGAATGAAGACAATCCAGATAGAATGGCACAGGATTGCTTCCAACCGATTTCAGCAAACAAGAATATTAGACTAAGATCATCAATCACATTGAAAGTCATATTTATAAAAGAAAGAAATAGATATCAGCAAGTACCTAACATTGATAAGTCATGCTAGTAGTCATTGCTAAAAATATTAATCAGGGCTTCCCTGGTGGCGCAGTGGTTGGGAGTCCGCCTGCCGATGCAGGGGACGCGGGTTCGTGCCCTGGTCTAGGAGGATCCCACATGCCGCGGAGCGGCTGGGCCCGTGAGCCATGGCCGCTGAGCCTGTCCGTCCGCAGCCTGTGCTCCGTAGCGGGAGAGGCCACGGCAGTGAGAGGCCCGCGTACCGCAAAAAAAAAAAAAAAAAATTAATCAAGTACTTATATGTTTGTGGTGAGGTTGGAGATATAAATGTGTATACAGTGCATATGACACAAACCCTGCTTTCAGGGGTCCACTTTTAGCAAGAGAATCACAATGAGGCAGAGACAATCATCATAATATAGTATTTAAAAGAAGGTCTCTAATGATATTATTAAAAAGTATCATCATATTAAAGAAGGGGATGCATTTAATATCTTAGAGAATATTTATGTGGGAACATATTGAATAAACGATCCTTTCAGAAATTGTCATTTCTTGAATAGTCTTCTGTAAATTATGGAATGGTTTCATACATTTATTTACAATCCATTCTCCTTGAAAAGGGGTGGTGGGTGGCAGGGTGATATTTCTGGTCATAATAAACAGCGAGAGGCATACAACTCCAACAGTAAAATTAAATCTATAAAAAGCACAGAAGACTTCCCAGAATATTATTTACAAAAATCACCATGTTTTGGATCAAACTTCTATTTAAAATTGCTTTTCCATATTACTCTATTGAGGCTTCCTACTTAATGAGATGTCTGGCAGGAAAGATTTGGAGAACATTTATTTAAAATGCCAGAACTGCTTTCCCCTTGCTAAAATGCTAGCAAGATGCTTTGAAAGTGGCAACCCATTTGCAAGACATCATTG
Source organism: Phocoena phocoena (assembly GCF_963924675.1). Taxonomy (NCBI): domain Eukaryota; kingdom Metazoa; phylum Chordata; class Mammalia; order Artiodactyla; family Phocoenidae; genus Phocoena; species Phocoena phocoena. The sequence continues at coordinate 86,703,093 of NC_089219.1, read as the reverse complement.
TCAAATTTCCCCTAAAGGAAAAATGTGAATAGATAGCAAGAGAGCCGTGAATCAGATTGTCAGTGCCAAGCTATGCTATTGAATTTCCACAAACATGTTCCTAATTTTGCAATTACTTCTCCATTTCAGGAATGAATTCTTCCTTTTGAATTATTTTTTACTAATGTTTAATCTCACATGATCCTTTATCCTATCATTCATCATATTTTATCATTTGTCCTACTCCTAAATAATATGTATGTAAGCAATTAAAACAATTTAAAGATTAGCCAATCCAGCACAAAAGTTAATAAAACAAACTTGCTTGGCCACAATCAGAATGCATTCCAAATTGAAACAGAAATAGTATACGTTGTCTGCCAGATTGGATTATCCATTGGGCTAGGTAGTCTCTCAGTGACTGTACGTATTTCTATGATACATCTGACTGCACTGTATTGATGTTAATTTGTTTTCACATCCACATCATCTACCTTTCTTAATAGAGTATGTAATTTTGGAGGAGTCGTACTATGTCTTTTCAACTTTGTATCTACAGAAATCCCTGGCACAAAGTTATACTCTTGATATTGTATGATGGATGACTGATTGACTGCCTAAAATAAATTAATGAGATTCTTCTCTGTCTGACTATATGTATTGGGCTTATGCCCTTTTACTTATATCAGTTATTCAATTTTTGGATTGGCATAAAATTTAATTTGAAATTCTTTGAACTTATATGTGAACTGAAATCCATGATATAAAAATAAATACTATATTATTTTTTCATTCTAAAAATGAACAAATATATTAATCAGTTCTGAAATTTATGAATATTTAATAGAAAATATTTATCTGAGTACTTGCACACTACTGGAATATTTTTTCAAACAGGAAGAAAAAATTACCAGCTCTAAGCTTGAAAAACTGTCATGAAAAAAAAATAGAAACCTAGAATAAAACTATTTGAAAGTAAGAGAAAACAGCTGCTGACTTCCAGAAATAATATAAGTATTCAGTAATCCCTTTCCAGTATTCATCCATTTGTTCAACTGCATTTTCTTCTAGTGTTCTCTGAAGGGTAATTAGGTAAATACTTAGCATTCTTATGATAATAATAAAAAACGTATTTTGCCGCTCAGAGAAAATACACAATCTAACAAGGCAAAGAATAGTAAAGAAAAGTATAGTTATGCAAGATCTAAGGGGAGGATGAGCATAAAAGAAGCAAATAACATAATCAGCTAAGATGTCAGAATGTAAATCAGTGGAAAACATAACTGTACTTTAATCTATAAATAAAACAATAGCCCAAGATAATTTGTACAGTCTCCCCGTGATCTCTATTATCATTTATACTGAAAATAATGCCATATGAAATGTTGTCATTTGTATATGAAGATGGTGCTATGACTCATCAATAACAAATCTACAAAATTGTTTTGTTTGGGGAGTAGGAAAGGGTTGGCAATAAACTCATTCACACTCTCTTATCTGGTCCTCTTGTGAGCAATGGTGTACATTGGCAAGTTGAAGTTACAGCTGCAGTCGGAGAGCCTAAAAAAAAACAAAACAAAAATCTGGTGAGTGAAAAATCAATCAGATTGTAATTGGTACATGAGGGAGATTGAATACCCTAACCTGACATACTAGTACCAAGTTCTGACCAACTAAGCTCAAATATCCATATGGTGTCAAATAATACAACTACATTTAATCCAGTTTTAAAAATAAACTGGTGTCATTATACCTTGATGAATTTCACAAAGCATCCCCAGTTCCTTTTTATTGTACAGCCTTCAGCCTGTGCATTCAAAATAGAATGTCAGGCATCACTTAACGCTACAACTATGAGAAAATAAAAGGAAAATACTTTGTATGTCTCACCCGTTTTTGGTGAGGAAACACAACCCAAGTAATAATTTGAGTGGTCGGATCATATAGGCCAGGCCAATCACTGACAGGTGAGTTTGATGTCCCCACAAAATAAATGAATAGGAATCATTACATTTTTTAACTAAATGCCACCATCAGAATGTTGTAAGGTGTGTTTAAATGTTAAAGTATTATCCAGCACAGGTTTTATAGCCAAGCAAAAATAAAAACTATCACTGACCCAGAAACTGCCCTATGCCTTGTGCTATACACGTTCCTTATATAATATATTGTGCTTGATCCTGACAATAGAACTATGTGGTAAGAATCATCTTCATTTTCAAGGTAAGAAACTAAACCTTTGAGTAAAAAACTTGTCTAGAGCCAAAGATAGTGAAAGCTTCAGAATCTGGCCAGAAAGACTTACTCCAAATACCATGATCATTTTTATTTAAAATAAAAATAATATAAACATAACCAAAAAACTTGATAGAATTCAGATAATCTGTATTATTTATACTAACAAATGGATATAACTATTGACCTAAAAACCCAAGTGGAGAACACGGATTTTTGGAGAACCATAATTTGTGACCAAGAGTTTTATAGATATGGGACATAATTGACAGAGATATCCTGTTTTCTTAGTTATTCTAGATTTATCTTAGAGACTTTGCTAGACTGGCAGAATTCCTGGGTAGTTGCAGCATTCTAGTGATTCTAATGTTTTAAGAGATAGTTATAAACCAGAAACTAAACATCTGTTAGGTTAAAAATAAAAGCATTTCTTTTGTTAATTTACCCAAGACTTTTTAAAATGCCACTATCAGCATGGCTTATTAAGACCCCTATAAAAATAGATAGCCCAGTATTCATTGTATTAACCACATGCTCCAAGTACAATCAAAGCAATTCTAATTTACCATTCTCCATGAATTCTCCATGAATTTTTTCTGTTTGAACAAACTCAGGAACATTATTTTATTTACAGATTAGGTAGGTAGCAACTGAGAAAGAGTAAAACTACATACTATGTGTGTATATACACATATGTGCAAACTTTCAAATAATTGATATGCATGTATGTAAGTGAATCACAGCAAAGCAATAATCTCAAAAACAATTGGAAGGTTGGTTTAAAGGTTGTCACTCTGCATTCTCAGGACCTTCTATGAATTCTAATATATTACTTACCATGTTGTATTGTCAATGCCTTTCTCCATAACCAGAGTATGAGCTTTATAAGGTCAGAGACTGTGTCTTTTTCTCTATGATCCCAGTGTATAATGCAGTTCCGGCATTCACTATTTACTTATTGAATAAATAAATATATAATATAAAGTAAAATATCAAATTACATAATGGCATCATAGGTTAATTCATATTTGCATCCCCTTGATTCATAGTACCCTTGAATTCTTGGAAATACATCTTTAGTTCACTTAGGCACAAATTTTTAGAAGAAAGTTATATTTAATCATGTATAGATGAAATAGAATTATTACTCAAAAGCAACAGGAGCCACCTATAGTGCCCATGACAGAAGCTGAAAGGAGTTGACTTTCCTTGAATTCTAAGCAATTGTTGCATGCTGGTCCCAGGACAATAATATAAAGCCGGTAAAGTTTGTAGTTGAGGTGACCTTCACCCTCCATTTTTTGAACTTCTTTGACCTTTCGCCTCTGTTCCCAGGCATCCAGAGCCTTTGGGATGTGCTCTGACTGTCAACACTCTGATGTTGTGGAGAATGAGCGTAAGCTTTGCCTCCACGTGAACTAGGTAACCGTCTTGGGTGTGAGTTAATTTCTCTGACACTTAGTCCCCTCAGTGTAAATTTAGAATAATAATAATGTTCCTCTGGAAGAAAAGGGGTAGGCCTATATGAAAGGATGCAAGTGAGAATGCTCTGTAAACTATATGACATTGAATAGATATTTAATATTATATAAAACAACCTTAAAATTGGAGAACTTCTGATGTCCTCTCTGCTCTGAAGTATCTATGACCTAAATAACTTCATTCTCTCCCCTCATCTATCAGTGCAATTGTTGGGACAAAAAATAATCTGATTGTTGTCTAAATTTTTTCACTTTAAGCTAAAATTCCTGATAAACATAAAACCACCCTAGCTTGTTGATACTTTTAAAGAGGTGAATGTGAATCCAGTTATTCTAGAGGCTGCTGGGGACAAGACCCACTTTTGTCTAATCTGATTGCTAATCCCTACCCTAATACATACAGGGGTCTGAAAGGTGGCATCCTAGAAAGAAAAGAATATTCATCTCAGTTTAAGCCTCCAACACATAAAGGATGGTAATTTAATTTCCTGAAATTTGCTTGTCTGAAAGTTTAATTTAATAACAAACCAATAACAAACCAATAATAATTTAATAACAAACCAAGATACTAAAATAGTTTTGTATGAAATATATAGAATAGTGGTACTAACTACCAGATGACTCATGTTTCTATAGTGATTGTTAAAATTATATTTATGAAAGAAACCAAGCGTAACCATTTTAGCAATTCTAGAAAGGCATACTCTAAGAGGTAAAATTAAATTTAGGGAAAATAAGACCATTTATAATGGGTCGTTATGACTCTGAATAAAGATGATTATTGGTTCTGCTTAATAAAACTGTCATCTAACACAAAATAGCTATTAAGCTAAATTACATTACATTATCATTCTGTGATGCTACAAAATTCAATGCAAATCTGTTTTTAAAAAAATAAATCCACAAGAAAAAAAGACTCAATATTAACTTTTTCTGCAGATTTTCAAATGGTTTTAACTAAGGAAATAATGTAAAGAATTTTTAAAATGTATGCTGAAAAATGCTGCTTTTTACTAGAGAAAATGACCAAATATTTATTGTTTACAAATTTTTTAAAGGATCTAGCTTTGATATAATACTTGATAAGGGCAGGATCAGCCTTTCTCAAATTTTTCTCCTGTTATTCAGCTTTATTCCAAAGGTCTTCTCTCCTGTCAGTTTCAACTGTCTTCTCTACTGACTAAATCATGTAGAGGAATCTTTGGTTTACCTACCTCTACTATCATTTCAAAATCTGATTACACTCAGGTAATATTTCTCTAAATACTTTCTGTACTCCCAGAATCAAAATCAAACATGTGAAAATACAGACTTCTAGACATTTTCCAAACCTGCTGAATCAGAAACTCTGTGGTAAGGCCTGTAAATCTTCATTTTAAAGTTCTCCTGAAGTGTTTTTTTTAATATCTCTGGTTTAAGAATCATTGTACTTGAACCACTGACAATTAGAAAAGACAACCTATCAATGCTTAGCATATACTATTGCTAAGTTTATCACTTAGTTGGTTTATATTTAATCTATACTGTAAACGCTTATTGAGATATACAATTTGCCAGGCTGTTTACTAGATGCTAGGGCTACTAAGATAATGATTCATCCTTTCTTGCATGCATCTTGTAGCTTAATCATAGGATTTTCCTCTCTGGAATTACAACCTCAATATTTTGGCATTATTTATTCTAGACTTAGTATAGAATCCTGAGTTCCCAGCTTCCACGAGTATAAACCAAAAAAAGTTTTCAATCAAATAAAACAATAAAGACATTGGAATAAAACAATAATGAAAAGTATATAAAGTAGACTAGACATAGATGGAGAGAAAATGAGTGAATAGGAAGATTGAAGCGTGCAAAATGCAGCACAAAGAGAGAGATGGAAAGAAAAAAAAAGGCATTAAAGAGAACTTAAAAGACGTGGAGACAAAAAAACAATCAAGAAGCTCTGACATATGTCTAATAATAATCCAAGTAAGAAATAATAGTGTTCATAGGGAGGGGGAAATCGTTGAAATGATGGCTGAAAAATATCTTGAACTGAAGACAGAAATGAGCCCTCATATCAAAAAGTTAGATAAAAAATAAAACAAATTATACTTAGTCACTTTTTGTCATGAATTGCAGAACATCAGGGACAAAGAGAAAATCTTGGAATCAAATAGAGATAAAGGAGAAATAAGTTCCTTATTTACAAAGGAACAATCAGGCTGATCACAGACCTCATCATCATAAGGAGAGGCTAGAAGAGAATGGAGTAATAATTTCATAGTGCTGAGGAAATAACATTCAAAGTAAAGTTAACATTTACAAAAGAGGGTAGAATAAAAAAGTTTAAAGACATACAATGACACACAAAGTGTGTCACTTGAAAGAAATACTAAAGGACATATTTCATCAATAAATAAATAAATCCATAGAGATTTATTTATTTATTTATAAATAAATAATTTATAAAGTATAAATTAGGGAGCCACTGTGCAAATAAGTGGGTAAAGTATATTGCTGAATCTAACTAAGTTTTAGGTAGAAATGACAGTAATATTACAAGCACTAAGTTTTATTGTTTAAAAACAAACTAGAACTAAATGATAGATAATGCAAATCTTTCTTAAGAGATTTATAAAAACAGATTGTCAACAGGCAATTTTATAGCTAAAATTAATTTAAGGTGATATCAAGAGGCACTTGAATTAACATTAAATGTATAATCAAAAATCAGTTTATTTTCCTTTATATCATCATTTAAATAGCAACTTAAACTCTATGGATTTAAAAACAGATTTTACTGTTACTAGTTTTCCCTAAAAAGATTGGTTTGTTTTAAGCAACAATCAGTTCTGTTACATAGTTTTTAACGTGTAAAATATGTCACACATGTAATTGTTGAATAATTAGCTCTTCACAGAGAATGAAGGCCCTTGTCTTAAAAATCTTTCTTCTTATCAGAGAGAGTCTGCTTTTTCAAGTCATAGACATTAGTACTATTATAGTAAATAGTATCAACAAAAAGCAGTGACCTATGTGGTAGAAAAAAGGGCAATTTATTATATAATTTAGAAGGTTTCTTATGAAGTTGGGTTGATGTGCTACAGATCAATGACTCTCATTTATATCGTAGCTATATTTTTTAAAAATCACATGTTCTCTTAATTTTTTCACTGCTTAATATAGCATTTTCCCCTGAATTAAACAACAACAATAACAACAAATTTTGAGTAACAGTTCTTGGTAAAGTCAAGGAGGTAAATTCCTTTTTTCCTCTCTAAGAGATGTTTGGCCCTGTTTGTAAGAGTTTTTTCAAGAGTACAACAAGGAAATAATACGGACTTTCATATTTAATGAGAAGTTCAAAGGATAGTCTCAGTTTAGTATTTATTAAAAAAAAAAACTGTTGGCATGACTGACATCAATACACTGTCAACGTCCACTAGAAGTTATCAAACATTTGGTTGGTTCACTCAATCAGGAAAAAAATAGTTACTAACTTCACTGAAAAAATAAGTAATTGAATCATTTTGGTGTGGATAATTCTTTTTGAATCTATTTGTGTGGAAACTGTGAAAATAAATTGATTAAAGTTTTCTTTTCTCTATTAATTGTTACAGAAATGCAATTTTTAGCCTTTTTTCCTAGATTTTTTTCTTCCTACATTGCCATGTAATTAAGAAAATGATCCCCTTATTTCTTTCTCCACAATTAATGGGTGCATTCTTCTTTCAGACTCCTTAATCTTATGTCCCTGATAAGCAACTCTCTAGTTGTGCCACCATGACTTCCATTCCTGGCTGCAGGTTGTAATTATGAAGCACGAAGATAGAAGTGTCCCTTTTATCTCTCATGATGCAGCATTAGAGGATTTTTTTTTCTGTACAATTAAAAGGTTAGAAATACACTAAAAGTGCCAACACAATTAGAAGAAAAATTACTATGAAAAATACAAACATTCTACACATAAAATGTTCAAAAACAAACAAAAAACATCTGCTGCTAATTGGGCTACATGAAACTGAAGAAAACAGCTCAATATAGATATTGGGATCATATGGAATCCTTCTTGCAGTAATCCAAACACATTCGTATTCTAATATATCTTAGGTAATCTATGATTTTAAAAAAAGAATATAAGGAAAGAAAGAAAAGAAATTGTGGCAAATTTTAATATGTTATATGTGGCAGTAAGAAGCTGAATGGAAAAAGAATTGAGAAATGTTGGGAAAAAGAGAACATAAAGAAATCGTTAAGAAAAAGAGAACAGGTAAAGGGATTCCATGGTAAGGAAAAGGCATTGCTTAGTTTTATTTATTTAGTTAATTAGTTAGTTACCATTGTCTCAATTCATCAAACCTGGACATTCCCAATTTTTAAAAATCAGTGATAGATATAAATATTAAAAAGCCATTCTCTTCAAATTTGGAATAATGTTTACAATGTTACTATCTCTTGGTTAAATCTTGTACTTGTGCAACATATGCTCTAACGTGAACCTGAGATCACAGACTGCCATATCCACATTCTATAAAGAAAATTTCAGGTACTGTAATCAACTAGTTGATTATTCATTTATATTTGCTTGCAGGAAGTTAATACTGTAACTTGTCATAATACAGGAAACCTGAAAAGTATTCTAAATGCATTAATAAGAAGGATTTCATCACCTATAGAGTACCTACCCTATCCAGGCACTATACATTTGTTGTATCATTTATTCTCACATTGAGAGAATAAAAGACATTAAATTCTAAGCACTGTGGATTTAACTATAAGGAGGATTTTCTTATAATATGAGTCGTTAATACTTTTTTAAAAAGATAGATATTTATTTTAGGTGGTTTAAGGATTTTTTTTTCTGGAAACAGGATTTTGAACATGTGGGCTTCCTTAGGTCAATTTCAACCCAATAATTGTGTATCTGACAGATTCTCAGCTGCTTTTATTAAAAAACAGATTTTCTAAATAATGACCATAGTCAAAAGTTCATCACTGTTTATAGTGTGACTTCTCAGAGTCTCACAGTCAGCATAGCATTTTGCCAAATTGAAACCATGTATGATACTCATTACTTATTAAGATGGTATTTCTTTTTAATAATTTTATAGCAAATTGCTTACTTATATAAACTTATGATTTCTGATTTAGTGCATTATTGAAGCATTTATTTTTCGTACCAAATGTAACATTCTTTTTGAGGACAAGGATAGACTAAGCTGGACCTCGGTGAATGGTTGTGTAGGTTGCTTACTGCACAATCCTAGAGGAGCCATTCACATTGTATACCTTGCCAATTTACATATTTATTACAACACTCTTCTGCAGAGGGCAGTATGGTGGCTTGTTCTAATAAAATTAGTTTATTATGACAAATTCCTCAACATGGACACAAAAATGTCTTGAGGAAGAGTGTCTTTTCCAAATTGTACAACGATGCCATATGAATTAGTGGCTGGCAGCCCTGTCAGGTCAGATTGTTCAGTGCCTGGCACATAGGAAATACTGGGGAAGTGCTCGTATGTTCAATGAAGATAATTTTTTAAATTTATACAATATTTTGTTAGTTTCAGGTTTACAACATAGTGATTAGATATTTTTGTAGATTATACTCCATTTAAAGTTATTATAAAATATTCCCTGTGCTGTACATTACACCCTTGTATCTTATTTATTTTATACCTAGTAGCTTGTATCTCCTAATCCCCTACCTCCCCCCTCCCCCCACCCCTCTCCCCACTGGTAACCACTAGTTTGTTTTCTGTACCTGGGAGTCTGTTTCTGTTTTATTATGTTCACTAGTTTGTTGTATTTTTTAGATGCCACATATAATTGAAAACATGTAATATTTGTCTTTCTCTGACTGACTTATTTCACTAAGCATAATCCCCTCCAGGTCTGTCCATGTTGTTGCAAATGGCAAAATTTCATTCTTTTTTTATGGCTAACATTCCATTGTATATATATTTACGCACAACAGCTCCTTTTCCATTCATCTGTTGATAGATACTTAGGTTACTTCCATATCTTGGCTATCAATGAAGATAATTTGAGTACAAGAGATTTAACAATAACTAAACTTTACTGAGTTCTTACATATAGTATTATATGTTATACGTAGGTATTTCATTGTGACTAATGTTTTAATTTTTTAAAAATCCACTGAATATAAACACATCTTAAATGTTATCTGACTGCTATAATGATAAAGAAAATTAAAGCTTTGAAGATATATTATACCCATTTGTACTATTTGTATTAAGGAACACCTAGATTAAATGTAAACTGCATCCTTAACTCTCATTTTCAATCATGGTAAATTTCTGAAGTCACCAAGTACAGTTTGCTATTAACTGGGTAGAGCATTTGATAACTGAGTGGATTACTATAAGAAAATGAGGCTTTTATGGTGGCAAACTCCCCACATATTGAGACGTCTCACTTGATAATAGGTTGGGAGAAAAAGTACCATGCAAATAATCATTTAGAAAAGAAATTATATTTGCTCTCACAGAGGAGTGGTCAAGGAGAGGTAAAAGGCTGAGGGTGGAGTGATGAGAGTGGGGTGAAACGGACACTGTGAACCAAACCCACTTGAAAGGAAGCCAGGATCAGCCTCAAACTGAAGGCAACATCTGAAGAGAGCCTTAAAAATAGGTTTTTCCAGTAAGACAAGTCAAATAAGGCAGAGGCAGTTAGTTTAGATCCTGACATTTCTAAAATGTCTTATTCTTATACTGCAGACCTCGATTATACTCTCAGAACTCACTGTGTCTCCCTCTGTCTTAGCATTTGCTATTTTATACTGAAATGTATATTTATAGTTTCTCCCATAGACTATGATATTCTCCAGGTCAGAAGAAATAACCCAACACCTAGCACAGAGCCTTGTATCATTGGCTTGTTGAATGAGACTGACCTTTGGTATTGCCTTTTTCACCACACCATCCATAATCCCCATTTCCACCTTCCGTTAATACCTGACATATTCCTTGTTAAAGCGCTCACCAGTTGGTGTTCAATTATTAATGTGTTCTTTTCCTAATTAGACTGTGAGATCCTTGAGAGAAGAGATTAGATACTATTCATTTTATGATTGTCATTGACTCGCTGGCACATAGCAGTGTTCCTGTTTTTTTGTTTGTTTTTTAATAGTAAACTATCATTAAGTATTTCACTATTACGAGAAATGAGTCTGCTATAGGTAGGAGTGAGAGGAGGGAAGATGGGATAACTTTTAAGGCTGGAAAAATATGGGGAAATTCATTGTTGGGATTAACTGATTAATAACGAGCAGTCCAGGATGACTCCTGTGTTTTGTATAATAGCATTCGCCAAGGTAAGCTCTACTAGAAGGATAAGTTGAGGAGATAATAATGAGTTGAGACATTTGTGGAACATCCAGACATCTAGCAGAGTCAGATACATGGGTCAGTGCTCAAAAAACTGGGAACAAAGATTTAGCCATGAGGAAGAGGCAATAAAGAGTAATAACAATAAGTAACCATTAAAGCACTTTCTAAGTGCTGGTATTGTTCTAAGTGCCTTACATTTATTATCCCACTTAACACTCCCATAAATCCTGGGAGACAGGCATAATGATCCCAATTTTATCAATTAGAAACTGAGGCCCAGATCTATTAAACAGTTTACCTCGGGTCACACAGCTCCCAGCCAAGTAGGATTCAAACCCAGACAGTCTGCTTCTAAAAAACACACTTAGTACAAATCCGGAGTGGAGATTCAGATTTTCATTCTTTCCTTTCCCATCTATGAGCTGTGTGACCTTGGTTATGTCACCTACTCATTCTGTGCCTCAATTTTTTCATTTGCAAAATGAAGGTAATACTACCTATCTCCAAAAAGTGTTTGGTATATAGTAGCATTCAATCGATGTTAAGTCATTATTTTTATTAGCCTATCAATGAATGTTGGAATCGTGGAGGAAAAGGAGATTGGGTTAATGTGGGGAATGAGAAATTGAGAGGATCCTTGATCCTTTAAGGGGTAGTTGGATAGACAGAAGTCTACTGTGGAGGCTGTGTGATCATCCCAAGGAGAAAAAGGAGGTGAGGCTTCCGGACCTGGGGTCTGGGAAGAATCTTGGAAGTCTGGTCCAGTGCAGGGGCAGTGTGTCCTCCTCTTATCAGAAGCATATTAGGTGCTGAGAGGATGAAGCAGGGGGGAAGATGCCAAATCAAAAGCCTGGTATGCCATCTAAATGCAAGGTCCACGTAAAGGGTTTGAGCAAAGAAAAATGAAGACATTCAGCTTAGGTGGTAGGAGGCAAAGCTTGGAGAAGTGTCTTAAGCAGGTGTCAGGGTCTTTCTAGGATGCCTGTGACCTAGAGTGTTGGCTAGAAGACAACGCTTAAAGACAGTGGTCTTACATGAACTGAGTTTGAGAGAATAGTCAAGATAATAGGAAGGAATGAGGATGAAGCATCATCACAGAGCCAAGGGAGGAAAAAGATGTTGTGAAGTACGTGGGGAGCTGGGAGGTCTGAGTGAGACCACATCCTCTCCAGCATCCCCAACTCAGTTAATTCCTGCCCCAGCTTTATGAGGTAGATATTTTATTTATCCTCATTTTTTAGACTATAGAAAAAATTAGGCAACATAATTGCCAATATCTTGCCTGGGGTCACACAGTTAGTGAATGCCTGAGTTGGGATTTGAACACAGGCAGTCTGGCTTGAGTCCACGCTTGTAATCATCTATTACACATTCCTTATTCCTGCCTGCTTTACTCTTTCAGGTGGCTCACTTTATTTCATCCCTCCTATATTTCTAATGATAGATAATCTCTTTATATCACTTCTCCTCCACCTGCTCCATGCCCAGCAAGCCTATATGGGGGCTGGGGGTGACACATTTTTAGTTTTTCACAAATTTCCCTCTCATAAGTATATCTATACTCTAAGTCCTCTCCATAACTCCAAGGGCTTCAGGTTTTTTGAAACCAGTTTCAGAATTAAAAAAAATTTTTTTTTCTGCATTTACCTCTATATTACTCTGAAATATTGACAGTTTTGGAGCACAGTTTGGGTAGAGGAGGTAGGGAAGTGACACAGGAGGGACTTATTAAGAAAAAAAATTGGTTAGCGTTTCAGAACTAGTTGATGAATTACTGAGTCACAAATGGTGGTGTTAAAACCAATTACTTTCTAAAAAAATAAGGGTTAGATAAACAATACCACTTGGCTGCTTGGTGATATCTAAAATGTAAAACATATTTCCAAATATGTGTTGTATCTGTATTTAAAGAGAGAGCAAGACAAAATAATGGAATATTAAAAACTCAGAAATGATTACATCATTTGTACCCTTTCCCTCTTTAAAGCATAAAGGGTTCAAAACACTTAGTGAGCTTGAAGATCTATACCAAGGTCTTAATGATTACATAGGATGTATTAAGGATCAATAAACTCTAGAATTTAAAACAATTCGATATGAAATTACTTCTGTATAAATTAAAATTGCAATTATAAACAACCAAAACATAACTGAATATTAATGTTGGTTGAATAAACAGATCACTGCATAAATAGAATAAAAGAACCAGGCATAAATTACGATGGTTTACTTTCAGGTCTAATATTCTTTTTGAATAGTTTAATCTCAGATAATTACCTATAGATTTTAAAAGTCTAATATTCTATTAAAACTAATTCTTTTTTCATGTATATTTTCCATTAGCCGTAGATCTATTAAGTATCAAATTCTGATGCTAGAGACAGTGAAAATATTCATTTGGGTGGATTTTATTGTTGGGGTAAATATAGTACGTGAAAATTAATCTTGAACTAAATTCAAAATTCCAATTTCCCCAGCCCACACTTTCTCTCTAGCTCAAAAGTTTTTAACTTTGGGCGTACTTCAAATTACCTGGAGAACGTTTAAAAATACCGTTTTACTGAATCCCACCCAGGACGATTAAATGAGTCTCTGGAGGTGGAGCATTACTGTTTCTCATAATCTTCCCAGTGATTCCAGGGTGCATCCAGGGCTGTGACCCACCACTCTGGTTTTTTTTTTATTAGGTTTGATCTTAAGAGAATTCTATTGCTAGTCTGGAATGTTAGAATTTCCAGGATGAAGAGGTGGTGGGTAAAAGCTACTTCATTCATTTATTCATTCACTATGAAAACATGTATAATGAGATCCTAGAATAAAATGTTGTGTGAAGGTCTAAGGAACACGCAGACAAATAATAACCAAGCCCTAATTCTTAAGAAACTTACAGTCTATTGTAAGGGAGAAAAGACCCGGGAAATGTATCTTAAAAGTTACAGAACTTAAAAATAAGGCTAGACAAGTATATGTGGCCAAAGAGTAGAGGTTATTGAAATTTAAAAACAAGTAATTTTGAATTCTCATAAAAAATCACTGGAGGTTTCTGAACATGATCAGAGTTATGTTTTACAGGAAGAAAGTGAATATAGAGAATCAAGTTATATAATTATTTTGATATTTTAGATCAAAGTTAAATGAGAGACTAACAGCAAAAATGAGAATCCGGATGGGGAAGCAGATGTTAGGAATATTGTGAAGGCAAAATCCACACAATTTCTAAACTCAAGACATGTGGTGAGGATGGTGGGGTGGGGAGTGAGACCCCAGTGCAGTATTCCTGTCTGGTTTTCTAGGATTATGGTCCTGCTACCCAAGGAATAGGAAAGTGTGTGGAGAGAGGAGAGAAAAGCTTTTGGACGCGTTGAGTTTGAGGTGCTGGTGGTATGTCAGGTTGATCCAGTGGGTGGTGTGGAGTGAGACAGAGTGATTTCAGGAAAATCCTCACAGAGATTAAAGTAGGGAGAGACAAGAGCTACATTCCACAGATGATTAGAAAACTAAAGGAAAAAAAGAAAGCAGATCCTTAGGAAATACCTGCATTCCAGGGCAAAAAAGGGCAGGAGGCAAACAAACCGTCCGAGTTACAAGAAGTCAAGGAAGCCAAAAGAAATATATTTTAAGATAAGAGTGATAAGTAATATAAAAAAGCAGGGCTCCCCTGGTGGCGCAGTGGTTGAGAGTCCGCCTGCCGATGCAGGCGACACGAGTTCGTGCCCCGGTCCGGGAAGATCCCACATGCCGCGGAGCGGCTGGGCCCGTGAGCCATGGCCGCTGAGCCTGCGCGTCCAGAGCCTGTGCTCCGCAACGGGAGAGGCCACAACAGTGAGACGCCCGCGTACCGCAAAAAAAAAAAAAAAAAAAAAGGCAAAAGGTGACTCAGAATTAGTTCTGAGGAAAGGCCATGAGTGATTCTTGCTATCTACAGCTGAGGTACAGGATGCCAAACTGAAAAATAGCTGAGGGGCGAAATGTGTGGTAAACAACAAAGCAGTGACCGATTCTTTGAAGAATCATAATCTTTAAAAGAAAAAGATAACTTTTTAATAGTACATGTTATACGGATATCATATTTAATTGAAGGAATAAGTCTAATTGCTACATTGCAGAGGAGTTTATGGAAAGGAGGGATTAGAATAAGTGGAAAGAAACAGAGTAAAAGGAGCAGCCAGCTCACTGACTAAACATCATTTGACAACCACGATCTTCTCATCACGTCTCTTTCTTAAAAGAGTCCTCAGCTGAGATCAACTAGTATGGCTTGATTAATACTGAACTTCAATTGTACAGGCAATTAATAGTAAGATAAAATGATAAGCCTGACGCTAGGTAGTTTGAATATTGCTAAAAATTAATGAAAGAAAGCAAAATTAAAGAGTTCATACAGTTCAAAGATAAACATTTACAAACACATTACAAAGCAAAATGCAACAATTTATAACATGTGAATATTAAACAAATTTTAGTATAAATTATTCATAGAGTCAATTAATAAAAGTATTATTAAAATACTAGAAATGTAGAGAAAATTTAATTATTTAAGACAAATTGAAACCAAAATAAAATTCTTTGGCTTTATAAATTTGTGATCTTAAGTGGAAAAGCTTCATTCAATCCATTTTGTTGTATTTTTCTAACTGATTGATAAGCTCTTGTCACATCTACGTGGTCTGGGAAATGCTGCCGAGGAAGTTATAAACTGTTTCTACACATTTTCCTCTAATTCTTTCATTTTCATATAATTCCACCTATTGTTTCCTAAGCTTAAGATCTTTTTTATTACCTTTTTTCTTTGCAGGAACTGCAGTTTTTAAAATTAAGGCAGAACTGTGGTTTCGATTTTTTTTGTTTAAACATTTTCAGTTTGTCTTTACCATCTTTAATTGTATTTTATGTACTTGGAGATTCCTACACAGAGTTACTCTTTCACTTTCAATACTGTCTTATTTATATGCCATCAGAGTAGGATGATTCTTGCAATATATGTTTGCAGCAGCATGATATGCTTGCTTATTATATTAGGCAGTGACCACTTTAGAATTGTAGATTATTTTTCGGTTTGTCATTTTTGTACAAATTGAACAAATAAATTGTTGATTTAATCTTATCATATAGAATTTTCAGAATAAAAATAAAAATATTATACAAACAAAATTACTGGTATCTTGGTACTTCAAATTGGTGTCATAGAGTTGAATGTGAAATACCAAAAACCTGTACTGAAATCACTGCTTTGCTAATAATATCTTAGTTCTTATGTCTTAAAATAACGGCATTCATACTTGGTGGACTTTTATAAGTGAGGCACTATATGTTCAGTGGTTCAAATTTACATGATGCTCTATGATATTCTGTAATTTAATTATTTTGACCCTAGTGTAAAATAATAAAATTGCTAAGGTAATAAGTTGCTTATTAGGGGAAGCAATTCTCTTGCCATTCAGTTTTGTTCTTTACATTAGACTGAAACGTCAGATATCCACAGGAAAGAATACTAATACTTTAATAACTGTGTTTTTATTCTTTGAATTGTTTATGAGGTTTTTAAAAATTATCATTTAAATTATTGTTTTACTTGAAGAAAATGATTTATTAAATTATTTTGCACTTCCATTGTTTGCATTTAACATGTGACAGTAAATGATATGAATGTAAAAGCAATTCTATTTCAAGTGTTTCAGTTTTAATAATTTAAGATCATGCTTTAGGTGAGGAAAACTACAAAAAACTTAAGACTGCCTATTGTAATTTAATTTTTAGAATTTTTAATTTTATTTATTTTGTTTCTAATTTTATTTATTTTCTATCTATCTGTCTATCTATTGGAATACCCACACATTTCACACACGTATACATAGATGTTCTGACTCAATGCTTCTGCTTGAAAGTTGTGTTATGCCTAGAACAACCTAGTTTGTCCTTCCCACCTTTCCAAATTTCATTCATTCTTCAAGATCCTGTACAAATCCTACCTGTTCTAAAAATTTTCCTTAATCACCATAGCATGAAATTCTCTCTCCTTCCTTTGAATATCTTTAGTCTTTAATATTTATATGACTAATTTATTACACATGTACTTCTTCCTCGTAGTTCTTGGAATGTCACACTGCTAAAATATTTTTACTTAACTTTTATTTACAATCAACTAAATTGTAAAATTACTGAGAACAGGCTGTTTCCTGAGTAGATCTTTATCAATTTGATCTCTGATTGCCTTTTGCAAAAAATAGCAAATACAAGATAAGCAATAAAATCTCCACTGCAGCTATATCTTATATTTATATGGGAAAGATATATATAGATATATGTATGTAGAGACTTTAATAACAATTAAATATAAGTTACTTCTGATTAGCCTATTACAACTTTTCAAATTTATTCTCATGTATTGCCTTGTGACTGATAATAACTTGGGAAGGTGAGTTTCCTTACAGAGGAAACTGATATTTAGAGGATTATAATATGACTGCAAAGATTTGATCATTATTACTTAATTAGCTAGGCGAGCACCACAATTAGAACTCTAGGAGTATTCTAAACCAGTGCCTATCAAAATACCTGTAGTGATAGATGAGTTTACCACCCACTTTCAATGTCACCATTATTTTTTAATAATATAATATAAATGAATTACTAGGAAAAAAAAAACAAAAATGTATACAAAACACAAATCTAAACTTTTTGTTATTGGATTCAACAGCCATCAAATGACTTTAACAAATAGCTGTAAAAGTTCTGACATGGTTATCCTCAATGTGCTTATCATTCTGGTTGGGTAACAAATAGCACAGGGACCAGCTCCAGTCTCTGGACTACGCTTTGAATATTGTCTATGTCAGTCATGACATATTCTTTCTAAGAGAATCATTTTCATCCAGAACATCTGCCACCTAAGTGGATATGTTTACTCACAAGTAATCTCTGCTTCCCACCATTTAGAGCTGATTGAATTGGGACCAAAGAATAGGCTGGCTAGCAACCTATGAACTCTGGCCAGGCTTGAAAAGATGATGGGCCCTTCAGTCTTTTTGTCTCTGGATTTAGATCTAATAAGTGAAAAAATGATTTTCTATGATAGCCCAAGGTTTTGTACATGCTTAAAATATGAGCTATCAGAAACTCTGAGTAAACTGTGAAATTTGGATTGGGGCAGAGAAGAAAGAGGAAGAAGTGAAATACAGCTGAGTCATATTAATGGTGGCTCACTAAAGATTCAAAAACGCTGATGCTGAGGTACAAAAAGCTGCCATAACTCTAGAATTGCCTTTTAACTCTAATATCTCTTAGCCCCAGGCATGAAACAGCATTTTCTTTGAATGTCCTAAGATACAGATCCCATACTTCTTGCAATGTACATATATATCCTAGCTGGCATAAATAGGTCTAAATTATAGAAGAAAGTTAGCTTAAGACATAGTCCAAGGCTCTTTCCCTTATTCCAAATAAACTTACTTCAGAAGCAGTAGATGCCGTATTTGAAAGGCAGGTTGTTAGTGTACCCGTCTCTAATTGGCTTCCAGTCCGCAATGAGATTGTAAGCCAAACTGGGTTGGTCTGGTGGAACTTTATGTTTGCTATCAAATATCTGTCTCCCACCTACTTATCTACTTTTAACATTCTTTGTTTCCAACATATTCCCTCCAAAAGATTGCTTACAACATTTTCCATAATTAATTATAGTCTGATTTTTCTCAAGGAGGGAATCCTTTAAAATTTATATTAAATTATTTCAGTAATGGATGCGCCTCCACAGCTTACCTGCCTTCTGTCTGTCCTCTGCGTTGCAGAACTCTTTAGAACCAGACCTCTGTCTAATGGACCAGGCATGTGCTTTTAGTTTGTATGAATCCAGACACATATCATGTGTTAGTGGCTTTTGGAATCACCCCAGAAATCAAAGGTGCAGGTTTGAGATTGAGTGCACAGTAATTCTCAAAACATGTTTCATTGTCCCGATGCTTGTTTTTTTTTTTTTTTTCAAATTAACGTGTTCAGATTATTTTTAACTCCTTAGCTACATTAAAGTAGCATATTTGCTTTGTAGTAGAGAAGTATCTTTTAGTTTAAAAATGGAAACAATTTTTTTAGTATTCTCCAATAAATTCTAAATTTTAAATTACTGCTAAACTAAATGGTTTGTATCAGAAGGTAACAATATGGGGTATTAGATTAAAACAAACTCCATGTAATCTTATTGAGCCAGTAGGATACAGAAATAAGAGAAAAATGTGTTTGAATCACAGGAAAGAAAGGATGTTGGATGGATCTGTAAAATGCTTTATGTTGTGGTATCAGCTGATTGATAGCAGCGATTCTCAGAAGGGTTCCAATATTATGCCTTTTAAAAGCTGGGGATTAGTGCAACCATGGTGAACAGCACAGAGACACTCTGGCAAAGAAAAAGGGTCAGGGCTGGCAAAATGTGGCAGGTGTCAAAATAAAAGGTTAGGCTCTGTGCCTGGGGACCCATCTGTCAGATACAAGTATGATAAGGCAATTAATGTATTTATTTATATTGCTCATGACAAATCACGTACTCCATAAAAATGGTCAATTTAAACATTCTCCACTGTTCTCTAGAAGGTAGAATTAATATAAAAATAAAGTGTTCAAGACAAAAAGCAAACTCTAATAATAAAATGGCTTGTCTATATAAATAAATAAAGGTTTGAGGAATTATAGTAGTCTACATTGCAGGATAAAAACTATTAGATATAACATCTTGACAATATAGTGATTATATTCAGGATAATACAAAATCCATATTTATGTTGCAAGATAATTTCGGTAGCATTCTTTGTAAGTTCAGCATGCTTATTATTCCATTAGGCTAGATTTCATAACCTGATAATAAAATGAAGCCCAGAAAAACTATGAGGAAATAGAAATTTAGAAATCCAAGATATGTCTTGCATTTTCTTTAAATGTTTAGTTCACAACCTTGTCATTATTAGAGCTTTCGTTTTCACTTTGTGACTAATCCTGACTCCTCTTTATCTATCATTTATTTAGCTTTCTCACTGCTTCTGCTTTACAATCTGTTTAAACTAGAGTATGTTTAGATTCAATATTCATCAGTGATACAGTTTTACATATAAAATAAATTATTGTAAATGTTTTAAACATCATGCTATTTTACTAGTCAATAAAAATCTAACCCAGAATACTGAGAAAAATGAGATTTACTACAGTCTAATGTTTTATGCAAAAACTGACCCCCAGGCCTCCCTGGTGGCACAGTGGTTGAGAGTCCGCCTGCCGATGCAGGGGACACGCGTTCGTGTTCTGGTCCGGGAGGATCCCACATGCCGCGGAGCGCTTGGGCCCATGAGCCATGGCCGCTGAGCCTGCGCGTCCGGAGCCTGTGCTCCGCAATGGGAGAGGCCACAACAGTGAGAGGCCCGCGTACCGCAAAAAAACAAAAAACAAAAACTGACCCCCATATTTTCCCCTGAATAAAATAAAGCTCTCAATTATCTTGTTTTAATAAGTGAAGCTCACACCTTATGGTAATACCAAAATTTGAAGAGAAACAATATATGTCTATAGTGTAATATGCTATATAGAGGGAAAGTTCAAGTTATTTAATTGTAGGAAGAAAAAATGCCAATATGACTATATTATTGCCAAGTTGCACATTTTGTCTGCTAAGCGATGAAATTTAACAAGTGAAGCCATTGGAATAGTAAAGAGAATCATTTGGCTTTGGAAAGAACAGAGGTATTATATTCAATAGATTTCTTTTCTTTATGTTGATGCAGCATTTATGCCCTCATCAGTACTTTCAATTTATTAGAAGGATATTGGTTAAATTCTAAGTCAATGATTTTTCTCTCCAGAATTTCCTTCTAGCCCTTGACATTATTACGTTATTAAACTACCATCTATTGCTCATATGAAACTTGGCTTTCCATAGTATAACAACAATGTTAGAGTAGGAGTTAAGGAAGGAAAGTAAATTAAAATATATTAAACACAAACTATGTTATATTTTCTATATAATGCTCTGATATATGATTTACAAGTTATGTTTGAAGCTTAATTGTAATTAACCACTACTTAAAATCGAATTCACTCATGGCTTCATTTCCTGATTCAGAGTTCAATGTTGTTCCTATTGCCGGTTTTATTTCATTTGAACCTCAATCTTCTTAATTAGCTCTGTTTCCTATCTATTTATTTTCATTTGCCTGGATGTACTTGAAAATGCATCAGGTCCAAAAAAATTCTTATTCACCATTCTGTACAACTCTTCAAAACTCTAGGGTATGCTACATGATAAAATAATAATTTCAACAGAAAATCGTGATATCACTGAATTTTGTTATGAGTAACAAGAATAATACATCAAACAGAAGGTAAGATTTTGTTTTACTACTAGACAGTGAGAATTCTGCATTTTAAGTTTGTTCTTTTGCAGCATATGTTCTATCTTTATATGGGAAGAAAATATATAATGGGGCTCATTTTATAAAAAGAGAAATCACCTCAATTTGTACTTTTATTTTTCTACAGAAGTATATGAAAAAAAAATTTTTGCTGGGTATCCACTCACTTCAATTCAGCTATTTGAAGAAATTATGAAAATTCTGATGAGTTTTAAAATTCTCATTTTCTCCAGCATAGTATAAACATGTATTGGTGTATCATCACAGGTATGCTTTCATAAATTTCCTCTTACCAATCAGATAAAAATTCATACCAATTTGCAAAATTGTTTTCTTTATTTTTCTTAAAGCTTGAGACATATGAGAATATTTGGGAAAAATTCATTTTCTCATCTGTCATTCTTTCAATTCATGGTAACAGTAAATGGTATTCATGAGTATCTTAATTATTTTAGCAAAGGATGAAATTCTTAGTATAAAATCTGTTATGCAATGAAAATAATCTAGTGCAATTTTATTTCATACTATGAAAAAAATGCTATCATTTTCAAGAGTTTTTTTGTTTACAAATCTTTGAGATATGTTCCCACCAAACACCAAATGATGTTTTTCATCAGCATAAAATGATGTTGAATCTCATCCATTCTCAAAGGATCATCCGTACCACCATCTCATACCCTCCATTTTTGTTCCTGCTATAGTTCCTGGTTTGTTTGTTTTTTAAATGATCAATCACTCACACATCACAAGGTAAGTACTCTTATTATCCTCATTTATAGATGAGGATACTCTGGTATTAAAAAAGGTTAAATAATTCTTAAAATGTGAACCCATCTTATTTTAGTAGTTAGACTTCTATCCATCTACTTACTTGCTCAAACAAGGAATGCCAGAATGTTGAAGAACTAAAGAGCATAAGTGAGAAAGTTACACTATAAGGTAAGAAAAATTTAATAAACTATGAAAATGAAAAAAAGCAGCCAACATTCTGAAACAGCAAAAAAAATGTTGGGGACCAAGTATATGGATATTAAGATGAAAAGTGGCAATGAAATATGAATAAGAAGCAACACTAGCAAAATGTGTGAAAGCTTAAGATAATGGAAAGGGAAGAATAATAGAAATGGTGATGGACAAAGTACACCGTTTTTCTTGGCCTCTAACATATGGTTATTGAATAATTCTAAGAGACTATTTCCTGTATTAGTTTCAATAAAATAGAGAATAAAGAAGTATCTATGTTTCTGGGATTAAAGATATTGTAGACCTTCATGATCTTTTGTGATTTTTCAGGTGAATAGTTTATTATGTCAGAAGGCATTATTGTATGATGGTTTAAAGGATGGACTTTGTAGACAGCCAGGAGCTCAAATCCTGGCTCTCCAACTTCCTATTACGCTTATGATCTTGACAGTGGAGTATCAGAGCCACTTCCTACTGTATCATGATAGCTGATTATGTGCAGCTCTTCCCAACATCGTGTTCACTGACATCACACTGATAATTTGAAATCATCCAGGTTGAGATCAGTTACATGGCAAAAATTGGCAAACCATATAAATCAGGGCTTTTACCCCCATGTGCCAGCTTACCAGCACACCCCTGGACCTTGGGAAATTCCCTAATCTTTCTGGGCTTTTAGTTTTTTTCATCTGAGAAGAAAAGACAAATACGACAGGTCCTCATAATGTTCTGCATACCTTTCCATGGATGATATATTTCACATGATGCCTGGTACGTAGTATAAACATCAATAATGGTAGCACTCTAGTAAATTAATTCAGCCTATTAGATAAAACACTGAACCATTTTGCTTTTCTAACACACTAGAAAACATTTCAATTAGTTAATCAAAATTCCAGGAGAGGAGGATTTGTAAAAATCATTTTACTGGCTTTACAGATGGAATGATTTCTCCTATATATTTTTAGATTTTGTAAAGAAGACAATTGCTAATACTTGTATAGTATATTTCTTCTGTACATTAGTTTAGAAAAACTTCTGCTTTCTACAGTGACTCATAGAGAAGCTCAAGGGCGTCCTTTGGGCTTTTAACCCACCATCCACTAAATTAGATTGTAAATGGCTTTAGTTCTTCAAAACTTCTTGATAAGTTAATTCAAGGACTGATGTTGGCTGTATACCCCACTGTTTGGAAAGCTCAAACAGAAAATTCTGAGCCAGAGGCCACTATGTCTATCAAGATGACAGGCTGTATGTATACCTTGAAACTTTGAAGGTAGCAACTGCAGGAAATAAGGAATTTAAGAAAAGATTAAACAGTCTAGAGATAACCCCGCTTAGTTGCTTACTTAACAACTCTCTCATCTAGGTAGTCTTCAATATGGATTTATTCTTAAGATCCTTGTTTCATTTCTCTGGCCTTGGAATATAATTCTTTGTAATATTTTAAGATAAGTTATACCTACCCACTTTCCACTATAGCTCACAAAGTATGAAGATCATCTTATTGTTAAAAATATTAAGTTGAATTGTAATGTCCTTTAGTACTTCAAAGCTTTCATGGTAGATTGTTTACAAACATGACTAAAATAATCCCTCCTATCCCTGTCTGCACACACCTTTTGCCTTATGACTTTGTTGTTCCTCTCATCAAGAGCTAGTTTCTCTGCACCTTCAATCTGGGCTTTATCAGGTGGCTTGCTTTGGCCAATAAAACATCAGGAAACATGTTGAAAGTAGAGATTTGACAAGCACTTGCACATCTGGGCTTGCTGTCTTTGCTGCCCTGAGACTGACATGTGAAGAAGCTTGAGCTAGCTTCCTGGAGGATGAGAGACCACATGGGGTGGAGATGAGACATACCAGCTAAGGTCCCCAATATCAACCAACCTGCTAAACACCAGGTACATGAGCAAGGCCATTCTAGATTATTTAGCCTTAGATGACCTGTCTGCTAACTGGACAATCAACTTATCATCCCACAGAATAATAAGCAAAAATAGAATAGTTGTTGTTCGAAGCCAGGGGTCAGCCAATCTATACAGCCCATGAGCCAAATGTAGAACACGACATGTTTTTGAAAATAAAGTTTTATTGGAACACAGCCATAGTCATTTGTTTATGTATTGTGTATTGTTTCTTTCATACTGCAATGACAGAGTTGAATAGTTGTAACAAAGACTATATAGGCTTCAATGCCTTAAATATTTACTATCTTCCCATTACAGAAAAAAAAACTGCTGATCTCTGTTTTAAGCCACTAAGTTTTGGGGTGGTTTGTTAAGTAGCAATAGAAAAATGACACAGACTTATTTTCCAAAAAAGGGAGTATATCTCATTTCTTATTAAGCTAATAAAGTCCTATGCTCATGAACAAAATACATGCATTTTTTTCAGTGTCAATAATCTCTTTTATGGGAAAAACAATACCATTTCAGTTTGCATGTCTAAAGTACAGTTATGGGGACTGCTAGCTGTACACCAATATCTGTTTTTTCCTTTTTCCATAGTAATACATTTGGCACCGGGCTTATAGCCACTCAGTCAGGGATTACAACCATGAGCCTGATTCTCAGTTGTGAGTGACCACAGGACAAAGTTTTCACTTCTGGACTATGAACGGAAATGATGTATGCATTTACTGTGCTTTCTCCATGCTCCGCTTCCCCTTCCCCTTCCATTCCCCTAACTGGAATGTACAGCAATCTGATTTACCATGCAGACAGGTAGAATGCTCTAGAGAATGGAGGAGATACAATGAAAGGAAATTTAGTCAGTTAAAAACCATGTGGAGCTGTGCCATACCCCCCAACTTGGACCACGAGTTAATGTTGGACTATTAACGTGAGAGAGAAATAAACTTGAATCTTCCTTAGGCCACTGAATTCTCCTTAAGAGTCTTTTTGGCAGCAGACTAATCTTATCCTAACTAATACAATAGTTTTGTGCAATATATTTTGGTACCCAAATGATTTAGTTAGTAGAATGTTGGATCTTGGGTCAAAAACTCTAGGGTACTTTGATAAATTTTGCCCCAATTTTCTGAATTGGCTAGAGGCTAGTCACTTATAGGAACTGTGATTTTGTTTCCCTAGATAAAAATATACAACTCCAGATAGGCTAAGCAGGAATTTTGAAAACTGACCTTACTAATTCCTATTTCTACCAAGTAAGAGAGCCACAACAACTGGTGATTGCCCTAGGCATGTGTCATTTTAGTCCCAAGAAATGCTTATATACCAACATAGTGCCTTAGGTAATATAATGGGAAATAATCAAGGTGAGTTTTTTGGCACTTGGACAGCTAGGAATAGTCCTCCTTGAAAAGACACATATACTCCATTTGGAGGCAATGAGAAGAAAACTGGGGAAGAGGATTTTAGTTACATTCTGAATATACACTCAATGATGGCAACCAATAAGTCTCGAACCTTAGTGTGTATGAGGGGAATTGTTAAGCATGCAAATTTTAGTTCTCTCTCTTCCTCTCCTCACATTCCCAGAGATTATGTTTCAGTAGGACTAGGAGGCTTACCTATAATCTCCATATTTAAATATTACCCTAAGTGATTCTGAGATAGGGGGTCAGTGACTCTTCTTTGGAAACCATAGCCATGACAGAAATTAAATTCACATATTAAGAGTCAGTTCCAAGAAGTGGAGAAATGTAGATGTCGCAAATAGTGTGGAGAAAAAGAATTAAGGTTTCCAGAAGAAAAGCTTCTAGTTTTTAAATATTCTTTCACGAACAATTTTGTTGAAAAACTAATGAGGAACAATTCTGTTGAAAAACTAATGAGGAAACTAATTACCAAACACAAGAGTAAAAAGGAAATTGACCTATTTTGCCTGTGAGCTTCCTACTCAGTGTTCAGTTTAAAAGTAACCATCGTTGGAAGTTACATCAGGCCTCTCTGTCACGTGCCTTCATTATACTCCATAATTGCTGGATCAGAGCAAGAATCGCGTTGAGTTTAGTTGTCTAGCTGCATGTCTTCCCTAGTGGACTAAATGCTGTTTAAGGAAAGAAATTGTCTCTTTCTTGCGCACCAAAGTATCCCCAGAGCTTATTAGGATGCCAGGAATAAGCCAAGTGCTTAACCATTATTTATTGAAGGAATGAATCTCTGAATGGAAAATAGCTGGTTGATTTTTCCAACATAGGAAACGGACGTGAACTGTAATGAGACCAGGTGGAAATTGCCTAAAGGGTGTGCTTCTGTCAAACAGATAATGACTTAAGCAACATAGACACGGCAGAGGTATATTCAGAAGATAACGTTGAGCCATGTGACCTTGAGGACATTCCTGTTTGGAGAAGGGGTAGATTTTAGTGCATGGGCAAGGATTGGAGATAAAAATCCTTATTCATAAGAGCAATCTCCCTGTAAGAACTATGCAGTTCTTACAGGGAGAACTGTAAGAGACTCCTTGGGGTCTCTTACAGTTGGGGTAGAGATTTTGAACCAGTTTGATTTTCTGTTCTGTTATTCTGTAATTACTGTGGTTATTCTTCAGTGTTATCAAGTAGTCTTTTGGGTAAGCTTGAGGATGGTGAGCTTGTGAGGAATGGAGCTGTTGGTTAGATTTCCCAACTGTCAGAGAAGTAATCATCCCAGATATTAGAATCCAAACTTGAGCAAAGAAACGGACAACTGAAATGTGGATTCTAAAAAATTCAAACTCACAGAAACAGAGTGGAATGGTGGTTGCCAGAGGCTGGGTGGAGGGGGAAATGGGGAGATGTTGGCCAAAGGGTACACACTGTAAGTTATAAGTTGAATAAATCCTGAGGAACCGAATGTACAGCATGGTGAATATAGTTAATAATAGTGTGATTGTATACCTGAAATTTGCTAATAGAGTAGATCTTAAGTGTTCTCACTACAAAGAAACAGAAACAAAAACGATAACTATGTGAGATGAGAGATTTGTTAATTAGCTTGATTGTGGTAATCATTTC
The DNA here is from genome assembly GCF_963924675.1 of Phocoena phocoena. Taxonomy (NCBI): domain Eukaryota; kingdom Metazoa; phylum Chordata; class Mammalia; order Artiodactyla; family Phocoenidae; genus Phocoena; species Phocoena phocoena. The sequence goes on along the minus strand of NC_089219.1, from coordinate 86,675,750 downwards.
ACAATGTGTAGCAAATCATTACATCTTACATCTTAAATATATACAATTTTGGTTTCTCAATTATACCTCAGTAAATCTGGGGTGGAGGGTTGGGGAGGAAACACAACTGACTTAAAACATAATCCATCTCTCCAGATTATGTTTTTAACAGAATTGTTTAAAATTTAAGTAAAATATATTATTTGCCTGCTTTAAGATCCAGGTTTTATAGTTTCTGTGTATTCCAAGCATGCCAGAGAAGAAATGAAGGACACAAATACATTAGAGAAGAAAAGGAAAGAACCTGTGAAAAAGGTTCAAATGCAGCCTGAAAAGGGTGCAAGCCAGTCCCAGAAAGCAGTTAGCCAGCTGCACCAACTGGGAAAAGTCACTTAACCTCTTCTCTACCTGAATCTCATTAGTAAAATTAGGAGAAAGGATGAAATAATTTATAAGGTTTCTATTAGCTTTAAAATTTTTATGAGTTCAGAGCCTTTAAAAACTTGGCATCTTCAAAAAAAACAGCACTGAGAATTTTTTTTCAATATTCCTTTTATCTATAATGGAAACAAGTTAAAAATAATTGGCCTAATGTTCACAAATCCATTAAATATTTACTGCTTACTCTCTTGATGACCATTTTGATTCAATATGCATGTAGAAATCATCAATATTTCCAAAATTCAAAAATGTGCACTAAGGAATTTTATGGCTTCTGTGATGGCTTTGAACTAAAATATGATATACTTCCTTGTTTGTGTAAGTGTTTTTATGCTTATCATTTGTCAGTAAGCCCTAGAATCTAAGTATAATATTTATACATGCTAAGTGCTTAGTTTATCATTATAATTTTCATCTTGAATTGCAAATTGCATAACTTTTCTAGAGTTTCTCCATTTATTTTTTAAATGTTAGTGTCCAGGTGACAACCAGAAAAAAAAGGAACTTCTCCAAACCATGTGGTATGCTAACACTGAAAATAAAATGAGTGTTATTTCCCATGAGGGAAATGTAGTTAAGGATAAAGAGGAGATATATATATATATAGATAAGAACATTTGCTTATACACAAATAATGTGATAATTCTGCTTTATAATTCTGTACATTTTTCTTATTTTAATTGAATCTATGTCCCTGCTAGTATTTTGCTTTTTTAATAAAAAATTTATTATTGATTTTTCTTCTTAATGACATACTGCCATCTTTTTTGTATTTACCCCAAATATTTATAGAATAATTCTCTATACTAGATGTTGTACAGTAAATATTTGTTGATTGTTGATTGATTAACATTTTAAATGCTGCTTCCAACACTTCCTTCCCATCCTCAATGTGACAAATACTGTCACTACCTGCCTTCACAACCTTCCACCCCTGCTTCTTCTAGGGACATGTGAAGCTGTTGTGGCCAATGAGACACAAGACTACATCATCTTGCAAGATTTTTTTCATACTCTTCAGACAAAGGGGAGGGATGCCTTTTCATTCAATCTTTGAATAGTCTTTTGAGAAGCTATCTGAAGCTATTGTAGCCTTCTTGTAAGGCTGAAGAAAGTAACACACATGCAGAGGATGGCAGAAAAGAGAGATTCTGAACCAACTGTGTAGTACCACCCTACATCTAAAAAAGAATTTTTGACACATGACATAATAAATTTTCCTTATTGTTTAAGCCACTTTTAGTTGGGTCTTCTGTATCTTGCAGCTAAAACTGATACACTCGTTCCTTTATTTCCAATCTCCATACATATAAACATGATATTCTTATAGAGCCTATGTAGTCTGAAATCTTACATAAGAGTAAAATAGCACACCAGTACTATTTCCTTTGAGAAAAACACTGGTCACAGGTGTAAGCACTACCTCAATTATATAATAATAATGACAGTAGTTTACAATTATTGAGCACTTTCAATGAATAAAAAGGACATTGTGCTACGAACTTCACCTATATTATTTTATATTCACAACAAACGTCTAAATTGGGGAATAACATTATCTCTATTTTTAAAATGCAGAAAATGTGGCAGCAAGATAATAAGTAACCCACAGCTAATAAGTGAATAAACTGAAGGTTTGAGTGGAATCAACTAGTTATCATTATGCTATCTCTTAATGAATATGTGTATTTAAGATATGGGGTATATATGGGTTTTGGGCAGCATTTAGGAATAAAATGAACAGACTAGCACATCATCTTGGTGTTCTCTAAGCTTATTACTCATAGCTCTGTGCACAGACTGAACTAATAATTTACAGGTATGGGAGTGGGGGGATATAGTACTGTATGTATAGCATGTGTAATTCAAGGAAGAATATTTAAATGACATGTAGCAACACTAATATTTCTCTACATTAAGAAAAGTATACACGTTCACTGATAGTTTCAAAGTTATAGATAGACACACCTCTGAACACCATTAGAAAAACATGCCATATTTCCCTGGACATACTTTATACCCCTTCTATATTGAAAAAAATACTGAATTGAATTGGAAAGCAGACCATTAAGTTGAATCAGAGTTTATCATATTAAAAATTACTTTTTTATTGACTTTGAGAATCTAGGAGACTCAGGATATAAAGTATGATTTTTTTTCTGAGTAGACCACAATTCAAGATCTACATTGACTAAAATTTGGTATTGAAATTGTCAAAATTAATTTTCTTAAACAATTTTATCACTAACTAATGATATATCAATATTTTACTCAATAGACATGATCTTTAAGACTAATTTTTAAATTTTACATATTATTTTATAATATAATATTTGTTATATAAAATTGATATATATAAGTAAAAATATTTTATATATAAAAATCATGAAGCATGAAAATATAACAGTCATGAACCCTGTAGCCAGCTCAGGAAGTAGAATATTACCCATGTCACCGAGGCTGTACATATGCTTTCCTCCAAACCCCATCTCCCTGCCAATCCCAAAAGGTAACCAATATCTTGAATGTTGGGTTTATTGTTCCTCTGCTTTTTCAAATAGTTTCTGTTGTAGATGTATCTATTTCTAGATTTTGAAGTATATAACATGATATTTTTAACTTCGTGGCTTGCAACTTGCTTGTCTCACTCAAGGCTATGTTTCTTAGATTCACTGTGTTGCATGTAGCTATAATTTGTTCATTTTCATGGCTACATAATTTTCCACTGAGTGCCTATATAACAGTCTCTTAATTCAGTCACTTAACAAAGAATATTTTGGGTTTTTTCCAGTTTTTAAAATTTTTATTAAAATATGTTTATTGTGTGTTCAAATTATCTCTATCTTTAAATTTCTTTCTTCTTAATGTGTTAACAATTGAAAGGGCGACTGGAAGTCTCTATGATTAGAGATTTATCACTTTGCTCTTGTTTCAACCATTTTTCCTGTATATATTTTAGAGACGTTTTATTAGGTGCACACAATTTAATTATTTAATATTTCTGATGAATTTTTGACATGTATTTGGCCACTTTATTCCTAATTATCCTGTTTTATTCATTGAAATTTATTTATCAGTCTTTAATAAAACTACAGTGGGTTTTTAAAATTAATATTTGCCTGCTATATATTTTTCTATACTTCTTTCAACTTTTTCATGTCCTTATGTTTTAGTGGTGGCCATTTAGAAGAGGGACTCTAAAATTGTCTTTTTAGTTGATGTTTAGTCCATATCTTAAATAAACTTCCCTAGAAAATGGACCTTGAGGCAAAAACTTATGTGCTATGACTTTCTTGGGTATGCAATCCCAGAGAAGCAGGAGTGAAGGAAAAACTGAGGATAATAAGGAGTATATTTTTGAGCTGGTCACAGCTTTGCATCACAGTTAGTTGTTAATTGTTGCAGGATATCCCAGAAGGGTTATATGTAACTAATTGCAACTTGGAACAGTCCAGTGAGGGGAAGGAAAAGCAAACAATTTATTTGCAGTATCCTCTGTTTTCTATATACCCCATGCAGTAATAACTCCCCAGTTTCTGGGTCGTGTTAGTTGGCCCCTCCAGGTATATGCTGGGGAATCCAGAGCCTCCAGGCGTGCAGTACAGCCAACGGGCAGATGTAATGTCTTTATGTCAGTTGGTACAACATGTGAAGGCTTCTAAATTTGTGGCAATGAAGGTGGCAGTGGCACTGGCAGTGTCTGGAGCTTCAAAACTGTGGAAGGTGTGACTATTTGCTAGAGTGTCACTTCCTCTACCCCATCACTAGTGAGGGAAGTGTCTGAGGTCTGGAGATGTAGATGGTCTCAAGCAGATCTCAGGTAGTGCATAAACCAAGCCCAGTATGGCCCATCCCTGGCACCACTTGGATCAGCTTGCAGTCAATCTCATGTGAGTACAAGAGCCCACACTTTTTTCTCTGAAAACCGAGGTGCAAGTCCAATCTGTTTAGGATGTAGTGAATTGTAAGAAACTGAAAAGCTTACAGAGTTTTAGCAAATCATAGTTACAGTCCTCATTGCTGCAGCTGGTCCAGTGCTATAATTAAAGGATTTAAGGAATAAAAAGTGCAGAGAGTAACAGAAATGCAGAGAGAAAGAAGATGGCATTATGCTAGGTTTAGAATATTTAAAACTTGTAAGGATTCAGAAATTATATCATCTTTAGTTTTTTCTTATTTTCATCCCCCCTCCCATTAACCACATGTCAAACATTTTTCACTTATTATGGAATTGATCTTCTTAACATTTACCCCTTTATGAATACTTTTAGAATGAAAAATACATTTTTTAACTTCTCCTAAATGCAGTGAGAGTGGATTTGTTGTGTAAATTCTAAAATTGATTCTACTTTTGAGTGGTCCATCATGCAGCAATATGTCAATTAGATAACGAAGTTTCTCAGTATCCTACGTGATTCTTTGAATGAGGCTATGAAGTTAAGCCACTGTAAAAAATATAAGAACAAAACGTAAAGCTGATTGTTCTAGACCCTATATAGAGTATGTATTTATATAAAACAAAAGTTATTTGAAATGTTAACCAAAAAGTTTCCTAGGTACAACTTTATGGGATATAACTCAATATTGGAAGACAGAAAAGAAGGGTAAATATATTTTTAACAAGCTTAGTGGAAGGTGGAGGAGCATAACATTTTATGACAAGAAGATATTTCACACCTATGCAGAAATCTTCAAACTTTGGAAGGAACAGAGGGAATAAGGAAACAAGGGAATGGGACAAAAGGAGTGAAACGATTGGAGAATTCTGTAAAGAATTCCCCGAGTGGGGCTTCCCTGGTGGCGCAGTGGTTGAGAGTCCGCCTGCCGATGCAGGGGACACGAGTTCGTGCCCCAGTCTGGGAAGATCCCACATGCCGTGGAGTGGTTAGGCCCGTGAGCCATGGCCGCTGAGCCTGCACGTCCAGAGCCTGTGCTCTGCAAAGGGAGAGGCCACAACAGTGGGAAGCCTGTGTACTGCAAAAAAAAAAAAAAAAAAAAAAAATTCCCTTCCTGAGTATATAGCCAAAAAAAAAAAACACTTTTTAATTCAAAAAGATACATGCACCCCAATGTTCATAGCAGCATTATTTACAATTGCCAAGATATGGAAGTAACTTATGTGTCCATCAGCAGATGAATGGATAAAGAATGGAATACTACTCAGCCATAAAAGTGAGTGAAATTTTGCCATTTGCAGCAACATAGATGGACTTGGAGGGTATTATGCTAAGTGAAATAAGTCAGACAGAGAAAGACAAACACTGTATGGTATCACTTGTATATGGAATCTAAAAATTAGAACAAATTAGTGAATATAACAAAAAGAAGCAGACTCACAGATATAGAGAACAAACTAGCAGTTACCAGTGGGGAGAGGGAAGGGGAGAGGGGCAATTCAGGGGTAGAGGAGTAAGAGGTACAAACTACTAGGTATAAAATAAATTATAAGGATATATTGCAGAACACTGGAATATAGCCAATCTTTTATAATCACTATAAATGGAATATAGCCTTTAAAAATTATGAATCACTATATTGTACACACATAACTTACATAATATTGTACAGCAACTATACTTCAATTTAAAAAAATTTTTTAAAAAGAAAAAAAATTCCCATGACACTCTCCTGATAAACATGACAAGGCTATCATGAAGGCAAGGCACAGTGTTTGCTAAAGAGGGAGTTCAACTACCTGAACTTTCTCCCAAAGCAGAGTATCTGAAAACATGTTAATTATATTGATAATAAGTGTATGCCCAGAAGGATGCCATGAAATCAGTGTGTTAGAATATCTATAATTAATTTTCATCAACGTGGAAAAACCAATTGGTGACACAAAAGTGACAGGACAATTAGAAAAATAATGGCCATCTAATCAATATGACTCTTCTATGTTTGCTAGTCTTCTGCCTGTTTCACTGACACCTTATAGTTTCCCATCCCAGCTAAAGAGGGGCTCTGAGGGCAATTCCTGGGATGGAGTTCTGTGAGTTCTGCCTGATCATAGGAATAGGGTGAAATTCCTTCACAGATTGTAGAATATGGAGTAAAGAAACATTAGAAAGTCAAGATGCAAGGGCAAGCCTGGAGTCAGGCAAAACACTTATTAACACCTCTGTCTGAGGAAGATGGGGTGAGATGTTGAAACTGGGACCAAGTCAACAGACCAGGAACCTGTGCCCAGCTAAAGGGGTTTTTGAGAGCATTTCTAGAATCACTGAGCTGGGAGAATTTAACTAAGCCCTACAGGTAGTAGCTGCTTCAAACATCACCCAACTCAAATTAGATTTATTTTAGGATTTTATTCTTTTCTCGTTGCAAAATGTTGTTCCATTGATTTGGTGAATATATATACTGTATTGTATTGGTCATATACCTAAAAGTGGAATTGCTGGTAGCTCATCTATGCAGCTTTAGTAGATATTGTCCAACCATTTTCCAAAGTAGTTGTACTAGTTTACATTCATACTAGCACTATATGAGGTTTCAGTTGTAGCATCATCTCACCAACACTAGCATTATCTGAATTTTTCATTATTTTTAACATCTTTATTAGAGTATAATTGCTTTACAATGGTGTGTTAGTTTCTGCTTTCTAACAAAGTGAATCAGCTATACATATACATATATCTCCATATCTCCTCCCTCTTGCGTCTCCATCCCACCCTCCCTATCCCACCCCTCTAGGTGGTCACAGAGCACTGAGCTGATCTCCCTGTGCTAGGCGGCTGCTTCCCATTAGCTATCTATTTTACATTTGGTAGTATGTATAAGTCCATGCCACTCCTCACTTTGTCCTAGCTTACCCGTCCCCCTCCCCATGTCCTCAAGTCCATTCTCTACATCACGTCTTTATTCCTGTCCCGCCCCTGCGTTCTTCAGAACCATTTTTTATTTCTAGATTCCATAAATGTGTGTTAGCATACGGTGTTTGTTTTTCTCTTTCTGACTTACTTCACTCAGTATGACGAACACTAGGTCCATCCACCTCACTACAAATAACTCAATTTCGTTTCCTTTTATGGCTGAGTAATATTCCATCGTATACATGTGTCACATCTTCTTTATTCATTCATCAGTCGATAGAAACTTAGGTTGCTTCCATGTCCTGGCTATTGTATATAGAGCTGCAATGAATATTGTGGTACATGACTCTTTTTGAATTATGGTTTTCTCAGGGTATATGCCCAGTAGTGCAATGGCTGTGTCATATGGTAGTTCTATTTTTAGTTTTTTAAGGAGTCTCCATACTGTTCTCCATAGTGGCTATATCAATTTACATTCCCACCAACAGTGCAAGAGGGCTCCTTTTTCTCCACACCCACTCCAGTATTTATTGTTTGTAGATTTTTTGATGATGGCCATTCTGACTGGTGTGAGGTGATACCTCATTGTAGCTTTGACTTGCATTTCTCTAATAATTAGTGATGTTGAACATTCTTTCATGTGTTTGTTGGCTATCTGTATATCTTTGGAGAAATGTCTATTTAGGTCTTCTACCCATTTTTGGATTGTGTTGTTTGGTTTTTTTTGATATTGAGCTGCATGAGCTGCTTGTAAATCTTGGAGGTTAATCCTTTGTCAGTTGCTTCGTTTGCAAATATTTTCTCCCATTCTGAGGGTTTTCCTTTTGTCTTGTTTATGGTTTCCTTTTCTGTGCAAAAGCTTTTAAGTTTTAATAGGTCCCATTTGTTTATTTTTGTTTTTATTTCCATTTCTCTAGGAGGTGGGTCAAAAAGGATCTTGCTGTGATTTATGTAATAGAGTGTTCTGCCTATTTTCTCCTCTAAGAGTTTGATAGTGTCTGGCCTTACCTTTAGGTCTTTAATCCATTTTGAGTTTACTTTTGTGTGTGGTGTTAGGGAGTGTTCTAATTTCATTCTTTTTCATGTAGCTGTCCAGTTTTCCCAACACCACTTATTGAAGAGGCTGTCTTTTCTCCATTGTATATTTTTGCCTCCTTTATCAAAAATAAGGTGACTACATGTGCGTGGGTCTATCTCTGGGCTTTCTATCCTGTACCATTGATCTATATTTCTGTTTCTCTGCCAGTACCGTACTGTCTTGTTTAGTGTGGCTTTGTAGTATAGTCTGAAGTCAGGTAGTCTGATTCCTCCAGTTCTGTTTTTCTTTCTCATAATTGCTCTGGCTATTTGGGGTGTTTTGTGTTTCCATAAAATTGTGAAATTTTTTGTTCTAGTTCTGTGAAAAATGCCAGTGGTAGTTTGATAGGGATTGCATTGAATCTGTAGATTGCTTTGGGTAGTATAGTCACTTTCACAGTGTTGTTTCTTCCAGTCCAACAAAATGGTATATTTCTCCAACTGTTTGTATCATCTTTAATTTCTTTCATCAGTGTCTTATAGTTTTCTGCATACAGGTCTTTTATCTCCTTAGGTAGGTTTATTTGTAGGTATTTTATTCTTTTTGTTGCAATGGTAAATGGGAGTGTTTCCTTAATTTCTCTTTCAGATTTTTCATCATTAGTGAATAGGAATGGAAGAGATTTCTGTGCATTGATTTTGTATCCTGCTACTTTACCAAATTCATTGATTAGCTCTAGTAGTTTTCTGGTAGCATCCTTAGGATGCTCTATGTATAGTATCATGTCATGTGCAAACAGTGACACCTTTACTTCTTTTCTGATTTTGATTCCTTTTGTTTTTCTTCTCTGATTGCTGTGGCTAAAACTTTCAAAATTATGTTGAATAATACTGGTGACAGTGGACAACCTTGTTTTTTACTGATCTTAGAGGAAACGGTTTGAATTTTTCACCATTGAGAAAGATGTTGGCTGTGGGTTTGTCATATATGGCCTTTATATGTTGAGGTACGTTCCCTCTATGCCTACTTTCCACAGGGTTCTTATCATAACAAGGTGTTGAATTTTGTCAAAAGCTTTTTCTGCATCTATAGAGATGATCATACGGTTTTTCTCCTTCAATTTGTTAATATGGTTTATCACATTGCTTTGCATAAATTGAAGAATCCTTGCATTCCTGGGATAACCCCACTTGAACATGGTGTATGATACTTTTAATGTGCTTTTTGATTCTGTTTGCTAGTATTTTGTTGAGGATTTTTGCATCTATGTTCATCAGTGATATTGTCCTGTAGTTTTCTTTCGTTATGACATCTTTGTCTGCTTTTGCTATCAGGGTGATGGTGGCCTCGTAAAATGAGTTTGGGAGTGTTCCTCCCTCTGCTATATTTTGGGAGAGTTTGAGAAAGATACGTGTTAGCTCTTCACTAAATGTTTGATAGAATTCGCCTGTGAAGCCATCTGGTCCTGGGCTTTTGCTTTTTGGAAGATTTCTAATCAGTCTCAATTGTAGTGCTTGTGATTGGTCTGTTTATATTTTCTATTTCTTCCTGGTTCAATCTTGGAAGGTTGTGCTTTTCTAAGAATTTGTCCATTTCTTCCAGGTTGTCCATTTTTTTGGCATATAGTTGCTTGTAGAAATCTCTCATGATCTGTTGTATTTCTGCAGTGTAACTTGTTACTTCTCCTTTTTCATTTCTAATTCTATTGATTTGTCTTCTCTGTTTTTTTCTTGATGAGTCTGGCTAATGGTTTATCAATTTTGTTTATCTTCTCAAAGAACCAGCTTTTAGCTTTATTGATGTTTGCTATTGTTTCCTTCATTTCTTTTTAATTTATTTCTGATCTGATCTTTATGATTTCTTTCCTTCTGCTCACTTTGGGGTTTTTTTTGTTGTTGTTCTTCTTTCTCTAATTGCTTTAGGTGTAAGGTTAGGTTGTTTATTTGAGGTGTTTCTTGTCTCTTGAGGAAGGATTTTATTGCTATAAACTTCCCGCTTCGAACTGCTTTTGCTGCACCCTATAGGTTTTGTGTTGTCGTGTTTTCATTGTCATTTGTTTCTAGGTATTTTTTGATTTCCTTTTTGATTTCTACAGTGATCTCTTGGTTATTTAGTAGTGTATCGTTTAGCCTTCATGTGTTTAGCCTCCATATTTTTTGCAGATTTTTTCCTGTAATTGATATCTAGTCTCATAGTGTTGTGGTTGGAAAAGATACCTGATACAATTTCAATTTTCTTAAATTTACCAAGGCTTGATTTGTGACCCAAGATATGACCTATCCTGGAGAATGTTCCATGAGCACTTGAGAAAAATGTGTATTCTGTTGTTTTTGGATGGAATGTCCTATAAATATCAATTAAGTCCATCTTGTTTAATGTAGCATTTAAAGCTTGTGTTTCCTTATTTATTTTCATTTTGGATGATCTGTCCATTGGTGAAAGTGGGGTGTTAAAGTCCCCTACTATGATTGTGTTATTGTCAATTTCCCCTTTTATTGCTGTTAGCATTTGCCTTATGTATTGAGGTGCTCCTATGTTGGGTGCATAAATATTTACAATCTTTATATCTTCTTCTTGGATTGATCCCTTGATCATTATGTAGTGTCCTTCTTTGTCTCTTGTAATAGTCTTTATGTTAAAGTCTATTTTGTCTGATTTGAGGATTGCGACTCCAGCTTTCTTTTGATTTCCATTTACATGGAATAGCTTTTTCCATCCCCTTACTTTCAGTCTGTATGTGTCCCTAGGTCTGAAGTGGGTCTTTTGTAGACACCATATATACAGGTCTTGTTTTTGAATCCATTCAGCCAGTCTATGTCTTTTGGTTCGAGCATTTAATCCATTTACATTTAAGGTAAATATTGATATGTATGTTCTTATTACTATTTGCTTAATTGTTTTGGGTTTGTTATTGTAGGTCTTTCCCTTCTCTTTTGTTTCCTGCCTACAGAAGTCCCTTTAGCATTTGTTGTAAAGCTGGTTTGGTGATGCTGAATTCTCTTAGCTTTTGCTTGCCTATAAAGGTTTTAATTTCTCCATTGAATCTGAATGAGATACTTGCTGGGTAGAGTAATCTTGGTTGTAGGTTTTTCTGTTTCCTCACTTTAAATATGTCCTGCCACTCCCTTCTGGCTTGCAGAGTTTCTGCTGAAAGATCAGCTGTTAACCTTATGGGGATTTCCTTGTATGTTATTTGTTGTTTTTCCCTTGCTGGTTTTAATATTTTTTCTTTTTATTTAATTTTTGATAGTTTGATTAATATGTGTCTTGGAGTGTTTCTCATTGTGTTTATCCTGTATGGGACTCTCTGTGCCTCCTGGACTTGATTGACTATTTCCTTTCCCATGTTAGGGAAGTTTTCAACTATAATCTCTTTAAATATTTTCTCAGTCCCTTTCTTTTTCTCTTCTTCTTCTGGGACCCCTATAATTTGAATGTTGTTGTGTCTAATGTTGTCCCAGAGGTCTCTAAGACTGTCCTCAATTCTTTTCATTCTTTTTTCTTTATTCTGCTCTTCAATAGCTATTTCTAATATTTTACGTTCTGGGTCACTTCTCTATTCCTCTGCTTTAGTTATTCTGCTATTGATTCCTTCTAGAGAATTTTCAATTTCATTTATAGTGTTGTTCATCATTGTTTGCTCTTTAGTTCTTCGAGGTCCTTGTTAAACGTTTCTTGTATTTTCCCCATTCTACTTTCAAGATTTTGAATCATCTTTACTATCATTACTCTGAATTCTTTTTCAGGTAGACTGCCCTTTTACTCTTCATTTGTTTGGTCTGGTGGGTTTTTATCTTGCTCCTTCATCTGCTGTGTGTTTCTCTGTCTCCTCATTTTGCTTAACGTACTGTGTTTGGGGTCTCCTTCTCGCAGGCTGCAGGTTCGTAGTTCCCATTGTTTTTGTGTCTTCCCCCAGTGGCTAAGGTTTGTTCAGTGGGTTGTGTAGGCTTGCTGGTAGAGCAGACTGGTGCCTGTGTTCTGGTGGACGAGGCTGGATCTTGTCTTTCTGATGGGCAGGTCCGCATCTGGTGATGTGTTTTGGGGTGTCTGTGACCTTATGATTTTAGGCAGCCTCTCTGCTAATGGGTTGGGTTGTGTTCCTGTCTTGCTGGTTTTTTGGCCCAGGGTGTCCAGCACTGTATCTTGCTAGTCATTGAGTGGAGCTGGGTTTTAGCGTTGAGATGGAGATCTCTGGGAGAGCTTTTACCATCTGATATTATGTGGAGCAGGGAGGTCTCTGGTGGACCAATGTCCTGAACTTGGCTCTCCCACCATAGAGGCACAGGCCTGACACCCGGCTGGAGCACCAGGATCGTGTCAGCCACATGGCTTGTTTTCAGGTTTCACTTCACTACAAAACTTCATAAGTTCTGAAGACAGTGAGCTTCCTTCTTATCCTGGGCTGTTTAAAGGTACATTGTCATCAGTGCTGTCCTCTACATTTTAGTGAGTCCAACAGCTGGGCAGATGGGAACAATTTGGGATGGGGACCATCAAGAAATGATGCATCTCTTGGTGTCTACCTGTATTTTTCATTTTACTCATTCTGGTGGGTGAGTAATGTTATCTCAGTCTGGTCTTAGTTTGCACTAATTTAATTATCAATGATATTAAGCATGTTTTATCCTATTCATTGGCCATTTGGATGTCCTCCTATGTGAACTGTCTATTCAAATCATTTGCCTATTTTTCTCCTGAACTGTATGCTTTTTTCTTATTGATTTGAAGATGTTCTTAATATATTCTAGATAAAAGTCTTTTGTCAGATATCCATCTATCTATCTATCCATCTATCTATCTATCCATCTATCTATCTTATATCTATATCTTTACCGTTGTGTCTTGGTTTTTTTGTTTGTTTGTTTTTTGCAGTACGTGGGCCTCTCACTGTTGTGGCCTCTCCCATTGTGGAGCACACGCTCTGGATGTGCAGGCTTATTGGCCATGGCTCACGGGCCCAGCCACTCCATGGCATGTGGGATCCTCCCGGACCGGGGTTCAAACCCGTGTCCCCTGCCTTGGCAGGCGGACTCCCAACCACTGCACCACCAGGGAAGCCCTGTGTCTTGGTTTGGATTCTATTAATGGTGTTTTTGATCTCTGGACATTCTTAATTCTATGCAGTAAAACTTACATACTTAACTTAAATATTATCCAGTTAATCATTCATTCCTTTATGTAAACTTAATACTGTGTCCTGATGAATTTGTTTCCTCCAAAAGCAAACAAAAAATTCATTATGCTTTTTCTTAATCTTTTAACTTTAATAATTTGATCTACAATCCTTCTGAAATTTACTTTTCTGTATGGCATGAGGTAGTTGTTGCATTTCTACACAGTAACAATGAAGCATCTAAAAAAAACAAGGAAAAAATTCCATTCACAGTAGCATCAAAAACAATAAAATACTTAGGAATAAATTTAACCAAGGAGGTGAAAAATCCACACACTGAAAACTACAAAACTTTGGTGAAACAAATTGAAGAAGAAGCAAAAAATGGAAAGATACCCATGCTCACGGATTAGGAATTAATATCTTTAAAATGTTCATACTACCCAAAGGCATCTATAGATTCAATGCAATCCCTGTCAAAATTCCAGTGGCATTTTACACAATAACAGCAAAAACTTCTAAAATTTGTATAGAACCACAAAAGACCTCAAATATCCAAAGCAATCCTGAGAAAGAAGAATAATGCTGGAGGCATCACACTTCCTGATTTCAAACTATACTACAAAGCTATAGTAATCAAAAAGTATGGTACTGGCATTAAAAATAAACACACTGATCAACAGAACAGAATCAAAAGCCCTTAAGGAACATTAAGTGGGGAAAGGATAGTCTCTTCAATAAATGGTGCTGGGAAAACTGGATAACCATATTCAGAAGAATGAAATTGGACCCATATCTTACACCACTGACAAAAAACTAACTCAAAATGGTTGATTTAAACCTAAGACCTGAAACTGTAAAGTTCCTAGAAGAAAGCATAGGAAAAAAGCTCCATGACATTAGTCTTGTAATGATTTCATAGATATGACATCGAAAGCACAAGCACCAAAAAAACAAAAATTAATCAGTCAGACTACTTCAAGCTAAAAAGCTTCTGCACAGCAAAAGAAATGATCCACAAAGCGAAAAGACAACCCATGGAATGGGAGAAAGTATTTGCAAATTATATATCTGATAAAGATTTAATATTCAAAATATATAAAAAAACTCACACAATAGCAAAAAATAATCAATTAAAAATGGGCAGAGGAACTGAATATTCATTTTTCCAAAGAAGACATACAAATGACCAACAGTTACATGAAAATGTACTCAACATCACTAATCATCAGAGAAATGCAAATCAAAACACAAGACATATCACTACACATGTTAGAATGGCTTTCATCAAAAAGACAAGAGATAACAAGTACTATCAAGGATGTGGAGAAATTGGAACACTTATGCACTGCTGATGGGAATGTAAATTGGTATAGCCACTATGGAAAACAGTATGGATGTTGTTCAAAAAGTTAAAAACAGAACTACCATATTATCCAGCAATCCCACTTCTGGGTATATATCTAAAGGATATGAAAACAGATCCTTGAAGAGATATCTGCACTCCTGTGTTCAACACACCATTATTCATAATAGCCAAGATATGGAAACAACAATGTGAATGATGAATGAATAAAGATGTGATATATCTCTATCTATCATCTATCTATCGATCTATCTATCTATCTATCTATCTATCTATCTATCTATCTATCTATCATCTATCTATATATCACATACATAATAGAACATTATTCAGCCATGAGAAAGAAGGATATACTGCCATTTGTGACAACATGGATGAAACTTGAGGGCATTATGATAACTGAAATAAGTCAGAAAAGAAAGACAAATACTGTATGATATCACTTATATGTGGATTCTAAAAAGGTAAACTTTTAAAATAAGATGAATAAGTTCTGGGGAACCTAATGTGCAGCACTGTGATTACAGTTAATAATACTGTATTATACACTTGAAAGTTGCTAGGAGCGTAGATTGTAAATGTTCTCACCATAAAAAAGAAATGGTAATTATGTGACGTGATGGAAGTGTTAGCTAACACTATGGCAGTAATCATTTTGCAATATATAAGTGTATCAAATCACCACATTGTACACCTTAAACTCACACAGAATTATGTGTCAATTATATCTTAATAAAGCTGGGGGAACAAATATCATTTTTTCACATGGTTATTCAATGGAACCAGTACCCCTTATTCTCCACTGCCCTGCAGTGTCATCTTCGTCATACATAAAGGGACCAGGTGAATGTGCGTCTGTTTCTGAATTCTCATCTATTTCTTTCGCCTATTATTTTGTCAGTACCATACCGTCTTCATTACTGCAGCTTGACAATAAGACATGGTAACTGGCACTGGAAATTCTCACTTTATTCTTCTACAAGATTTTCTTGAGTATTTTTGGACCTTTGTATTTCTATATAAATTTTAGAATCAGCTAATCAATTTCCACCAGAAAAAAAACTCTTCTGGGGTTTTAGTTGGAATGCATTGAATCTATAGGTCACTTACAAGGGGGAGAATAGTTATACACTATTATATCTTCCAATTCATGAGCATATTATATCCATTCATTTATTTAGGTTTTTAATTTCTCTCAACAATGTTTTGTAGTTTCTAGGATACAGAATTTACATATTCTGTTAGATTTATATTTAGATAGTTTATGTTTTATGCTATTGTAAAAGTTATCTTTACCATTTCTATGTTATATTTTCTGTAGCTGGTATATAGCTATACAGTTGATTTTTGGTATATTGACCTGGTATTTAGTAATCTTGATGAATTTTAGTATATTTGTTCACATTTTTTGGATTTACCACATATGTAATTATATTGTTTATAAATGACAGTTTATTTCTTCCTGTAATATTATTTTCATTTCATTTTTTCAGATATTTTTGCACAGACTGAAACCTCCAGACACTCTTGTCCCATTCCCAAACTCTGAGGAAAGCTTTCAATAAAATGGAAGATCCCAACTGTTCCCAGCTTACACAATTCTTTTCTTTTCATGAATCGTATTTTATTTTTCTTTATCTATTGATATGATTGTATGTGTTTTCTCCCTTTTTTCCATTAAGGTCAATTATATTGATTTATTTTTGTTGCTAAAACACCATTACAATTCATGGAATAAAACGGACTCATTTTAACACACTGCACTTTTTGGTGCAGGATTTTTTTTCATCTGTGTTCATGTAAAAAAATTCGTGTGATTTTAATTTTTTTTAATATTTCCAGATTTTCTGGAATTATACAGCCCTCATAAAAAGAATGGGAAGTTTTTCTGTAGAATTGGTGTTGTTTCTTCATAAATATTTGGAAGAAGTCACTGGTGAAATCAACTTGACAGGATTTTTTTGTGTAAAATTTTCAATAATCAGTTCCATTATTAAAATAGACACAGAATTATTTAATTTTCGATTACTTTTCCTGATGTCTTTGGCAAATTTTGTTTTTTAAGGTATCTATTCCTTTCATCTAAACTGTCAAATGTATTTGTGTAAAGTCATTCAAAACATCCTTTATTATCTTTCTAATATTGATAGAACCTATAATGACATCTCACTTTTGTTCCTGATTTTTGTAAAATTTATTTTCTCTCTCTCTTTTTTTTTTAAAAAAACTTGGTCAGGCCTGTCTCCTATCTCCAAGTAATAATCAATTTTATTATTCAAAAACAAAAGACAACTTTGCATTTTGTTGAATTTTTCTGTTGTGTGTTTTCTTTCTATTTCATCTTTTTCTACTTTTATTTTTATTTCATTCAAACTAGTATTCTGTGTTTAATATGCTGTTCCTTTTTCTAGCTTTTTGAGATGGAAACTTTGATATTGATTATTAGCCCTTTCTTTTCCAATATAAGATGTTAAAACTATAAATTGTCTCTAGAGAACATTGCTGTAACTAAGATTTCATGTGCTGTATTATTATTTAGTTCCTAAGATTTTCTGATTTCCACTGTGGTTTTGTCTTTCAATCATGCAAACTAAATTGCTTAATTTCCAAAAGTTGGAGATTCTCTAGTTATCTCTGTTATTACTTTATGGCTTAATTCAGCAGTGGCCAGAAGCCTATACTCTGTATTATTCAATTATTTGAAACTTTTTTTTGGAATTCTTTTTATTTTTATGGAACTTGCCAAGTTTAGATTTTGGTGCATATTCAATATGCATTTAAAGATAATGTATATTCTATCATGATTGTATGCACTGTTCAATTTATGCCAATAAATAATTTCCTGTGTTGTTCAGATCTATATTCTTACAATGTTTTTGTCTGTTTGTTCTATCAGCTATGAATAATGGTGAGTTAAACTCTCTCATATGCTTTGGACTTGTTTACTTCTCTTTTTACTTGTGTCAACTTTTGCTTATATCTATCTATCATAATATATATTTGCTATGTTAATAGGTGTATACAAATTTACAATTGTATATTCTGTTGTTGCTTTGACCTACTATTAGTATGAAATAGTTCTTTTTTCTGTACGAATTCTTCTACTCTTAAAACCGAGTTTGTCTTATATTAATGTAATACCCAACTTCCTTTTGAATACATTCTTATATATCTTTTCATATCCTTTTACAGTCACTCTTTTTGTGCCCTTATACTTAAGACATATTTCTAATAAGTAGCATAGTTAAGTTTTATTTTCTGTCTTTTAGTCAGAATATTTAATGCCTTTTTATTTAGTAGAGTTACTGAGGGGGTTGATAGGTATTATATAATTTGTTTTCTATATAACCCATCTGTTTTATACTTTTATGTCCTTTCTTAACTTCTTTGGGGTTAATTATATTTTGCCATTCTGTTTCCCTACTATTTGTTAGTTCTATGTTCTTTGTTCTTCTGTGATTGCCATAGTTACTAAAATATGCATCCTTGTCTATAAATTATTGCTTTTTCATTGCTGCGATCTTGGAATGGTTTGCCTCAATTTATTCCCTTCTCCCCTTTTGTGTTATCTTCTTCTCTGCTTTATTAAGGTATAGTTGAGGTAAAAATAAAATTTTAAGATTTTTAAAGTGTGTAATGTTATGATTTATGTATACATTATGAAAATATTATCCTCATTGAGATAATTTTTATTATTATTATGCACTTAATTATATAACATTGTAAAGTGCTCAAGACATTAGTATTGTTACTTAATATCAATATTCATTTATATTTACTCATATACTTACTACCTTTTCCTTTCTTTTTTTTTTTTTTTTTTTGGTACACGGGCCTCTCACTGTTGTGGCCTCTCCTGCTGCGGAGCACAGGCTCCGGACACGCAGGCTCAGCAGCCATGGCTCACGGGCCCAGCTGCTCCGTGGCATGTGGGATATTCCCGGACCGGGGCACAAACCCATGTCCCCTGCATTGGCAGGCGGACTCTCAACCACTGCGCCACCAGGGAAGCCCTATATATATGTTTTGTCCAATCAACATTTTAGTACATATACTATTTTAAATGGCTTGCAAAAGTATTTGGAACATCATGGATATAATAAACATATTAAAATCAAACAGAAATTAAAAAGCTTAGAGAAAATAAAATCAGAGATAAGGTTAGTACACAAAACACGCATGGGTTTTGCAGGGTTTTGGGAAAAGCCTGCCTGTTTTTTGAGCTTCTCACAAGCCAAAGAGTAAAGAAGCAGTCAGTTATGAGACCAGTGTCTGAAAGATAAAAAGTATACCAGTTGATTAGAAGCAATATGATTTGTCCTGTGATCTGAGAGAAACTTCTGCCTTAGGTAAGTTCCCTCCCACCTAGATGCAATAACTAAAAAAAATAATAAAAAAATTTTTTGAGCAGTAAACTGCTTTTTCAAAAGAAGGTGTATACAAATCCCTGCTATTTGAAAAAATAAACTAGATTAAATGGGTCTGCTTAGATATAAGGAACTCAAAAAGATTTTCTTGGCAAAGAGAAGTCTTAGAATGAGCAAAAAGGTACAAAGCAGTGGAAAGAACATCAGCTTTCAGGTTAGGCAGACTAACCTGAACAGACACTATTTCAATCATTTAGATCCTGAGATTGAACAAACTACTCACCTCTTTGAATCTGTTTCCTCAGCTTTGAAATATAGTAATCTTTCCTTACAGGGTTGTGAAGCTTAAATAAATGAGAAAAAGTATGTAAAGTACCGGGTATACAGAATGTGCTACAAAAATATTGATTTCCTTCCTTCTCTGCTTCATATTTCTAACATCTTAAACTGATTTTTTTACTATAACAGATTTATATATTAATTACTTTATAGAAAGAGCTTTTTGTAGGCTAGGGCCTATTAACTAATTAAAACTAAGCTCCTGTTACTTGTTTTAGGTGTTCTGGTAGGCACTGCACTAGGTGATGATATATGCTTATGATTGTAAATCTTCCTTTGTGTTTGTGATTATATTCGCTCTTTCATACATAATGTAAAGAGCTTGCATCTTCCCTTTTTATTGACTTGCGTTTTCTGCAGTTTGTCTCTTTTAATGGTCTTTTGCAGAGCCAGCATTTACATTTATTTACCATTCTGCTGTTTTTTCTCATTTATAAATTATTAACCTGCAATTTTATCTTTATTAATTTTTCCCTGCTTTTCTTCTACTCATTTTAAAGAATTATTTCTAACTTCTTCACTTGAGTGATTAATTCATTTTCATTCTTTCTTGTTTAATATAAGATCATTTAAGCATTCAATTTTTTTCTGAGTGTAAATTTGGCAGCATCCCACCAGTTTTAAACCTGCTGTAACTATAGTTTTGATTTCATTGTGTATCTGAGTAAAGAGAATATTTTCTTCTAGATTGGCCAAATCTATTGGTTGCCCCAACATCCCAATATCTGTTATCCCCTTCTTATGTGGCGATATGTTTTTTAGCTGAGCACGTGGTCACCATCCTGAAGACTACTACTTCCTAGTTGCTCTTGAAGCTAGGTGTTGCCATGTAATAGTTCCACAAGGAGACCTGAGTGAAAGTGATGGAATGATGAAGTGATATAAATGCTTACTCTGAAAATGAAAGAGTGTGCTCCCTTCTTCTCAATACCTGAAATGCAGACATGAAGGAGAGAGGTGCTGAAGCAGCTAACTTAGACCACGATGTGGAAGCAAAAGGTTGAGGTGTGTAGAATAAGAAAGTAGAAGATGCCTGGGTCACTGATACCAGGAGCTGCCCTATCCACCCTGATGGTTTATGATAGAATTCTTTGTGTGACAAAAATAAACTTCTAACTCATTTAAGAGCTGTTATTTTGAGGCTCTGTATCAGCAGCTATAATTATAGCATAACTAATACAGTTAATAATTTTTAGTTTCTTTGCATTGTTAACAAGGAATATAGAAAGCATAATTTCTGCCCAGAATATGTTGAGATATTTTTGGTTGCCTAATAAAATGATCACGTTTTGTAAACATTTTCTGTATTTTGTTAGTTTTCAAAGCTATGTAACTGTGTGTGTGTGTAAGTTTCGCATTATGTTTATATTTTATTCAACTACTTAATCATATTAACACTTTCCATATATGCTCTATAAAATACTACTTCTGTGGAATATTAATAGGTTCACCTCAAAATACAAAAGTTTAATAGTCCCTATATGCCCTGCTTCCTGTCTTTATTGTAGTGGTTAATAACACAGACTCTAAACTAGATTGTTTGAATCCTAGCTCCCCCAGTTGACAGGCTGTGTGAATTTTCACAAGTTATTTAACCTCACTTTCCATGTCATTGAAAGAGGAAAAATAACAGTACAGTACTTATAGGACTGTTCTGAGGACTGTAAGATGAATATATATTATACTGAACACTTATTGTCTGGCAGAGAGTAAGTATTTTTAAAAACAGTTAGGTATTGATACATTGCATATATAAGGCTCTGAGAAGTAATGAAGTAGTGGGATCTGCTTAATATTGCTTATTCTATCAGTTCCCAAACTTGAGTATTGGACACTTAGGTCTTAGCCAGTTGGGGAAAAAATGTATTCCATGGAATACTGGTTTTGGAAATATTGAACTAGATTATTGAGATCCACTGCATAATGGGAATTCTTCACCTTAACATAGGGCACATGTGTGCAGTTTGGGAGGTCTGTGAACCTTTTAAAATTGATAAGAGTTTTAGGTGTATATGCATGTGTACCTGTTTCTGGAGAAAAGATCCATGGAGTTTATCTTATTCTCAAATTTCTCCATAATGCATTTTATGTTTAATTAAAACATCAGAGACTAAAATAGCAAAAGTCATTTTCTACTGTTTTATTGTTCTTCTCTTTCTTATTTGATTCAAACTTATCCTAGACATCATCATTAAGCTTTTTGAGATATCAATGGATTGTTATTCTTTTAATATAATTTTTAATTTCTTTACAATTCTTTCTTATTTTAAGTCATTCCTTTACCATTTCACTTGAACATTGCCTCTCTAATGACTTTCTTCTATTGTTTTGTAAAAAACAATGATTTCTTGCATACTTTTTTGAACACTGATTGTTTTCTAATATTTCCTTCTGGTTCCTGCAGCAAATCATTTTCAGAAAAAAGTCCTTTCACCAGGGCAAGCAGATGCTTCTTTTCCATTGTCTTGTATTGTTATTTAAGATATTCAGGTATGGCCTTTATTTTTTTGGTTTTTCTCATTATTAAACAGATGATATCTAATCCCACTTCAAATGAATTGGTTTAGGTGGTGAATAAACTTCCTTATTCCAACACATTTTCCAACAATGATTCTCAATAATCTTTTCAGATATAAAGCTGATGGGGAGTATTTTATATATATATATATATATTTATTTATTTATATATATTTATACATATATATATACACACACACATACATATACTCCATACATTTCACATGAAATGTGAATTTCTATCAGATTTTGCCTATTATCCCTTCTTCATTAGAGAGAACCTTTCCATACCCCAAATTGATGCTCTGCTACTTCAAAATAATGCAAATATCTTTGCATAAAATATATTTGAAGTAACTCAGTTTATTAGGTTGGCATTGCTCTGACACACACACTGGAAAATTACATTATAAGAAAGACAATTTTATTTTTTTATTTTTTTAATAGATCTTTATTGGAGTATAATTACTTCACAGTACTGTGTTAGTTTCTGTTGCACAACAAAGCAAATCAGCCATTTGCAGACATATGTCCCCATATCCCTTCCCTCTTGAGTCTCACTCTCATCCTCTCTATCCCACCCCTCTAGGTCATCACAGAACACTGAACCAATCTCCATGTGCTATGCTGCTGCTTCCCACCAGCCAACTATTTTACATTTGTTAGTATACATATGTTGATGCTACTCTCCCTTCACCCCAGCTTCACCCTCCCACTCCATGTCCTCAAGTCCATTTTCTATGTCTGTCTCTTTATTCCTGCCCTGCAACTAGGTTCATCAGTACCTTTTTTTTTTTTTTTTTTTAGATTCCATATATATGTGTTAGCATACCATATTTGTTTTTCTCTTTCTGACTTACTTCACCCTATATGACAGACTCTAGGTCCATCCACCTCACTACAAATAACTCAATGTTGTTTCTTTTTATGGCTGGGTAATATTCAATTGTATATATGTGCCACATCTTCTTTATCCATTCATCTGTTGATGGACACTTAGGTTGCTTCCATGTCCTGGCTATTGTAAATAGAGCTGCGATGAACATTGTGGTACATGACTCTTTCTGAATTATGGTTTTCTCAGGGTATATGCCCAGTAGTGGAATTGCTGGGTCTTATAGTAGTCCTATTTTTAGTTTTTTGTTTTTGTTCTTGTTTTTGCGGTACGCGGGCCTTTCACTGTTGTGGCCTCTCCCGTTGTGGAGCACTGGCTCCGGACGTGCAGGCTCAGCGGCCATGGCTCACAGGCCTAGCTGCTCCGTGGCATGTGGGATCTTCCCAGACTGGGGCACGAACCCGTGTCCCCTGCATCGGCAGGCGGACTCTCAACCACTGCGCCACCAGGGAAGCCCCTATTTTTAGTTTTTTAAGGAACCTCCATACTATTCTCCATAGTGGCTGTATCAATTTACATTCCTACTAACAGTGCAAGAGGGTTCCCTTTTCACCACACCCTTTCCAGCATTTATTGTTTCTAGATTCTTTGATAATGGCCATTCTGACTGGTGTGAGGTGATACCTCATTGTAGTTTTGATATGCATTTCTCTAATAATTAGTGATGTTGAGCATATTTTCATGTGTCTCTTGGCCATCTGTATGTCTTCCTTGGTGAAATGTCTATTTAGGTCTTCTGCCCATTTTTAAACTGGATTGTTTGTTTTTTGATATTGATCTCCATGAGCTGTTTGTATATTTTAGAGATTAATCATTTGTCTGTTGTTTCATTTGCAAATATTTTCTTCCATTCTGAGGGTTGTCTTTTTGTCTTGTTTATAGTTTCCTTTGCTGTGCAAAAGCTTTTAAGTTTTATTAGGTCCCATTTGTTTATTTTTGTTTTTATTTCCATTACTTTAGGAGGTGGGTCAAAAAAGACCTTGCTGTAGTTTATGTCAAAGATTGTTTTTCCTATGTTTTCCTCTAAGAGTTTTATAGTGTCTGGTCTTACGTATAAGTCTTTAATCCATTTGGATTTTATTTTTGTGTATAGTGTTAGGGAGTGTTCTAATTTCATTCTTTTATATGTAGCTGTCCAATTTTCCCAGCACCACTTATTGAAGAGACTGTCTTTTCTCCATTGTATGTTCTTGCCTCCTTTGCTGTAAATTAGGTGCCCATATGTGCATGGGTTTATCTCTGGGCATTCTACCCTGTACCATTGATCTATATTTCTGTTTTTGTGCCTGTACCATACTGTCTTGATTACTGTAGCTTTGTGGTTTAATTTGAAGTCAGGGAGCCTGATTCCTCCAGCTCCGTTTTTCTTTCTCAAGATTGCTTTGGCTATTCGGGGTCTTTTGTGTGTCCATATGAATTGTGAAATTTTTTGTTCTAATTCTGTGAAGAATGCCATTTGTAGTTTGATAGGGATTGCACTGAATATGTAGATTGCTTTGGGTAGTATAGTCATTTTCACAATATTGAATCTTCCAATACAAGAACATGGTATATTTCTCCATCTGTTTATGTCATCTTTGATTTCTTTCATCAGTGTTTTATAGTTTTCTGAGTACAAGTCTTTTGCCTCCTTAGGCAGGTTTATTCCTAGGTATTTTATTTATTCTTTTTGTTGCAATGGTAAATGGGAGTGTTTTCTTAATTTCTCTCTCTGATTTTTCATTGTTGGTGTATAGGAATATCAGAGATTTCTGTGCATTGATTTTGTATCCTGCAACCTTGCCAAATTCATTGATTAGTTCTAGTAGTTTTCTGGTGGCATATTTAGGACTTTCTATGTATAGTATCATGTCATTGGCAAACAGTGACAGTTTTACTTCTTCTTTTCCAATTTGTATTCCTTTTATTTCTTTTTCTTCTCTGATTGCTGTGGCTAGGACTTCCAAAACTATGTTGAATAAGAGTTGCGAGAGTGGACGTCCTTGTCTTGTTCCTCATCTTAGTGGAAATGCTTTCAGTTTTTCACCATTGAGTATGATGCTTGCTGTGGGTTTTTCATATATGGCCTTTATTATGTTGAGGTAGATTCCCTCTATTCCCACTTTCTGGAGAGCTTTTCTCATAAATCGGTGTTGAATTTTGTCAAAAGCTTTCTCTGCATCTATTGAGGTGAGCATATGGTTTTTACTCCTTAATTTATTAGTGTAGTGTATCATATTGATTGATTTGCATATATTGAAGAAACCTTGTATCCCTGGAATAAATCCCACTTGACCATGGTGTATGATCCTTTTAATGTGCTGTTGGATTCTGTTTGCTAGTATTTTGTTCAGGATTTTTGCATCTATGTTCATCAGTGATATTGGTCTATAATTTTCTTTTTTTGTGATATTTTTGCCTGGCTTTGGTATCAGGGTGACGGTGGCTTTGTAGAATGAATTTGGGAGTGTTTCTCCCTCTGCAATTTTTTGGAAGAGTTTGAGAAGGATCGGTGTTAGCTCTTTTCTAAATGTTTGATAGAATTCGCCTGTGAAGCCATCTGGTCCTGGAGTTCTGTTTGTTGGAAGATTTTAAATTATGGTTTCAATTTCATCACTTGTGATAGGTCTGTTTATATTTTCTAATTCTTCCTGGTTCAGTCTTAGAAAATTGTACCTTTCCAAGAATTTCAGAAAGACAATAAATATGGATGTAAAAATGTGTAACAAATAGTAGTTACTAACATTTTTATTTTGTTTATTTGTCCTAACAACTATTTGCTTGCACACTATTTTTATTTCATCTCTGCAACATCATCTACCTCTTGCTTCCATTCATTCTGTTATTGTCCTAGTTCAGATTCTTAATCCCTATCACCTGGATTATTATAGTAACTTCCTTACTTGTCTCCACACCTTCACTTTATTCTTTTCATTACCCACTACCAGAGTTTTCATCTTAAACCAACATCTCATCATGTTACACCAGGATTTGAGTCTTGAAAGACTTTGAACAGTTTTACAGGTCTATTTAACACAATTAATACCTCTTATCCCAACATTTGAAATTCTCCATTACTACAGTCAACTTATTTTTTTAAGGCTTTTACACCACCGTACACCCTGTATGTATGCTCATTCAGGGCAACTCCACAATCTTGCTCCATCTTTCTTACGTTAGTACCTTTGCTATACTGTTCCCTCTACATGAAAACTTAGTGTATTAAAATCCCATTTCCTCTTCCCCTATTTTAATCTCTCCACCTTTTGTGCTCGCATGTTACTTGGTTTTAACACTTATCACATTTCACCTTCTATCATAGCTGAATATAGCACTTATTATTTGTACACATATTTAGAACATAGCAGATGATACCAGATCTTATCTTCTTTCTATAGGTGTCTCTTAGATTTCTAATAAGATTGGAAAATTTAAGATTCTTAACTATGTCTAACGATTCTCTGTCGTCTCATCATCTAACATAGTATTGTACATACATAAGTGTTAGCTTATTAATACATACTTAATGATGGTATCAGATACATTTAGTGATAGACTTGAGTAAAGCCTGAAATCCCTTCTTCTGGATGCAAGCCTCATTTGGAAATATCTGAATTTGTTTCTCTTCTATTTAGCAGCATCTTTTAAACTGAAATTAAATTACACACATCAAAATGTGTGGATTTTCTGCATCTGTGATTCTGTAATTTTCTTGTCCAATGAGTAATAAAAGTATTTTTCACACTTTTGGTTAGTTCATGGCTATCCTTACTTCTATCCCTGTTCATCTTTGACCCTCTTTCTCCTCACTCAACTCCAAGCTTGCTGTAAGCATTGCTTCTCCTATTCAGTGAAAGAACTTCTTTAATGTATATACCAATAATACCAATTTTGAATATTTAAGGACTTTTTCTCATCTAATACATACACAACTTAGGACACTAAAATTCTCAGCCACAAGAAGTATCATTTATTTTTCCATTTACTGTAAAACAAACAGAACACTAACCCAAGTACATACCTACTCACACACACAGAGGCAACTCATTCTACCATAATTTCTTATGCTGCCCAGAAAATTCTTATTTTCAGTTTGAGTGTATATAGCTTAAGATATACACCTCTAAACATTTCATTTAATATCTAGACACTTGTACTCTTTCTTTCATTGCTCGGGTTTATATTTTAAAAATTCATGTTCAAGAGGCATTATTGAAAAGATCAAAGCATTTGATACACTAAAAATTGCTTTTAATATTTTCCAGAAATCAGTTATTTGTACACTAGAAATATAAATATTGAGTCAAAATTTGCAAATGACAAATTTGCTTCATAAAATCACCAAAAATGGCATCAACATTCATATCTCTTTACTGTGTCTAATCTGTACAATAGAAAAATAAAACACAATTTTTATTAAATTCAAATAAGCAGCAGAAGATTCATAATTAGTGGACATGTTTGCATTTAGCATTCATTTTGAAAATATTTATTGAGCACCTACCATTTGCCAAGCACTTTCCAGTAGAGGATGAGTGTTTCCTTAGCAAAAGGTACCAACAATTTCAGTTTAATTTAATTTTTTTCAATTTTATTTTATTTATTTATTTTTTCACAGCAGGTTCTTATTAGTTATCTATTTTGTACATATTAGTGTATATATGTCAATCCCAATCTCCCAGTTCATCCCACCACTACCACCACCCACCCCGCAAATTTCAGTTTAATTTTAAAGGGAATGCTTTAGTGGGAAAATGTAATCAATAATTTGTCTCTCAACCTCAGAACAATTAAGTTGTCCCTGTTTCCAAATACCCAATTGGAGAGTTTCCAACTTGCCTACATCTCTATTGTAGTATGAATAATGTTTCTAACTCACTAATTTTGCTGCTAATCAAACACTAAAAAGAGATTCTTTATACTTTCAGATATGCTTTGAAAAAAAGCCTTCCAACATATGCACAAGGGAATTATAAGTTCATTAGTATACAGTTTTTCAAATTGTAGATTCATGGTTCATTATGTTACCTTAGAGATAAAAATACAATTTTACACTTATATGACAGTAAAAAGAATTAGAATTAACAGCTGATTATGAGTTTTAATCTTTGAAGTTAATCTACAGGCAACTCTAATTTAAATATCTCAAATCAAAAGCTACCTTTAATATTTTATCCCAAACAATACTTAAAACCTAAATTAGATCCATTTAGAGGAGTGCCTTCCAAAACCATGCAGTATCTCCAGATTTTAAAAGAATTTCCATATTTTATAGTATAGGTCCTAATGTAGACAAATCTAAAAATATATGCAGATTTTGCATTTTAGCAACATTTGCTATGCTTCTCATTCGACTCATTCTTTATTCATTTAAAGTTTGTGGCTACATATTTCAATGGGAAATGGATTATCTGTAATCCAGTGATACAACATAACACTCTAAATCACAGAAGCACGTATCACATAAATTCTGGCCAAGGAAATGTCTCAAGTTGTTATTACATGTCACTAAAGCCTAAATTAGCTCCAAGACCAATCCAGGAAATTTAGCTAAATACTAAGCCCTCTAAAAAGCTTTACCTAACTTGGAAAGGCTTCCACCAAATTCTAAAAAGTTGTATAGAATAGAATATTCAG
Source organism: Phocoena phocoena (assembly GCF_963924675.1). Lineage (NCBI taxonomy): Eukaryota > Metazoa > Chordata > Mammalia > Artiodactyla > Phocoenidae > Phocoena > Phocoena phocoena. The sequence continues at coordinate 86,647,290 of NC_089219.1, read as the reverse complement.
GTTGTGTGTTAGAAGAAATCCTAACACAGCTCATCGTCCTAGGAATATAAATTGGACAGACCTTATGGACCTTCCTTTCTAGCACTAACTCTAGCCATAACTGGGTATTGAACACGAGGCCTGCCCTTTGAAGAGTATTTGTGCATAAATAAATCTTTGGTTACAAATTTTATAAAGGTAATACATTTTAACAAGATATTTTTCTCAGTTCTTGTGATACTCCCTATGCAATTACAAATAATAATATGAAGTATAGGTATATGTTCATAGAGGATACCTTTAAGATGTTCTAAGAGATACTTTGGACTAAGCTGAGAGATAGGGAGAACATTTTTCGTTTTATTTTTCATCCTGACTCAGTTATTCCTTTAGAGTCTGCCTGAATTTCTTTGTCTAGAACATCTTTTTTCATTACAGGAAGACACATTCATATTTATTTAGTGACATTTAAATGTGTAAGAAAATGCTCTGCTGTTTAACATTTGTCAAAATATGAAAAATCATGTCCAGCATAAGAGACCGAAAGAAAAATACATATATACATGTACAAGCACTATAAAGTTTCTAAGGAAAGTCAACATAAACAAAATTGCTTGAGGATGACAAAGGTTATGGTTGCAAAAAGTATACATCTCTTTAGTTACAGTATCATGGAACAGCCCAGGATGATCATTAAAGTTACATGACCAAAGAATTAACTTTTTGATCAAGAAGATATGGTAGTCTTTCTAATTTGTTGTTATTATGACATTATATGAAAGTATTTGACTAAATAGCAAAAGTACTTATTACTATTTATTGCAATTATTTTATACTTCTGTTTTAAAAAATCTCTTTTGAATACTAGAGAAAGTTTCTGAAAACACTGGATGTCAGTAAGATTTTTCATGATTTTGTTAAACCTCTCCCTCTTCTACTCTGTCCTCAGAATTGCTGCCAAATTCATAAGTCTAAAACATGGCCTAATCATGTAATTTCCTTGTTAAGTTACCTTTGGGTAATTCCTTTAAAATCCTCTTAACCCATCCAGTGTGAATCTAAACCAAGTCTTTAAGTACCCTTCTAAGATGGCAGCTTCCCCCAGGCCACTGTGCCTCATTTAGCATGTCACACCTCATTCAGAATGTCTGTCTTGTTCTTCTACACCTGGCTCACTCCAACTCTTTCCTTCCTATCAGTTCCGGGTACCTTGCACCTTTCTTGAATTGCTCAGGCAGGTCCAAATTTCTCCCTTGCCTGAATTACTGCAATAATTGAAAATTATACCTTGAAGTACTATATGTGATGATACAGACAACACTCAGTAGACTAATGCCTTCCAAAAGTTCATTTATAAGCTACTTATTAGAAGATGAAAACTTATTCACTCACAAAAATGCTAAATATAATTAATATTCCATGCTATATTTTGGATAATCTAAAATGTAGCTAAAATATATTACTAATAAAAAATGTAGTTTCTAAAACTTTCAGTGAAAAGTTGTATAGTATACTCAAGACTGGAAGCTCAAGACCTGGAAGTCAATTATATGAGGTATTTAAAATATCCAAATTCATAGAATCAGAGTGGAAAGGTGGTAGCCAGTGGCTGGGGGGAGAGGGTAGAGGAGTTACTAACCAGTAGGCATAAAGTTTTAGTTAAGCAATATGAACAAGTTCCAGAGATCTGCTGTACAACGTCATACCTATAGTCAACAATATGGTATTCTACACTTAACAACTGTTAAGGGAGTACATCTCAGGTTAAGTGTTCTTACCTCAATAAAATAAAATTTAAATAAAATAAGACAAAATAAAATAAAATAAACCTGGAAGTCAAACATGCATCACTCCATCATCTATTCTTTGTACCTCCTTGGCAAACTATGCAGTGTCAGATATTCTGTAAGTGCTTTTTCTGGTCATTCATTGCCAAAACTTACTGGCTTGAAACAACTGTTTTATTTGCTTACACGTTTGTAGTCTGGGCTGGGCTCAGCTTCTGATTCTTCTGATGGTCCTATTGCTGGTCACTTTTGTAGGTAAATTCAGCGGGCAAGTCAGCTGTGGGCAACAGGGAGGTTGAGAGGGCTAGGCATCTATCTCTCTGAGGGCTAGGCATCTCTCTTTCATGTAGTCTCAGGGCCTCTCACTCTCCTCGCTGCTTCTTATGGCCTTTCCAAAAGCATAGCTGAATTTCTTGTCTAGAGGGTCAAGGCTCCTATGAGTGCAAAAGTGGAAGCTGCCAGACTTTTTAAGGCTTAGGCCTGGAACTAGCACAGTCACCTTAGACCTATTCTTTTAGTTAAGCACATTGTTAGTCCAGTCCAGATTCACAGGGAAAGGACTGCACAAGTGGACAAATACCAGGTGACTAATTCATCCGGGACCACCAATGGAATAGACTACCACATGGCTTAACCACTACTTATTGCCTTGGCTGCTTGATAATACAGAACAATGTATTCCAGGTTCTAATCACTAGGGAAAAAATGACTTCAGCATTTTGGTAACATGGAAAATTCAAGTATATGGAAAGTAACTGCTTTAGTGTATACAGAATGTACCTTGGTTATACTTTTGACAAAGTCCTACTTTAACCACAACTTAAGCTATAATTCTTACCTATGGGTGTTATTGAGAAGTTTTCACTTTTTTCTATTCTTTTTTCTATTTCTTTTTTCATGATTTATAATGTTGAATACATTTGTGAAATACTAAGCTTTCTGAAACAACAAACCACACAGTGTGAGTAAACTTGCAAAGTACTGGCTTTTTTTTTCTCCTCCCCAAATATTTGGTGTGAAATTTGCTTCCATTTCGTAATGTGGAGTTTTCTCAGAAACCAATTTACTAGAATTACATAGTAAAAAAACAACAAATCAAAGTATCCCAAATAATGAGTTTGCCAGGTTAATATTTAAAGATACCACCATTACTTGTAACATTTTAACCACATGCAAATATTAGTCCTAACAGCTTATAATGAATAACTTCAGAGTAAAGTGGACCTCCCTCTTCAAATTCCACCCTCTCCATATCTTTATGGGGGAAAAAAGGTATGCTAGTTAGCATCTCCTGATTGCAAAACCTGACACTCACTTAGGTAATCTACATAATGTTAGGTGGTCAGGATGAAGATACAAAATATAAATAAGGAAAACAAGATTCTCAAGTGACCCAGGGGTCGTTATGTCATGACATCCCAGAGATGACATGACTCAAGACAGCTCTAGGAAGATCATATCACCTCTCAGTCCCAGGAAGTTGTCCTTAACCACTATTTTCTTTCCATCACTTGCAAATTTTGAATTCTACCCCTCACTTTTTTCTACCTTTTGGTTTCTGCTGACTCATATGTCTGGCTGGTATTTTCATCTGGGACGCTCAATGACATTTGAGATAGGGCTTTTCTTGATTGTGCAAGACTCTTTCACGCACTGCACAATATTGACTGGGCCTCAGACAATAAATGCCTGTAGCACACAGGTCGTTGTTAAACCAAAAGTATCCCAACGCTTCTCCAAGCTTCCCTAGAGGGTGAAATGTCTCCTCCCCACTCAGGGAAGAACGACACAGGTAATAGGAACTTTCTGCCTCCTCTCTGGCTAACAAATGGCTAGCTGTCATAGTTTGTAACAGGTAGGAGTTTTTCCACAAATGTTGGTTGCAATTCATATCATATTTATTCGATTGAATAAAAATAAAGAGACCATAGTCTTAACACGTAATCCAACAATAATGCTTCTAGGTATTTGCCAAATTGATTTGAAAACTGCGCTCATACAAAAATCTGCACATGAAGCACAAGAAAATATGCTCAACATCATTAGTCATTAGAGAAATGGAAATCAAAACTCTAGTAAGATACTGCTTCATACCCCTTAGATGGCTATAATAAAAATAATGGACAATGACAAGTATTGGTGAGGATGGAGAGAAATTGAAACTTTCATACATTGCTGGTGGGAATTTAAAATAGTAAAACTGCTTTGGAAAACAGTTTGGCAGTTCCACAAAGAGTAAAACATAGAGTTAGCATATGACTCAGCAATTCAACTCCTAGGTATAGACCCAAGAGAAATGAAAACATATGCTCATATAAAGATTGTACATAAATATTTATAGCAGTATTATTCTTTTTTTAAAATTTTATTTATTTTATTTATTTATGTTTGCGGTACACGGGCCTCTCACTGCTGTGGCCCCTCCCGCCGCGGAGCACAGGCCCCGGACGCGCAGGCCCAGCGGCCATGGCTCACGAGCCCAGCCGCTCCGCGGCATGTGGGATCCTCCCGGACCGGGGCACGAACTCGCGTCCCCTGCATCGGTAGGCTGACTCCCAACCACTGCGCCACCAGGGAAGCCCGAGCAGTACTATTCTTAATAGCCAAAAAGTACAAACAACCCAAACGTCCATCAACTAAAGAAAGGATAAACAAAGTATTCTATATCCATAAAATGGACTATTATTCAGACATAAAGAGCAATTAGTGTTGTTACATGGTACAACATGGATGAACTTTGAAAACATTATGATAAGTTAAAGAGGTCAGAAACAAAACACAACATACTGTATGATTCCATTTATATGAAATGTCCCCAGATAGACAAAGCCATAGAGACAAAAAGTAGATTAGTGATTGCCAGGGACTGGGGGCAAGGGACACTGTGGAGTAACTTCTAATGGATACAAGTTTTCATTTTGGGATGCTGAGATTATTCTGGAATTAGACAGTGGTGATGATTATATAACATTGTAAATGTACTAAAAATACTTAACTGTACATCTTTAAAGGATGAATTTTATGGTATGTAAATTATGTCAAAATTGTTTTAAAAATAAGATAAAGCTAAAAATCAATATTACATATGCATGTTTACAGAAACTTTATTCATAGTCACTAAAAGTTGGAAGCAACCAAGATGTCTTTCTTTTTGTTAAACAAACTGTGGTATATCCAAATAACAGAATACTAGTCAGTGATAAAAGTAATGAGCTAGCAAGGCATACAAAAATATGCATGAATCTTAAATGCATATTACTAAGTGAAAGACGTCAGTCTGAAAAAGCTACATACTGTGTGAGTCCATCTAAAGGAAATTCTGGAAAAGGTAAAACTGTAGAATAGGTAAACAGATTGGTAGTTGCCAAGGGTTCCAGAAGAGGGAAGGTTTGAATAGATGAAATAAAGGAGATATTTTAGGATAATTAAACTATTCTGCCTGATGCTAATAGAGAATATATGACATAATGCATTTGTCAATCAATACCCATAGAACTTCAGAACACCAATAGCAAACCTTAATGTATGCAAATTAAAAAGAAATTATTCAGGAAATCAAGAGATCCCAAGATAGAATGCAGACTGTGACAAAAGAATCTAACTGTATTATAAATGCACTAAATAACCTCACTGAAGGAAGTGGGGGAACAGGTGTTAACCAAAGCAACTTTGGAAATTAGCCGAGTCTGTAAAACTAGGCAAAAGTAACTACAAAAGCAATGTATTGTTGCTTCCCACTGGATCATGGGTTAACAGTTCTGGTACTGCTATACATGTGCACTGAAACTGAACAATTAAGTAAATGGATGGTGGATGGTGGATGGTGGATGGTGGGAGTCAGTTCTCTCACCGTTGGAATAAGAGGTTACAGAAAAGCAAGGGGAGAAGGTTAGATGATCTACGCAGTAATGGATTAGAGTTGAAGACATCAGTATGAACTCACATTTAGTTTAATATAGTCACAGATGGATACATAGGAAATATTTATAGATATTTATCTACACGAGGGTGCGTATACATACACATATTTCCTTGCTCTGTCTGCTGAGAAGGCCTAGAAGCAATGACACTCCAGTAGTAGTAAGCATACCTAGTGCCCAGATCTTGGTTTCTAATACCATTCTCCAATAAAATGAACCAGGGCTCCTTGGAGAAATCGTTGCTTCCAGACTGTGCAGGAAATACACACGATGAGCCTGCAGCAAATTGTAGTGCCAGAAAGAAAGTGGTAACACACACATACACACACACACACACTGTTATGAGCTGAATGTTTGTATCTCCTCCAAATTCATATGTTGAAGCCCCAGCCCCCAATTTGCAGATGGAGGCTTTGAGAGATAATTAGGTTTAGATGAAGGTGGGTCCCCATGACGGCATTAAAATCAGAGCTTGTTCTTTCTTTCTCATTCTCTCTTTCTCTCTCTCTCCCCACCATGTGAGCATAAAATAAAAGGGCAATCATCTGCAAACCAGGAAGAGGGCCCTCACTGAGGAACTGAATGAGCTGGCATCTTGTTCTTGGATTTCCCAGCCTCCAGAACTGTAAGAAATAAATTCTTGTTGTTTAAGCAACCCAGTCTATGGTATTCTGTTATAGCAGCCTCCTGAGTCGACTAATACTCGCACTCTCACACACACACACACACACACACACACAAATGGAATCTTAAAGCAACACAGAAGCCAACTTAAGGAGCTCTCAATGTTTAAAGCTGGAACAATTTGAGTAACAAAATAAAATGGTACTGTATTATAACCTAAAGTATTAAATAAATATCCACGAGTCTACACTAATATAAATTAATTATTGACTAAGTAAATACATGGGAGAGAATTTTAAAAGCTTCCATGCAGAAGAATTCCAGGTAATTTATATAGATTCTCAGTCTTCAAGGAAGGGGAGCATGACCCCCATCCTCTGTTCTTTCTGCCTATCCAAACCTACCTCTGTTTTGAAGCACAGATCAGACTCTATCTCCTTTACGTACTTCTCTACCTATTCACTCTTCCCCACCAACCACTGATTTTCTTTTTTCTAAACATTAAATATGAGCTTTTATAGTGACTTCATCACTCCGTTCCCGCCCCCCGCCCCCCGCAAATACAGTATGGAAAAAGAGAGAGGGAAAAAGTGTAACTTCACAGTGGAGAAACCTGACAAATACTATTTCAGCCAAATGATCAAGTTTAATATCAAAAGTGATGTCAGACTGATAGCATATACTCTTGATATTATGCAATGAGAATGGCATTTTACTTCTGTGGTCTTCCTCCCCCAAATCCTTAGCCCAGTGTAATCATGAGAAAAACATCAGACAAGTCTTCATTAAGGGTCATTTGACAAAATACCTAACCAGCACTCCTCAAAACTGTTAATATCATTTAAAAAAAGGATTTCTGAGAAACTACCAGAGCCAAGAAGAATCTCAGGAGACATGCCAACTAAATATAACATGGTATAGAGGATGGGATCTTGCAACAATAAAAAAAATTAGGTAAAAAATAAAGAAATATGAATAAAGTTTGAACTTTAGTTACTAATAGTGGACCGATATTGGTTCATTAACCTGACCTATGTACCATACTAATTTAAGATGTTAATAATAATGAAAACTGGATGTGAGATACACGGGAACTCTCTGTACTACCTTTGCAACTTTTCTGTAAATCTAAAATTTTTCTAAAATAAAAGGTTTATAAAAAAAATAAAGAGACCATCTAGGGTCTACGTAATGTCATATAATATTAGACTTTGATCTTTCACTATGTGCTCTTTCATATTTTTTATCAGAATTCCTGCCTAGACAGCACAGTGCCTTTGAGGACTGTTGCTCCAAAGGAAGGTCAACTTCCACTTTATCTGGCTAAGTTATGGGGGACACTTGCTATGATCCTCAAAAGTGTGAAACTTAGCACTGGGTCTTTGCAGAAACGAGCCTTCAGCTTCTAAGACCCTACCTATTCAGAGGGCCTCTACTCTGTGGAAGCTGCACTCACTTTTGTTTTTTCACACTCCTTCCCATTTCCACTCAGGACTGAGGGTTAACTCTCATTCTCACCCCACTCCCAAAACATAAGGCCTCTACTATCCCTGTCCTTTTCTTTCTCAAAATATGAATTCATATCTCAAAAAGGGCTTCTTCAGCCAAAAATCCCTCTACCAGAATGACAAAATAATCTATTTTTCTAACTTTGCTTGATGGGCAGGAGGATTGGAAAATAATTCCTTAGAAACAAGAGAGAGCTTCCTTCCCAGGAGCCAGATGAAGGGAGAGAGGGAATTCACAAGCAATTCACAATTAATGAATTAACATTCACAACTAATGAATCACCTACCCACAGTGATAGACAAAATGCTTCTTCTAAAGCAACAACCAACCAACAAATGAACAAACAGCAATAATCCCCCATTTCACTACCACCACTTCTAAAGGTATATAATAAAATTTTATTCCTAGGAATACCAGAGTCTCTAAGCACAATTCTAAGGTTGAGAATATGATTGAGCCACACATTACTACAGGAGAAGTTTGGCTCCGGGATCCCAAATAAACACTAGACAGTCAGGATTTATTAGATAACGTAGCTGCATGGTGCAGAATATGGCCACCTTACACAGAAGAAACCAGCTATGAGTACTTGGTTAGCAGATCACAGAATAATATCTTGATAATTTGCTATGTATTTTTCTTTTTCCTTTCCTCATTTTTTGTGTTTCCTCTATTTATTCAGTCAGATTATAGCCTGAAATGAGGGTTGTAAAACACGGGTAAAATGAGTCAGGTTTTCTTTTTCATTTTAAAACTTGAGATCCAGGAACAAGGTTATGCTACATCATAATATTTGGGAAGAATATGTGGTCAATCTCTATATTCCTCATTTTTCCTATCAAGAATGAAAGATTAGTCGCTTGTGGGTTTCTCAGAAAAGAACTCGAGCTCTGCCTCTTTTGCTTCCCCTCACACTCATCCCATCCCTAACACATTCCCAATGTAGCTACAGTAGCAAAATAATGTGTTCCCTCTGTTCCACAGGCGCACAGCAGTAACTGAGAGAGAACAGGATGCTTTGGAGGTCTTGTCTTCAGGAAAGAAGAGCAAACTGTACTTACATGTGTGGACAGTGAACAGAATGGATGATGGTCATCTCATCTTTTATCACAGAGAAACATGAAAATGACCGAGGACCAGGTGCCCACCCTCCTTACTAAGACTCCGGCACTTTGTCAACTGCCTAGAATTTAGAAGAAGCAACTCGTGTGAAAGGGAAAAGAAGCCTTACAATGAACGAGATTTTGGTTTTGCCATTTGACTGATTAAGGATTCAGAATAAAAATTAAGTTCTATTAGAGAGTAATTTAAGTTACGTTTCTGGTGAACCTAACTGAATCTGAACTCTAAGGTTAGTAACTGCTACCTTTATATCAACATTTGAAAAATGGGAAGAATGCCTTTCTTGATAATCATAACTTTGAGAAATCTCTGTTAAATATAAAACTGAAGGTATTATATTGAAGGAATTATATTGAAGGAAAAAAGTGAGGAAGATTAGTTATATAAAATATTCCGTATGTTTCCTTACAGTTTTCAGCCCCCTTGCAATTAGGAGGGTAATATAACTTGTTTTGGCTATTGGACTATGAGTGGAAATGACACGTGTCATTTCTAGTTTAAGTATTTAATTGTTAAGATGAAAACTTCCTGCATCTTTTTAATGTGCTGCAGTGACTGAGGAGGCCACATGTTCTAGAAGGTACAACCAAAAGAAAGTGAAAGTTCTGGCAACTAGGTCCCAGGATGACTGTATGGAGCAGAGGCTGTGGGTCGACCCACATGAGAAATGTATCATGAGTAAGACATAAACCTTTGTGGTATTAAGCCTCTGAAATTTCTGCCATCATTTGTCATTGCAGCATAACCTAACCTATACTTAATAACACTCAAAATTTAGAATAACATGAATCTACTAAATATCATATTTTGTGTTAAGTGAAAAAAATCAGGTTACAAATCAAGGTTATTAAAATAATTCCAACTGTGTAAAACAGTTGTATAAATTGACATAGATTAAAGCATTGATGGTGGAATTATAAGTGTTACATATTTTCTCCCTTATTTTTTTTACATTTTTATTATCACATATTCAGAAAAAATAAATTATGAATACAAAATGATCACATATTCCTCAAAACCTCACTAGTGGATTGTATATAGTCTTAGGTACCATAATAGCAAGTAGGATAATTTTTCTTTCAAATTAAAATCAAAATTTGCAGGGTACAAACTTCTGAATTTCCATAACCTGATAATTTTATTAGAACATCAATTCAAAGCTATAAGCATTTGCTGAGCATTTATTCAGTGCCCAATAATGTGCCATATGTTTTCTAAGACAAAAAGAAAATATATGTCAGTTACTGGATTATTACACTCAAAATCTTACTGGGTGACAAAGACGTAACCAAGAATTTGTACACAATGGCACATAAGCATAACTCTACTTCATTCTACCAAATACATTAAATAAAGCACTGAGTTGAATGCGTAAGTATAGTGTTCCTTGAAGCAAAGTTGATATATTATGCTAAATCTCAGGCTAGACCTTAGGTGCTTAAATAGGTGGATCAAATCACAAAATATTAGAATTTGAAGACATCGTGGGCAATACTGGTTAAGAAAATGGGCTATGAATTTGGAAATATCTATGTTCATCCTGAAACTTTGATATTTCTGGTAGTGTGACTTTGGTCATGTACTTAAACTCGTGAAGGCTCAATTTCCTTTACTATAAAACAAGCATAATAATATCTCCTGAGATAGATTTAAGTATTGAATGAGATAATATACATAATGCACTCAAGGCAGTGCCTGGCATAGAGTAATCTCTCAATAAAAGGTAGATATTTTTATTACTCCATCCCACCATGTAGTTTTACTCTGGGAATAAACATAGAAGTTAAAGAATTAGGGGATTATGTAAAGTCATAAGGCTATGTGAACTCATACTATACTTGAAATGTAGTATTAAATGTACTAAATATCCCAACAAACATATAACTCTAATAAATATGGGAAAATAGGCTATGAAAGGTAATCACTATGTAGTTTTCCAACTAGGGATTCTCAGAAGTTACCCCTACCTTTTGATCTCACCTCGTGACTGACACTTTCCATCTACTTTCTCCTTTATCTACTTTATCATGTCAAGGGGATGGGGATGTCCATGGTCATAAGCTTTCATTGTACCCTTCATGATTTAGAGCGGATAGTACAGCAAGTTAGGGTAGGCAGTGTCAAGTAGGGACACCAGAACTAGGGTGAGGATCCACGTGAGATTTTGGAGTGAGAATGAGGATATGGCTCCATGGGATGTGGCTAATTAACTGTAGTGGAATCTGGGGAAGGAGAAAATAGAGGGATAGAGAAGTTCAAGAAATATGGGAATGGTGACATTTATTCCTCCACCTATAATAGCGTTACTCATACTGGTATAATTATCATCAGGTAACTGGATACCAAGCAAGGTGAGGAATGAGAAAATAATAATCCTTAGGATTATTGGGAGAAGTACCATGGAGAGGGAGAAGGAATGAGTTGAATGACTTAAAGAACTAGATTAGGTACAGAGAAAAAATGGACAACAATCCAGAAGAGGGCAACAACATGGGAAAAGGAAGACTGAAACAAATGGAGGCTGGTTTGCACTGGGGTAATGACGATACTGCCCTAACTTTGTCCTAATTAGTCCTTTTAATCTCAAGAATTGTCAACACTGTGGCAATTGATAATAACAGGAATAGCTGTTTTATGACAAATAAGCTTGAGAGCACTGACACAGTTCACAATCACCTTCAGCCAGTGAAGCTACCCAGCTGTGCCAGACTCAAACAGATGACCTTGAGGTGAAAAGTTCTATTGTCACAACATTTCGGATCACCAAGCTTCCCACGTTTTTTAAACTCCTTTCCTTAATATTCTACAGTGTGCTTATTTTCATGGCTATAAAGTCATTCTCAGATTTTCAATGATATTTACTAGTATATTGCAGAGTATTTTAACTGATGTTAGTTCAAATCAATTCTGGAGAAACTTTCCAGCCAAGGGAATTGCAAGCTAGCTGGTTGACACTGGAGGTCAAATACTCCAGGGTATGTGTCTCAAATCACTTAATTCTTCACAGCAAATTAGAAATGGGACTCCAGCTGGTGCTAAAGCATAAGACAGACTTGCTGTATAAGGACAAGCTGCTGCTTGGATTTCGAGTCTTTATATTCTTAAAATAAAAAATATGAGACTCCATTTCCCTCTCCCAATCTCATTCTTTCAAAGAAAAGCTTTCTTAACAACAGCAAAAATCTGGCCAACTGATTTCAATACATAAATCTTGTCAAGGTATAAAAATAAAATATGATTTAAACAGCAACCTGTAATCTCCTGTTGACGACCAGCTGTGCCTCCTATTAGTATTAATGGAACTTACACAGGCATAATAAGAAGGAGGGGAAAATGCCACCTTATGCTTTTTGCACACCTTAACATTTTTACAGCAAGTCTGATTACGAGGGTTTACTTGAGCAGCAATTAAACACTGATTGATTACTAAGTACAATTTGTATTCTAGGCAACATGCAAATGGCAACGAAATTCTCGGATAGGGAATGGAATAAATTCTTCTCACATCAGAGAGAGAATCACATTTTTTAAATAGCAAATGTTTTCTTACATGGAGAAAAGAAGTTCACTGTAAGATTTTTTTTAATAATACATTTTTACCCAAAGACAATAAGCCTTGATTCATTTTAGAAAGAATAAATGATATAATTTCTTCAAATTGTACTTCCCAGTTCACCTTCAGACTACATCTCTCTTTCCATTATGACAAACCATACAGATGAAAAGTTTAATATTCAGTCACAAATATACTGACTTTGGCTATAGTCACAACTATAGACAATATTTTTTTTCCATCAGATTTTGGCATTGTGGAAATAATGTCTACGTTTAAATTGAAAGTGGAATAAAAGGCTGATTTATTAAATGTCTATCATGTGCCAGATACTATACTAGGTGTAGGCAACATAAGAGAGAATAAGAAAGAAAGCAGTCTTTGATCATAGTACTCATGACATAGAAGGAGAAACTGACACTAAATGGGTATACAAAACAGATATAATGTCAGTGGATGTGCTGCAAAGAAAAATGTTCAGTAGAAAGATATGGATGTCGATGTGTATGTCTACCTATGCATGTTCAGGAGAAAATGACAGAAAGAGAGCATTCAGAGCTTTGTACTTGCTGTTCCCTGAGTGTGGAATATCCTCATACAACATTGTTGAGTGGTCACCTGTTCAGTGTCATTTTGGTATTAATCCAAGGAAAAAGACTAGGAAGAGCTAAGAAGCTGGTGTGTTGGATAAGTAATAAGACCAGAGTGGCTGAAGTGGTGTGAGCTGGAGAAGAATGGGAGGAGAGGAGAACAGAGATACAGAATGTTCAGATCCTGAAAGGCCTTGTAGACCATACTACGGAATTTGGATTTTACTTTAGTTTAATGAGAAGCCATTGATAGGTTTTAAACAGGGGAGTGTTATGATTTAACAATATTTTTCAATCATCGATCTAGTCCCTACATGTATGTAAGGAATACATTTTAAGTGTGCTCTCCCTTGCAATCTGCATTTTTCTTGAAAAACTGGCTCATATATAACTGTTTTCACTTCTTGACAATGGAATGTAAAAGACAAACTGCAGTTAATAGTCTTATAATCAGATGTGCTTAAAAAGAAAAGGCAGGGACTTCCCTGGTGGCACAGAGGTTAAGAATCTGCCTGCCAAGGCAGGGGACATGGGTTCGAGCCCCGGTCCGGGGAGATCCCACGTGCCGCAGAGCAACTAAGCCCGTGCACCACAACTACTGAGCCTGCTCACCTAGAGCCCATGCTCTGCAATAAGAGAAGCCACTGCAATGAGAAGCTCGCGCACCATGATGAAGAGTAGCCCCCGCTCACCGCAACTAGAGGAAGCCCGTGCACAGCAGCAAAGACCCAACACAGCCAAAAATAAATAAATAAATAAATAAATAAATAAATAAATAAATAAATAAATAAAAGGCAGAAATGGGCAGAAGACCTAAATAGACATTCCTCCAAAGAAGATATACAGACTGCCAACAAACACATGAAAGAATGCTCAATATCATTAATCATTAGAGAAATGCAAATCAAAACTACAATGAGATATCATCTCACACTGGTCAGAATGGCTATCATCAAAATATCTACAAACAATAAATGCTGGAAAGGATGTGGAGAAAAGGGAACCCTCTTGCACCATTGGTGGGAATGTAAATTGATACAGCCACTATGGAGAACAGTATGGAGGTTCCTTAAAAAACTAAAAATAGAACTACCATACAACCCAGCAATCCCACTACTGGGCATATGCCCTGAGAAAACCATAATTCAAAAAGAGTCATGTACCAAAATGTTCATTGCAGCTCTATTTACAATAGCCAGGACATGGAAGCAACCTAAGTGTCCATCAACAGATGAATGGATAAAGAAGATGTGGCACATATATGCAGTGGAATATTACTCAGCCATAAAAAGGAACGAAACTGAGTTATTTGTAGTGAGGTGGATGGACCTAGGGACTGTCATACACAGTGAAATAAGTCAGAAAGAGAAAAACAAATACCGTATGCTAACACATATATATGGAATCTAAAAAAAAAAAAAGAAAATGGTCAGAAGACCTTAGGGGCAAGATGGGAATAAAGATGCTGACCTACTAGAGGATGGACTTGAGGATATGGGGAGGGGGAAGGGTAAGCTGGGACAAAGTGAGAGAGTGGCATGGACATATATACACTACCAAATGTAAAATCGATAGCTAGTGGGAAGCAGCCGCATAGCACAGGGAGATCAGCTCTGTGCTTTGTGACCACCTAGAGGGGTGGGATACGGAGGGTGTGAGGGAGGGAGATGCAAGAGGGAAGAGATATGGGAACATATGTATATGTATAACTGATTCACTTTGTTATAAAGCAGAAACTGACACACCATTGTAAAACAATTATACTCTAATAAAGATGTTTAAAAAAAAAAGAAAAGGCAGAAATTGTTACTGTTTAGGATATTGTTATGAATGGCAGGGAGAGATGGAAGAAAAGTAAGGAAAGAGCTATGATATCTATAAAACAAAAATTTAGAAAAGACTACTTGAGATCTTGTTGTCCAGTAGATTACTTTTGGGGGCAGGATGTTTGTTTATGTTCTTTGTGCAGATTTCCAGTATAAAGACTTCATATCTTCCTTAGTAATTTGTTCTAATATTTCATCACTTTGGCATAGAGGCTATTATCCTTATAGCCAATTAAACTCTTTGATAATTTATTAATTCATTTCTTGATCTGATGTCAGAATAGAAAACTGTTCACTATTCTTATAAAAAACCTATTTAAATGAATCACTTTTTCAAACTCAGCAAGCTTTATCTTCTCTAGGCTAAATGATCTCAAATTCCTTCATCTTTCTCTACTTTTATTGCTTTAGCCAATTTTTTTCTTATTCTCAGAACAATCTATTTTAAACTGTGAATTGCTTTTTGTATCATTGCATCATATGAGTTGTTTTGAGATTTGCGTTGCATGCTTAGTAATTCAGCTTAGTGCAAATGATGGGAGAAAGATGACAATAGAGCTTATCACCTAGGCATGGATTTATTGTATGAATCAACCACAAATACATGTATTTACATAGGATGTGGTTGATACATATAGTTACACATGTAACTTATATGTTTGACTCTTACTGTAGCACAGAAAAGTCACCATTTAGATAATATCATTCCCCAAACATCAGGATTATTATAGGTCACAGGCAGACTAGGCTAGACTAGAATAGAATAGATAGATACATAGTTAGGAAGATAGGTGGATTCTGTAGGAGAATATAGGCTACCAGTATACTATTTCAAGTTGAAACACATACTGAATGAAGGAGTCCTAGGCAAGAATCCAGGATATGCCTGGATTCAGTCTTGAGAAGATACACAGTTAATCTTACTAGGCCTCTTTTCTTTTCACTGTGATAATTAATATGAAGTTTAGCATAGTAGACACTTTAAAAGTTAGTACCATTCTCCTTGAAGAAAACTAAAAATGCACTTTTTAAATTCCAGGCATTTACAACAAACAAACAAAATCCACACATTTCTAACATTGTTTTATCAATAATAACTTCTACACACACACAAAAAAAGTAGTTATCAGAAATTCCCATAAAATACATAAGCATCAGTTTCTCTATCTTTAAATTCTGATTGCTGT
This sequence comes from Phocoena phocoena, assembly GCF_963924675.1. Classification (NCBI taxonomy): domain Eukaryota; kingdom Metazoa; phylum Chordata; class Mammalia; order Artiodactyla; family Phocoenidae; genus Phocoena; species Phocoena phocoena. The sequence continues at coordinate 86,631,193 of NC_089219.1, read as the reverse complement.
GATGATTAAATCAGAAATTATATGTAATGCCCTAGGCATACAGTAGCTGATCAATAAAGGCAGGTATTTTTATTAGTCCTAAGTAAAATTAATGACTAAGCATGCATGGTTCAACAGAGGACACCACACAGCAATCGATGGTAGCTAAGGCTAGTACAGATGGGAAGGTGGCTCTGTCCACACATTCTAGTCATTCATTACCCAGCAACAAGTGTGGGCCAGGAATATCTCTCCCTAGAACAACAGTGCATGCCAAGATCCTAACTGTTCAATACAATTTCTCAGAAAGAAACATTTGGTGGCCTTTAAATAGAAAGTATGATGCCAAAAGGATGCTTTTGGGTTCATATTTTTTAATCTCCAAATTGCAAATAGTGGTGCTGAAAAATGTTTCTCGACTGAAAGATATATTCTTTAGGGGGCAAAAGTCAATCCTGAAATATGTTAATGTTTTTATATCCTAATGATGGTGCTGAGGGGGACAAAAAAATAATCTAAAACCCTTAAAAAACAAACTTTTGTGTGTGTGTAACACAGATGGTTGGAATAAATTATGGGACTCAATAAAAAGCAGTTCAATTTACTTAGTTTTAAAATCCATTTGGACATTTATCAAAGATCACATTGTGAAATGTATTTGTGCTACTTGGTAGAGTCATGCTAATCAGTATCCCTCACCTTCCCACTTCTCCGATTGAAAAAAAAGGAAAAGAATAAGACGATATTTAAAAGAATTTCTTTCAATTAAAGTTTAAAACAAGATAGTTGAATTTGTTTGAGTTCAGTGATGACTAACCTTAAGCAATAAATCTAAACAGTATACTGAGTGATAAAATATATCTATATACACACAAACATGTCACACAAACATACAATGGCACAAACATGTAATTATTAGTGCTTCTAAAAGAGTGTTAAAATACTTTCGGAACATTTATCCTGCCTATGATACAAACTGTTGTTGGGTAGGAAGAAATTTTCCTCTACTCTTCTAGGTTCTTCTGGCTGGTCTAAGAATTAAATTGACATGAGACAGATTAACAAGAGAAAATCAAACAAAAATTTAATAACGTGTGTACATGGGAGAGACCCAGAAAAACTGAATAACTTGCCAAAATGGCTGAAGCCCTCACCATAAACACCATCTTCAGCTAAAGACAAAAGAGGGATAAATTGGAAGATTGGGATTGACACATACACACTACTATATATAAAATTGATAACTAATAAGGACCTGCTGAATAGCACAGGGAACTCTACTCAGTACTCTGTAATGGCCTATATGGGAAAAGAATCTGAAAAAGAGTGGATATATGTATTTGTATAATAGATTCACTTTGCTGTACACCTGGAACTAACACAATATTGTAAGTCAATTATACCTCAATAAAAATTTAAGAAAAAAGAGGATATTGAGAGTGGGAGGGTCAGTTTGGGGAGGTATCAGGAAAAGCATAGTAAACAAGGGTGATTGCGATGCAGGTTCAAGTCACTGCTTTCTCTACTGATAAGAGTTTCTAGATATTTAGTCATCCACCTCTCAGGCACAGAAAGACACACTTAAAATGGAGATTCCTCTTACAAATTATGTTTCTTCCAAAAGGGCAACTTCTACGTGGTTTTCAGAGCCCTTTCATGTCTGCTGTTTCTCAGAAAATAACCAGTTTAAAACAATTAATATGCCAAAGAGACATATTTGGGGCTGGCAAATGCTGCTCCCCAACACTATCAAACAATTGTTCTCTAGCATTCTGCAAATTAGATGCAATTTTTTTTAAAGCATAATTTGATAATATTTTCAATAGATGGAGAAGGGACTGCTCAGGACACTTGAAAAAACAAAACTAATGAAACTCTTTGAATGTGTTTAAGACATGAAATAAGAAAATGGAAATATTTTCAAATTTATTTACTTTATACAGGTGAATATATTTATCAAATATTGCCAAGTAAGTTGCTAAGACAAGAATGAGAACAGGAAACATGTTTCAGAGTAAGCTTCTAGCCAGGAGTTTCTCTGATTGCCATACATGATAAATTTCAACTTTTAAATGTCTAAGGATGCATTGGGGCAAGTGCTACTGGGAGAATATACAAGTATGCTGATTTTTAATCCATATGTTTGTTCAATCAACACATATCTGAGTGCATTTACTTATTTCTAGACACTATGTAAGCTAAGGATTCAAAGATTAACAAGACATAGTCCTTGCCCTTGAACAATTCTCTCTGGTGGGTGAGACAGACTCATAAATGTATAATATTCAATGCTAAATGCTAATACAGAAGTATGAAAAGGTGAAAGGGGACTATAATGTACTAGCTGTATCATGCATTCAGGCAAAATATTTGTTAAGCATATACAGTGTGCTAGGTAGTAGTCCAGATACTGAGAGTATAGCAGTGAACAAAACAACCTTACAGAACTTAAGGTAGATGATGAATGGACACATAATTAAAACAAATAGAATGCTAGTTTGCAGTAATGCAGGAGAGGGGTATGGTGAATGTGAGAAATGGGAGCTGCAGTTTTAATTAGGTAGTCAGAATAGACCTTACCAAAAAGGTGAATTTTACATAGATGCTTGAAGCTGATGAGGGGCTAGTTGTTAGACTATCTGGTAGAATACCACTGCAGGCAGAGGGAACAGCAAATGGAAAGGCCTATCTGGATAGAGTTGGAGTGAACAAGAACAGTAGGAATTAGGGGGAGAGAGGAATCAGACAGCTAGATCATGCATGTCTTATAGGGCACTGTAAATTTTACTGAGTAAATTGGGAAGCCGTGAAGTGTTTGGAGCAAAGGACTGATGTAATTATTCCTTTATAGATTAAATAAATCAATACTTCAATCAATTATTTTGTAATAGGACATTATTCAAATATTCAGATTATTTTGTCTAGTTAGATGAGGCTTAAGTAGTGTTCACTATTTGCCAGTTTCTATAACTTAAAAAATTGTAGCCAGGACTATGATATTAATAATTCTATGTGCCAGTTTCTATAACTCTTAAAATATGTTCATCCAGAAATACAATATGAATAATTATTTTCATAGAATGGACTGTAGAATATTATCAACACTTTTGGTATTCAGTTTTTCATATAAAATACTTCATATGAAAATTACAGAGTGCCTAACATGTGTCAAGCACCATGGTAGGAGTAAGGAAGGTCTTCCTTGCATGCACATATACAAATTTATAAAAGGTATATGTGCTTGTGTATTTGCTCATGATGCAATAGAGTTTTTAAAATAACTTTTACTTTTTCCTATAATTAACTAATATGTGTTTGTTACTTATCCATGTGTATTCAGACCATACAATCTCATATGTTCTTTGATATATTGTCAGTATCTTTCACTGTGGGTAAAATTCTACAACCCCAGTTCTAAAGACTGCATAAGATTTAACTGTATCTGTTCAATACAGTTATTAATCAGTCACCTTTTGTAAGACATTTATGTTGTTACCTTTTTGTTTTTGCATAAACAACATTGGAATGAACCATATTTTTAGGTAAATTTTGCATGGAAGCATAACTTTTTTTTAAGGTAAAAATATAAGAAATGAAGTTGCTGGGACAAAGATAATGAACATGTTTAACATTTGGATATGTACTGCTAAACTGCTGTAACTATACACCATAAGAAAATTTTACTCATTATAGAGTCTTATGAATCCATTAATTTTCCTATGCCTTGATCACTCCTTAAATTTTCTTTGCCAGTCTGATAGGTGAAAAATCATATCTCATTATCATTTAAATGGCATTTGATTACTAGTTTGGTTGATACAATTTCACTTCTTTATCATCCACTTGTATTCTTTGTTTTTTTGTGAATGGCCCATTAATGCCCTTTATTCATTTATTACTAGAAATCTTTTCCTCTCAGGCTTTCTGTATGCTGTCAAGTTTAGAGAGAGTAATAATAATTCCAACATATTTATGTATGTACTATTACTAGGTACTGTGTTAGGCATGGAGAATGAAAAGATAAGACACACTCAATACTAAGAAGGACCTCACAATATAGAGGAGGTGGTGATCATGAAAACAAACCAAGAAACAAGAATAGCCTGTCATTCATTATTCAGAAGATTAAAAATGGATCTTTATAGTTTCATGTTGGAAAATAGGAAGGTAGCCACTGATTGAGAGACAGAATTCCTTCTGGGGTTTAGGTTTTTCTTTCTAGACTTTGATTAAAACCATAGAGATCTGTTTTATTTTTTTGATTCCATATATAAGTGATAACATACAGTATTTGTTTTTCTCTGTCTGACATTTCACTAAGCATAATGCCCTCCAAATCTCTCCATGTTACTGCAAATGGCAAAATTTCATTCCTTTTTTTATGGCTGAGCAGTATTGCATTGTGTGTATATATATATATCTATATATATATATCACATCTTCTTTATTCATTCATATGATGATGGACACTTAGGCCACTTCCATACCTGGCTACTGTAAATAATGCTGCTGTGAACCTTGGGGTACATATATGTTTTTGACTTTGTGTTTTCATTCTCTTCAGATATATACCCAGAAGTGGAATTGTTGGACCATATGGTAGTGCTATTTTTAAGTTTTTGAGGAACCACCATACTGTACTCCATAATGGCTCTACCAATTTACATTCCCACCAATGCTGTACAAGGTTTCCCTTTTCTCCATATCCTCACCAACATATGTTATCTGTGGTTTTTTTGATGATAACCATTCTGACAGGTGTGAGGTGATATCTCATTGTGATTTTGATTTGCATTTCTTTGATTATTAGTGATGTTGAGCATCTTTTCATGTGCCTGTTGGCAATCTGTATGTCTTCTTTGAAAAAAAATGCCTATTCAGACCTTCTGCCCATTTTAAAATCAAGTTGTTTGTTTGTTTGTTTGATATTGAGTTGTATGAGCTGTTTATGGTTTTTGGATATTAACGCCTCATCAGTCATATCATCTGCAAATATTTTCTCCCAGTAAGTAAGTTTTCTTTTCATTTTGTTGATAGTTTCCCTAGCTGTGCAAAAGTTTTTAAGTTTAATTAGGTTCCAGGTGTTTATATTTGCTTTTGTTTCCTTTGCCTTAGGAGACAGATCCAAAAAAATATTGATTTATGTCAGAGTGTTCTGCCTATGTTTTCCTCTAGGAGTTTTATGGTTTCCTGTCTTACATTTAGGTCTTTAATATATTTTGATTTTATTTTTGTCTATGATGTGAGACAATGTTCTAATTTCATTCTTTTACATATGCTCCCCAGTTTTCCCAGCACATTGCATTGAAGAGACTGTATTTTCACCATTATATCTTTTTCCCTCCTTTGTTGTAGATAAACTGACCATAAATGAGTGGGGTTATTTCCGGGCTCTCTATTCTGTTCCACTAATCTATGTGTTTGTTTTTGTGCCATTACCATACTGCTTTGATTACTGTAGCTTTGTAGTATAGTCTAAAGCCAGGGAGTGTGATACCTCTTGCTCTGTTCATCTTTCTCAAGATTGTTTTTGCTATTTGGAATCTTCAGTGTTTCCATACAAATTTTAAAATTATTTGTTCTAGCTCTGTGAAAAATGCCATTGGTATTTTGATAGGGATTGCACTGAATCTGTAGATTGTTTTGGGTAGTATAAATATTTTAACAATGTTAATTCTTTCAACACATGAACACAGTATATCTTTCAATCTATTTGTGTTGTCTACAATTTCTTTCATCAGTGTCTTATAGTTTAATGAGTACAGGTCTTTTACCTCCTTTGTTAGACTTATTCCTAGGCATTGTATTCTTTATGAAGCAATTATAAATAGGACTGTTTCCTTAATTTTTCTTTCTGATAGTTTGTTTTTAGTGTATAGAAATGCAACAGATTTCTGCTTATTAATTTTGTATCATGCAACTGTACCAAATTCACTGATGAGCTCTAGTAGTTTTTTGGTGGCATCTTTAGAATTTTCTATGGTATCATCTCATGCGCACACAGTGACAGTCTTACTTCTTCCTTTCCAATTTGGACTATTTTTATTTCTTTCTCTTGTTTGAGTGTTGTGACTAGGACTTCCACTGTTATGTTGAGTAAAAGTAGTGAGACTGGGCATCCCTGTCATATTCTTGATCTTAGAGGAAATGCTTTCAGCTTTTCACTGCGGGGTATGACATTAGCTGTAAGCTTATCATATATGGTCTTTATTATGCCAAGGTATGTTTCCTTTACACAAACTTTGTGAAGTTTCTTTTTTTATCATAAACGGATATTTAATTTTGTGAAAAGCTTTTTCTGCATCTATTGAAGTGACTGTATAATTTTTATTCTTCAGTTTGTTAATGTGGTGTATCACACTGATTGATCTGCAGATACTGAACCATCCTTGCATCCCTAGGATAAATCCCACTTTTTCATGGAGTAAGAACCTTTTAACATATTGTTGGACTTGGTTTGCTAATATTTTGTTGACGATTTTTGCATCTACGTTCATCAGTGATGTTGACCTGTAATTTTTTTTTTGTGTGTGATATTTTTGTCTGGTTTTGGTATCAGAGTAATGCTGGCCTTGCAGAATGAGTTTAGAAGTATTCCTTCCTCTGTAATATTTTGGAATAATTTGAGAAGGATAGGTGTTAACTCTTCTGTACGTGTTTGGTAGAATTAACCTGTGAAGCCATCTGGCCGTGGACTTTTGTTTTGGGGAAGTTTTTTAAATTACTGATTCAATTTCATTACCATAATTGTTCTGTTCGCATTTCCTATTTCTTTCTTGTTCAGTATTGGAAGATGGTACATTTCTAGGAATTTGTTCATTTCTTCTAGGTTGTTCAAATTGGAGTATAATTGTTTGTAGTAATCTCTTATGATCATTTGTATTTCTGTGGTGTCTGTTGTAACTTCTCCTTTTTCATTTCTGATTTATTGATTTGGGCCTTCTCTCTTTTTTCTTGGTGAGTCTGGCTCAAGGTTTATCAATATTGTTTACCTTTTTAAAGAACCAGCTTAGTTTCACTGATCTTTTCTATTGTATTTTTAGTCCCTATTTCCTTTATTTCTGCTCTGATGTTTATGATTTCTTTCCTTCTACTATCTTTGGATTTTGTTTGTTCCTCTAGTTCCTTAGGTGTAAGATTAGGTTGTTTACTTGAGGTTTTTTGTATTTCCTTGGGTAGGCTTGTATCACTATAAACTTCCCTCTTAAAAGTGCTTTTACTGCATCCCATAGATTATCCATTGTTGTGTTTTTGTTTTCATTTGCCTCCAGGTTTTTAAAAATTTCTTCTTTGATTTCTTCAGTAATCCATTAATCATTCAGTAGCATATTGTTTAGCTTCCACGTGTTTGTCTTTTTTTGCAGTTTTTTTTCTTGTCATTGATTTCAAGTCTCATGGAATTGTGGCTGGAAAACATGCTTGATATGATTTCAATTTTCTTAAATTTACTGAGGCTCGTATTGTGGCCTAACATGTGTTCTGTCCTGGAGAATGTTCCATGTGCACTTGAAAAGAATGCATATTATGCTGCTTTGGATGGAATGTTATCTATATATCTATTAAGTTCACCTGCTCTAATGTGTTATTTAAGGCGTGTTTCCTTATTGGTTTTCTGTATGGATGATCTGTCCATTGATGCAAGTGGGGAGTTAAATTCCCCTACTATTATTGTGTTACTGTCAATTTCTCCCTTAATGTCTGTTAATATTTGCTTTATGTATTTAGGTGCTGTTATGTTCGGTGCATATATGTTCAAAATTGTTACATGTTCTTGGATTGATTCCTTAATCATTATGTAATGTCCTTCTTTGTTTCTATTACAGTCTTTATTTTAAAGTCTATTTAGTCTGATATAAGTATTGCTACTCCAGCTTTCTTCTGATTTACATTTGAATGGAATACTTTTTCCCCATCCTCTCATTTTTAGTCTGTATGTGTATTTAGATCTGAAGTGAGTCCCTTGTAGGCAGCATATTACATGGTTTTTTTTTTTTTTTAGTCTCCATTCAGCCCCTCTATGTCTTTGATTGGAGCATTCAGTTTATTTACATTTAAAGTAATTATTGATAGGTATGTATTTATTGCCATTTTGCTAATTGTTTGAGGGTTGTTTTTATAGTTCTTTATTGTTCCTCTCTTCTTATTTTTTTCTTTTCCCTTGTGTCTTGATTACTATCTTTAACGTTGTTTGAATTCATTTCTCTTTTTTCAGTGTGTATGTATTACAGGTATATATATATATATATATATATATATATAGTTGTTTTAAGTTGCTGATCTCTTCATTTTAAATACATTTTAACAACCCTGCATTTTTACTCCTCGCCCCCTCACTACTACTGTTTTTGACGTCATATTTTACATCTTTTTGTTTTGTGTATCCCTTAACTTCCTATTGCAGATATAGATGATTTTATTACTTTTGTCTTTTAATCTTCTTACTAGCTTTGTATGTGGTGGATTTACTACCTTTACCAGATATTTGCCTTTACTAATGAGCTTTTTCCTTTTGTAATTTTCATGTTTCTAGTTGTGGCCTTTTCTTTTTCCCTTAGAGACGTCTCTTTACTGTTTCTTTTTTTTTTTTTTTTTTTTTTTTTGCAGTACATGGGCCTCTCACTGTCCTGGCCTCTCCTGTTGCAGAGCACAGGCTCCAGACACTCAGGCTCAGCGGCCATGGCTCACAGGCCCAGCCACTCCGTGGCATGTGGGATCTTCCCAGACTGGGGCACGAACCCATGTCCCCTGCATCGGCAGGCAGACTCTCAACCACTGCGCCACCAGGGAAGCCCCTCTTTACTGTTTCTTGTAAAGCTGGTGCTGAACTCTTTCTCCTTTTGCTTGTCTGTAAAACTTTTGATTTCTCCATCAAATCTGAAAGAAAGCCTTGCCAGGTACAGTATTCTTAGTTGTAGGTTTTCCCCTTTATCACTTTAAATATATCATGCCACTTCCTTCTGCCCTGCAGAGTTTCTGCTGAAAAGTCAGCTGATAGCCTTCTGAGAGTTCCCTTGTACATAACTCATTGCTTTTCCCTTGATGCTTTTTAATAATCTAGCCTCTGTCTTTAATTTTTGCTTTGCCATTTTAATTACAATGTACTTTGGTGTGGTCCTCTTTGGGTTGATCTTGTTTGGGACTCTCTGTGCTTCCTGGACCTGGATGTCTGTTTACATTCCCAGGCTAGGGAAGTTTTCAGCTATTATACCTTCAAATACGTTCTCTGCCCCTTTCTCTCTCTCTCTTCTCCTGGCACCACTATAAGGTGAACATTTCTATGTTTTATGTTGTCCTAGAGGTCTTGTCAACTGTCCTTATTTCTTTTCATTCTTTTTTCTTTTTTTTGTTCAGCTTCAGTGATTTCCACTACTCTTGTCCTCCAGCTCACTGATCCATTCCTCTGTATCATTTCATCTACTGTTGATTCCTTGTAGTGTATTTTTCGTTTCAATTATTATATTCTTCACCTCTGTTTGGTTCTTCTTTATATTTTCTAACTCTTTGCTATAAACCTCTGACTTCTCACTTTGTTCATCCATTCTTCTTCTGAGATCTTTGACCATTTTCACAAAAATTATTTTGAACTCTTTATCTGGTAGACTGCCTATCTAGCTCCACTTCACTTAGTTCTTCTGGAGTTTTATCTTGTTCCTTTGTCACTTCATTTTTCCTAAGTTGCTGTTTTTATCTCTATGTATCTGATAGCTTGGTTATGCTTCCTGACCTGGGAAAAGTGGCCTTTTATGAAGATGTTCTCTGAGTCCCAGCAGAGCACTCCCTTCTCTCTGGTCACTACAGCTATGTGTTCTAGGGGTACCCCCTCTGTTGGCTGCATGGGTACTTCTGTTGTGGTTGGCTGTGGGTGGCTGCTGTCAGTCTGGCTGGTTGCTAGGCCCTGCTTTGTGTGGAAGCTGATGGCCACTCTTTGGTGGGGCCAAGTTGTGGAAGCCCGGGGAGGGGGCCAGGTTCCCTGGGCTAGTGCTGGCTCACTGGTGAGCAGAACCAGGTTCTGGGGTGGGTGGTTGCAGGGTTAGGGTTCCCAGGGCTAGTGTTGGCCTGCTGGTGGGTGGGGCTGGATCCTGACATCACTGGCTATGGGTTCTGTGGTGTCCCAAAGCTGGTGCTTGCCTGCTGGTGAGTGGGGCTGGATCCTGGGGCAGAGTCAATGTAACAAAACAGAAAAAGACTCAAAGATATACAGAACAAACTAGTAGTTACCAGTGGGGAGAGGGAAAGGTGGAGGGGAAAAATCGATTTAGAAGATTAAGTAGTACAAACTAGTATGTATAAAATAAATAAGCTACAAAGATATATTATATAGCATATGGAATATAGCCAATATTTTATAATAACTTCAAATGGAGTATAGTCTCTAAAAATTTTGAATCACTGTCTTGTACATCTGAAACTAATATAATATTATAAATCAAATACAACTCAATTAAAAAGAAAATAGAGGGTCTTCCCTAGTGGGGCAGTGGTTAAAAATCCACCTGCTAATGCAGGGGACACGGGTTTGATTCCTGGTCTGGGAAGATCCCACATGCCATGGAGCAACTAAGCCCGTGAGCCACAACTACTGAAGCCCGTGCACTTAGAGCTCATGCTCTACAACAAGAGAAGCCACTGCAATGAGAAGCCCATGCACCACAACGAAGAGCAGCCCCTACTCACTGCAACTAGAGAATGCCTGTGCACAGCAATGAAGACCCAACACAGCCAAAAAATAAATTAATTAATTTTAAAAAAGAAAAAGTTTAAAAAATTAAGAAAAAAAAGATCTGCTTTTTAATTATTAGAAAATAATAAATGACAATGACATTAATATATGGTAGGAAACTCACTATTTTGGTTTCTATGACCATGGTGACTATCAGCCAGGCTAACATGTGGAGGAAATGACTGAGCCCATCCCCAGAAATCACTTGCCTTGGTTGACTTTCACATATTTACCCAAGTGAGTATATGAATATGCAATTACACATATACTGCAATCAGAGTGATACTTCAAAATACATATTTGATCATGTCATTCCACTGCTTTAAAAAACTTCCATTACTTCTCACTTCTTATAGGATAATATTCAAAATCTTAAACTAAGACTAAAACATCACAGTCCATTCTTGTTTCTACTGCCTCACTCTGGGACACTTTCCACCTAGCTTCCTGACCTCCAGATATCAGAGCCTTCTTTCCCATCCATTAGGATACCACTGTTCTTGGAGTCTTTGCAGAGATTATTTCCTTGCCTGGAATGCTGTTGATCTCTTCTTTTTTGCCTTCTTAACTTCTACTGTCCTTCAGAAATTAGCAGCAAGGTCATTTACTCAAGTTGTCCTTCACTGATTTCCCAGTCCTTCTGATATAACAGTTCTCTATATTTTCCTTGATATTGTTATTCATAGTAAGTACTATATTTTTGTGTGATTACTTGACAAATGTTTATCTCTCTAACTCATCTGCAAGCTGCATAAGCAGAGACTTCATTTCTTTTTTGCTTACCATGGTACCTCTAATGTTATTTACTATACCTAGTATGTATTAGGCATATAGTTATTTGTGGTATAAATAAATATATGAACAAATATAGGAATATCTCAGAATACTGAAAGAAATGATGAGACTTTATTATGTGAGTCAATTTTTTTTATGTCCAGACACGTGGATAATTAAGTACATTTTACATGCAATATATTTTATCAGTGAAATAATATACAGTGGTGATAATGCAGCTCAGGTCCCCTGGGAAGTGGACCTAAGATAGAAATGTGCATGCAGGAAGTTTATTTATTGGGAATTGCTATCTGGATGAGGACCTGTGGGAGTGGAGAATGAAGGAGGATGGACAGAGGGAGAAGTTGAACTCTTGGCAATTCCAACAAATATCTCAGATGATCCCTCCAGGGACCTCTGAAGTTGGGATGGCCCCTCAAAGATATCTTGAATTTAGGCAAGTGCTAAACCTTTATGGTCCCACATCAATCAGTTATTAGATGTGCATTACCCGAGGAAGAGGAATGACCCTTAAGTGAATAGCTCTCTTTAGCCAGGGGCAATTTCCGAAGAGGAGTGACTCAGCAGTCACTCTTCTGCCAACACGCCCAGCAGCTGTGAGAATGAGTACCTTAGTCTTAACTTGCAGGGAAGGGTGGGAACCTGTGAGGCACATCAGACATCCACTGCAGTTGACCAAAAGAAACACTGAATAATTTCAGTAAGGTTCTGTCTCAATCCCAAATATAAACACACTTGAAACTATGAAAGAGTAAAATCTCAGCAAGAAAACCAAGAGACAGCTATTAACTGCCAGCTGCTGGGATTATGGTAAGTTTTGATTGTGAGAGAGAAGCAACAAGCCTGAGAAAAAGGCCTCGAGGTAATGACAGAAATTCAGGGAATATTCATTCCAGAGGATATTTTTCCCCTAGTTTAAGTCGGCTAAGTCTATAAACCTCCAACTCACACTGCATTTTACCCCAAATCATTCATAGTCAACCATACCCCAATGGTGTATTTCTGGAATATGAACATTGGAGAACATATCTTTAAACATTTAACGTGTCACACTGCATGGTGTTTTGCAATGTACAAAATACTATCACATATTTTGTCATTTAACTCTCATAATAACCCCATTCATCATTTACTCAAAATCACTATGTGACAGTATGAGTTTTTGAACTAGTGGCTTAATTTTTGTGATGACAAGGACATTGTCTTTACTATACACTGAGGTATCACTAATGCCTATCTCAGGGCCTGAAACGATAGCATTCAAAAAGTAATCATTGAATAAATTTGTGACAGGAATTTATATTTTCTCTTTGTTATCTGTGATTTTTATGGCATTACATAATATATATGCATACATGTAGTACCCACATGTGTGTATGCGTGTGCACATGCAGGCTTATATAGGATACATGGCATACACTGCTGAATAAATTATACCATGTTTATTCCATAAAATAGGACAAATATATACGTTATTATCTTTTTGAGCAGGAATACTTGATATATTTGAGCCCAATTGATTTTTAGTCATTATCCTCTTTGTCAGTTTGGATAGGAGTTAATCTGGCCTTAGAAAATCAGATGGGGGAAAAAAGGTTTTATGCTAAATCAAAGGCTCTGACTTTTTGGAAGAAAATCATCTTCCAAAGAATGTTTTAAAAATTGCTTAATTCTAGACTAAAGAGGGGAAATAAAAGCATATGGAAATCTAAATTTTTATTGTGTTTCCAAAATCATGGTACTGAATAACTTTCCAGAAATGAAAGATGACTCATAAGCCTTCCTTCTGATTATGGTAATAATATTCATTTGTGTAATGTAAATTATTAGGCTGAGATGCATTTTGGTAAATCTGTACACTATTTGATATGCTGTCCCTCTAAAGCCTACAAAAAATTAATGTGGAACACCTGATATTTGACTGTGCTTCTAGACGGAGGGACAGCTTGACAAGTGCCATCATAACTTACAACTTTAAAAAAGTGTAGTGTGAATGCATTTGCAGTAAGCTTTAAACAACTTGGATTATTTACAGGTACAACTCTGTTTAATGTGGAATTTTAATGGATTTAAAATATTACTAGATTCCATCACCGATCATGGAGTATATGTGTGGCATGTGAGCAATGTGATTATATGCCTTAATTAAATATCTCAGAATAGGATACATCTGTTTGGTGAGATTGAGAGGACGGTAAAATAACATTTAAATTTTCTATTTGATTATTGAGTATCACTGAAGAAGCTCTCACCTTTGGAAAGACAGCATATTTTGGGCTTTTATCCTCTATGGTGGCTTAGGAGAATAATAATCACATAAAATCAAAATGGAAATATAGTGTCTAACTCTTAAGGATAACTTGGACAACTAAAGTATGGATTGCTAACTGATAAGATTTATATTAGTGTGCAACCTAAAACAACACATAAATCCATATCTCTGGCGGTCAGGAAATTGACTATTGAAACTTTCTGGTTAAACTGGAGAAGGAATCATACATATTAAAATTATATATATCATATTATATACATATTATATGTGGATAAATGCACACATGTGTATATCTCTTTCTATCCTTCTAAATATGTGTATATGTATGTATGATATATGTATGCATATATAAAAAATATCTCCAAGAAAGAGGATATAGATGACTTTGGTGGTGAGTAAGGTATGGTCGTAGGATGATGAAGGAAATCAGACTTTGGAATTTTACTCCATGAAAAGAAAAGTAGTTAGTTTGACACATTTTAACTAGAAAATCATTGATAGATACTATGATTTTACTTCCCAGGAATAAGTGGAACATTGAGAAGAATATATGGTAAAGTGAAACTGTAAAGTAAAACTAAAGTTTCTAAAATGAATTGCTTACTGCATAAACTAACTTTAGGATTTACTGAGTTCATTCAGTCACCTAGTATTCCTGGTCCCATGTTTCAGTCCCGGTCTAGACACTTAATATTCAGTAGGCTACCAAGCCAGATGTGGACCCTCCCTTCCTGGTGCTTACGTTCTAAATAGAAGACAGATATTAAACAAATCACACTCAAATAAATATGCAAATAAAATCTGACAGGGCTATGGAGACAAAAATAGGGTGCCCTGAAAGAGAACAACAGAGACAGGGTGGGTCTAATTTTGTTGGTGGTGGGGATAGGTCAGGGAAGGTTTCTCTGAAACCTAAAGTACAAGTAGAATGGAGGACATGTGTAAAGGGAGAAAAGTGGTTGGAGAATGGGAAGATTACTTTGCGGCTGGAACATAATGACTCATGGCAAGAGTAGCCCTACGTGAGGTTGGAGAAGAGGGGAAGAGCAGGTTATTCACAGGTCACTATGGGTTTGTATTTTATTCTGAATACAGTGGGAACCACTGAAAGATTTATGCTCTGTGTGTGTGTGTGTGTGTGATGAGCCAATCGATACTTTTTAAAGCTCAATCTGGAGGGAAGAGGGGTAAGAGTAGAAGCTGCAATACCAGCAGCTTGGATCTTGGTGGATGCAGTGAAGAAGGAGAAATGAAGAAATGTTCCAAGATGTATTTAGGAGGTTGAATCCTGAGAGCTTGGGATGCATTAAATGTGGGAGAAAAGGGGAGTCAAGAATAGTTCAAGGTGGGCTTCCCTGGTGGCGCAGTGGTTGGGAGTCCGCCTGCTGATGCGGGGGACACGGGTTTGTGCCCCGGTCCGGGAGGATCCCACATGCCGCGGAGCTGCTGGGCCCGTGGGCCATGGCCGCTGGGCCTGCGCGTCCGGAGCCTGTGCTCCGCGGAGGTGGGGGCCGCAGCGGTGAGAGGCCCGCGTACCGCAAAAAAAAAAAAAAAAAAAAAAAAAAAAAGAATAGTCCAAGGTTTCTATGTAACTTTCTACTTTCTCTTAATATACTATTAGATTTAAGAAAAATGTATCCAGCCTCTATCCAGGTTCTGAACGGTAATCTGATGGTCTGTTTAAAGTAGTCTTCCCAACCACTCAAGATAGTGAACACTTACACCCCAGTCATTCTGTTCTAGTCCTCTAATCTTCCAAGCTGGCATCTCAGTCTCCTATTAGTTTGCTCACTTCCTTACTCTGAGTAGAATTTCCATGAGACTGATGTGTCTTCTTGAAGACTATGGGCAGAGCACCTAACACAGTGTTTGGTAATTGAAAATGTTTACTAAATATCTGTTGAATGAATGAAAATGTTTAATAAATATTTGTTGAAAGAATAATGATAAAGAGGAAATACTAGAATCCAAGGTGCTCATTATCTAGCCAAGAGGACTAAGAAGTGTGATAAAAGCCTTAACAGAAGTAAGCAGGACGAGTTACAGGAGAAGAGAGGACGATGGAGGAAGAAAGGAGGGACGTCTGGAGTACAGATACACTCAAAGATGAGGAGAATATTTTCTGGATTGAGACTGTCTCTAAATGAAATCGTTCCCCTCTCCCCAGCAAGCTCTAGAACAAAACATAAAGAACAATTCTTCAAAAGAGCTACACATTTTAGAACAATTTTTTAAAATAGACATTAGAACGTACTGCACTGCAAAAACACAACCTTGATTTTGTACCACCTACAGGACTTGCTACTTGCAGCTTCTGTCTGTAGAAATTTTTGCTCACTTGTATCCCGGGCCCCCTTTCTCTTCGCCCCTGCCCCCAGGGATTGTCAATTCTCAGAAGACCACTGACCTTGCCTGCTCCCGCCTATTTGTTGGATGGCCGGAGGAACATTTACTACTATCTTATCCCTGAGGAATTCTGAGGATGCAGCTGCCCATGAGACAATGTTTCTGCACCTTGCAGGGCTCCTGCGGAAGGAGAGAAAAGGAGTAATTAGTTACTTAGAGCGCCGACTGTTTTTACCTTGAATCACATCTTGCCCCTACGTACCTAGCTCAGCCTTTAACAGTTTACAGAGCAAAGGCCAGTCCCCAGAGCTAGCGCTCTCCCCCTCCCTTCTTTCCGAGAGCAGAAGGAAAACAAGCTGCAAGGCTGGGGGGCGGAGGCGGGAAACAGGGGGCGGGCTCCTTCCCGCCACTCGGCCCACGGTGCGGCGCGCCGGGAACCGCGGGGCCGAGCGCGCAGCCCCGCCCCGGGGGCGTCACCGCCCGGCGCCCGCCCCGCCCCCGCGCCGACTGCCTTCTGTTTTCCATTTCCACAGGCGCTCGGGCAAGCTGTTGCTTTGCTCTCTGGCTGGAGCCTGAGGACGCGGGTTGGGTTCGTCTGTAGGAGACTCCAGGCTGTGGGCAACGCCATGGCCTCTGTGCTAAGCAAGGACGTGGTGGACATCGAGGTACCGACTGCGCGCGGGCTCGTCTAGGGAGGGAGGGGGACGCAGCTGGCGGGTGCCCGGAAGGCCGCCGCGGCCACCGCAGGGCCGGGGAAAGTGGGAGAGGCGGGAAACTTTGCCTCCGCGGGAGGCCTTGGGGGGAGGCGGAGGAGCGAGGAGCCAGAGACCCGTGTGGGCTGGCAGGGAGGGAAGTGGGGTGCCCGCGACGGTAGGGGTGTTCTTTGGCTTGGGACCTGGCTGTTTACTTCGGAGTGGGGGTTAAAGAAGTCTCTGAGTGGCAGTGACTGAAGAACCACGAGTGTTCGAGAGAGATGGATTTTCTCAAAGGAGCGCTCATTTCTCACGCAGTCTATCCCGCACCTTCCCCTTTGCCCCTGTAAGCGTTTCGCGTTTCCGGACACTTCCAGTCAGCTGCCCCACCTCCAGTCGCGGAATAATGCATATTTGCAAAGTATAGAAATAAAGATCTGTGTGTCAGCTATAGCAGCCCCTGCTAGCCTTATTATTGCTTATGAAAATAACATAGAGAAGAATGGGATAAGGTATTGAAAATATGAAAAATACAGTGCCTTCAGAAATACAAAATAAACTGTATTTTCCTCTCGTCAACAGTTTTTGATTCTCTCTTGCACTCTCTTTCTGTAAAAATGTCATCTTTCTTCCTGTGAATAAAGTCCTCCCTGAAATACATTACCATTTCCTTTGACTTCTCCCTAAGACCTTTATGTATGCGATGAGACAGATATAATAACAAACAGTGATTTTAGACGTACTAACCCAATGTCAGCACTTTTGAGCTAAAATAAACTGCTTTGTAGTTTTTTGTTGTGTTTTGTTTGGGGCTTTTTAAAATTTGAGTCTCCTACGCTGGTAAAACGTGTGTATGTGCACGCCTATGTTTTCCTTAGAATGAAAAAATTTTCCTTTCCTCAGTCCTTTCAGTGGCTTAAGTAAAATTTTAAAACCACCTGTTTGCAGAAGAGCTGCTTTTTGCCATTGTGTTGCCTCTGTGTTCTCTCTGTCAGTGATTGAAGGAACTTTGTGTTCTGTTTGGGGGATGATAGTGTTTTCTCCAGATTCCATACATTGGTTTGAAAAATCCACTGTAGTAATAAGAACCAAAGTATATTATGTGGACATGTCTACTTAATTTACTTGTAGTTTTTCTTGTGGATAGTTTACTTTTTCATATTGATCAATATGATATATTTAACCCAATGTTTATTCATGCACAGGGTAAAAGATACTTGATTTATGTCATTGTCCTTTTTGGTCCTTGTTACTTTGACTTCACCAAATGCCCCCTCTGCCCCGCCCCGCCTTTTGAAGCTAAGTCAAATAGTACGTTTCTGACAGTATTAGGTAGTAGTGATGTACTGATTTCAGAGATAAGAATGTCAGAGGACAGATGGCTTTTGGCTTTTGAATTT
Organism: Phocoena phocoena; assembly: GCF_963924675.1. NCBI lineage: Eukaryota > Metazoa > Chordata > Mammalia > Artiodactyla > Phocoenidae > Phocoena > Phocoena phocoena. Next base: position 86,612,989 of record NC_089219.1, on the reverse strand, counting down.
ATCTATCTCTTTCGCAGTTGTCCATGAAATCAGTTCATAACCATATTACACTAAGGAAAAAGATGCCAGTGGAACATTAACGACCAGCTTAATTTCATGAATTGTTTCAACTAAGACCATTTAAGAAGGTCAAACCCTCACATTTACTCCCCTTAATCTAAGCTTAGTTGGCCCAATATTACTTGATATAGAATAGTGGCATTCAAGCTTTTTCACCTTTTATGTAGTTCATATATGCACCACACTTTAATCAGTAACATCTTTCATCATGCATGGGAATTTTCTTTTCCCTCAAAGTAATATGCACGATTCAGGAGCTAGAGTACCATGAAAGGGTGTGAAATTAATCATTAAAATATAATGCAGTGAGGAAAAATACATTAAATTTAGAGGAACACATCCAAGCATAGATGTCTCAGGTGATCCTATTGACTCACCAAAGCTCATTTTTTTTTTTTGGAAGAGTCAAAATGAATTATGAAGGCTCAATTTTCTATCAAATTTGAATGTATACATTGGATTTGCCTTTTTTGAATGAATTCTTTAAAATCATTGTCTAGAGGTTGATCTGCTTGTGACCATTGCCTTGTCTCAAATATGTGGAGAAGCATGTAATCTTTAAAAAAATTATCAGTATAAAACAGTAAGTGTTCAGTTGATCAATGTGAAAAGAACAGAAGGTGATGGTGACAACCCGCTATAATAGTGACTAAATTTTCTCCTTAAGCTACCTATAGAACCTCAGGTTTCAGTGAAGCAGCCAAGAAATATTTTTGTTTCTGGGGAAAAAAGTTACTGAGGCTTACAAAGTTGTTTTGTGTGCTCACTCCATATGTCTAGCCTCAATCCAATAGTGCATCAGGGTTTGAAGGGTTGGGAGCATAAAAAACAGTCAGAAGGTCACCAGACTCCAAAACTGAAATATCCCTGGGCCGGCAGATAGGCATAGCAAGGATGCATTAGTAGGTAATAGATACTAGGCAATAGAATCTAGCTCATATACTAAAAATTATTGTAATTGTAGTAATGGTAGCAGATGTATGAGAAGTCAGACATTTTTCCAGACCTATTAATGTGGTTCAGGGCCTGGGATCTGGAGCAAACTGCCTGTGGTTGAGGTCTATGTCTACCCCTTTTTAGATAGGTGACATTGTTTGGGTTACCTAGCTTCTCTGTGTCACATCTGCACAATCTGCTAAGTAAGGAAAATAATCATAGACAAGATAATAAACAAGATATAAAATAGACAAGATATAGACAAGATGTAAAATTAATAAATAAATGTCACAACTTCACATCTTGTTAGGAAAAGGACAAAACGTTAAAAAATAAAAATATAGAACAAATATCTTAGGAAAATCACTGCCTGTGAAATAACTACTATTTTAAAGTTCATTAATGGTAGCTATATACTTTTAAAAGCTATTTTGCTTTGTGGGCTTACTTTTTGGATTTAGCTAAATTTTGTCAAGACTGACTTTCAAATAAATTCTCCTGGGAAGGTTTTAAGAAAGGTGAATATCAGACATTGATCACTTTCCCTGACCTCAACAATACCTTCACAATAATTCATTTAGTTTGAACTGACAACTGGTCTGTTGTCAATATCTGCACTTTTAAAAGCAAGTAAGAATGATTTTGGAAGAGTTCACTTTTGTTCAATGTCTTGTTCCCCTCCACTGACATGGGTAATTGAGAATTTACTGTAAAAGTATAGCAGAGTGAAAATGTATGCAGGTACAGTGAGCTTTTAATTAATTCTTTGGATATTAGTAATTTTGGTAAGTATTTATAGCTGAACTAAATTGCTGTCCACCCCTTTACTGTTTCCACAATCCCAAGTAAAGGTCTATTCTTAGAATTATCAGTTAATGATTCATAAGGGGTTATAAACTCATTTCAAATTTATGTTGAATAAAAAAATGATTTTAGTCCAATGTCCACAAAATCATAATGCTTTTAGAGTTAAATAGAAATGGTTTCTGAATTACCGATACTGTGACTTCTATTCATTTGAGAAGATAATCTAGAATTTTCTGTGTTAAGAAAATAAGATAATAAAACGATGGCTTTGGGAAATGGCAGTATAATGGAAACAACTTGGAGAAAGTAAATTTTCAGGAGAATTTTGAAAACAGGCTTATGAATTGGTAGAGATGGCAAAAGATATTTCAGAATGCCCTTTACCATAACTGCTTTTGCCCCTGGGGAGGGGGGAGGTGCATAGATCCCGAAGGAGAGAATAAGGATTCAACTTTGCAGGAGTTATGGGTTATTTATTTATTTATTTAAACTTAAATGTTTTTTACTGCATCCATTTTTGTCTCCTTCCTTTTATTGATTGGGCACCACAAATCTCTGGGAATGCTATCTTGACTTGCCAAGGCTTTTAAAGCATTAAAAAAAATTTTTTTAAATTTGTTTTGTGAGTTTGAGTTGTTAAAAATGTGTTTGTTCTCCTTATTTTAAGCTGTCCCGTGGACAATACTTAATTTTATTTTAAAGTATTTCTCCTTTCTAAGGAATTTAGCTGGGTGGTAGAAATGTGTCTGATTATGTGATTTGGAAAGTTACTCCAAATTTGGAGAGTTATTCCAATGATAGCTCCTTGTAGTTTTAAGGTACTACACATTCCTGTAGTTAAGGATGGTTATGTATGTATTTCATTACAGTTTTAAAAAGAATTTTACCTCCTACGCATGAAGTAGATGGCTAGTTTCAGTGGTTTAAATAAAAATTGTGAGATTAATGACTAATGATGAATCTATCACTAGGGAGATTTTTAGATTGGATCTGCTTAATCTTAATCATAGCAGATAGTGTTGACTGATTGCTTAATTATTAAAATGTGCTAAAATTCAATAGTCTCCTTTCTTACATTCTAGAAGGAAAACCCAGTTTTGGAAAGCTCTACATTTACAGTAAGGAATTAGTAAGAATACCAAGAAGATCTCTAGTCAGAATGCTGAGATAACTGGATGATCATTAAGCAATCATATCTTTCCTAAACTGTTGGAATACAGCATTTTACCAAACTCTGTATATAAACAAGCAACAACACAAGAGCTGAAAAATAGACCTTCCAATAAGGTAAACATGTGTGGTCACTGTGGGAGAATTCTAGTAATTAGCATAAAGTTAAGTCAGAAAATTAGAAACACTAAAATTGAAGACAATGAGACTAAAAAAAATTGTCATGAAATAATGTGACAAAGGAACTGTAAGAGATTTGATATAGTCTAGGCTTCAGTGTGGCCAGAGAGATTGAAAAGTAGAATTGGCCAATTTGCTTTTCTGCCTCTTAGCTAAATGGACACAATGATATATAGGAGGAAGAAATCTTCAGTCCTTAAAACTGTAAGGAAAGTTCTGTGTCATTCATATCCTGCCTTAATTAAAAAATATTTAATAAGGCATTCTAAGGTTATAAATTTATCTGTAATCAGGATTTTGATATTCAAATGTGACGTGTTTGCCTTCTGGACTTCATTTGCTCTTAATCCTCCATGTTAAGACAGAAGGTATTTTTTGGCCTCAAACATCAATAATGTGGGTGTTCACAGATATCCTGGAGCCAATTATACTACTGATAACTCTTAATAGGATTATGTCTTTCCTGTGGTTTATAATTATTACTGCTTCCATTGCTTTTAATTAAAATGTTGTACTAGTAGATAGGAAACATCTGTATTTAACTCAACATATAACTTCTTTCAGACTCTTCACCACACTTATCTATATGTTGATGTTAGGAACTCATTATTTTTGTATAAAAATTTTTATTTTGTATTTCACAAAATCAAGCTTCATTTCATGGTTAGTTTGAAAAATAAACCAAAACAAACAAACAAACAAAAATTGTGTTAAAACTGTCCTGGGTTCAGATCCTGACACTATTATTTTTTTATTTGTGTGATTGTGGTCAGGTTGTTTCCTGGACTATCAGTCATTTCTTCCTCTGTCAGTTGGTTTTAATCTTAATTTATTTCATGCAATAAATTAAGGATTTAATTTATTAACTTTAATTTAATTTAATTTTATTTAATAAATAAGGATTAATTAGAGTCATGTACATATAATGCCTTAGACAGCATCTGTCACTTAAAATATGTGCTTTTTGAATGGTAGTAGTTATTGTAAATATTATTATTGCATATATCATCTGTGTTATGTAAATGTCATTTGGCTAGAATGTTGTTCAACTCCAAGAATTAACTAGTGGTATCAAAAGCTGTTAAAATATGTGAAGAAAGGGAGAGTTAATGAAGTTAAAAGAATTATGAGTGAGGCTTATTACAGATGAAAAAATTTTGCAGACATGACTTATGAGAAAATTCCTGAATCCTTTTGGTCAGTATTACCAGTGAGATGGGGGAGTTTTTAAAATTCAGGTCAAATTAAAGAGACCCTCTTCATTTTGAGTTTTATTTCTATTTAAAAAATATTTTTAATACCCACTGTATTACCAACCCTCTAGTGTAAGCTGCAGGAGATTCAAAGGAAGTATGTGGCACAGGCTTTGTCTATATAGGATTAGCCACATCTAAATCTCTGGGGAATAAGATTCAGATTCAGCTTTGACTGTTCTCCTACCTTGTAACCCTTGCTGTTTTACTGCAGTGTACATATGGATTGATTTTTTTGGTGTTTTTCTGAGTGTTTTTGTGACTAGATCAGGCCCAAGCATTGGTGAAAATGGTTTCTTGGCATTCTCAATGATATGTAGAAGGGATTGGTGTTATCCTTTTCTGAAAAGAAATCCCTATACAATTATTTTAAGAAAAAGTGTCCAACTCCATATCTCTTTGTGTAAACTGGACTAAACTTATAGTTTCTCTAAGTGAGCATATTAGCTTCAAAGAGAGTTTCTTTCTGGACTTCTAAGCATCCCTGCACACACTATATTTGTATTTATAACTTTTTGATTTCCTAGGAAGGAGGGAATTGGAGATAACCTATTTTGCACCAGGAAAAGGTAAAGTGTGCCCTTTCTAAAGGATGACTCAGATAATAAACTTTGTATACTAGGTTATGGTAATTTAATTTCTTTGAGGATTTTGGCTTGGTTGTGTAATAGCATTCTCACTATCTTCTACCTCTATCATAATAATTAAAGAGACAATCCCTGTCCCTACCTCCCAGGTGCTTGGAAATTGATATTATGAGTGCTTATGAATGTCCCCTTGAGGCACTCCTGGCTAGGCCACTTTGAAGAAAAATCTCTTCATCAATAATGAAGCCCTGAGGGCCACTTCTCAGGGGACCCACACAAAATTACATGTCAACTCCAGGCCTGATTTATACAGATGGTGCTCAAGGATGGAGCCTGACTGTACTTCTCCCTCCCCCAGTATTTTATTACCTACCACTCTCTGCTGATCCTCCCCATGCCCTTCCCCACCTTCACCTCTCTCCCAAAACTTCATCCTCCAGTTTTCAACTTGTTTTACCTACTCAAGATTGACTCATCTAAGTAGATCTGTTTGTTTAGTCTTTGTGAAATCCTTTGAATGATATTAAAAATTGACCATAGTAGCATGTTAAAACTTCAGAAATGTTAGTATGTTTAATTAAAGGCCATGAGGAAATCTTCAGCAAAACAATAGAAGATAATGTGTATTTACTATATGTTAATTAAAATAAGTATCCTGGGATAGGGGCCAAGCCTGGGGATATTTTTGCTCCGTAAGTGAGATCCCTTGCTGTCTGACCTTGTGGAAATCATTCAACCACTGTGAAGAGTTTGCTGATTCCTCAGTGAGTTTGCTATTGATCAGTCTTTTACGGATGGTTTGTGATACAATATGGCAATGGTGAAATCGTTTGGAAACGTGACCTGCTGGGTGATCATATTAAGGAAATGCAAGGTAGTGGTGTAGAGCTACTGTACTTTACGTGCTAGGTAGGATTAAGTGCACCATTTATACCAGCTATAAGGATTTGATATACTTATTCACCTGATTTTTAAACTTTCTTCATGCTTGCTTGCTTCCTTTTCTTTTTTAATCAAATGAATGAGTTAAGTCTAAATCTCTCCTGAGCACACAGAAAAAGTCCGATCTTTCTTTATATGGCTGGAGTTCTGTGAGGGTGATCTGGAATTAATAAATTCATATTTTTGTGTGTCTGTAGAGTGATGCTGTATTTAACTAGGAATTAAGACCAGAGATTCCAGAAAGGAATCAGTTTCTCCAATGTGCTTTTTGATTGATAACTGTCAATGGAAACTAGAGTACAGATAGTGGATTCCCAGCCCCACAGAAATTCAAGTTACCTTTCTCTGACTCTTTGCACCACAGTGTCCTCAAAGCTTTGGGAATCTTCTTCCAAATGTTCTTCCATGACAGATTTTGGGGAGTGCTGGTGAAAAGTTTGAAATCCTTGGTAATTCAAAGAAGAAAAAGTCATTCAATTCTCTTCACAGATCCCTAGGATTAAAGCATAACAACATTCACAGCAAAATACTCTTTATTGGGGGTTAACTTTCAATAATTAAAAAAAATTTCTCTAACTTAATTATTTTTCATGATCATTACAGAAGATTTAAAAGATACAAAAAAAAAGTGAAAAGAAGATCCCAAACATACAGTCATACCACATGAAACAGTCATGCTGATAGTGATTTAGTATTTTCCTATACATGAGGTTTTTTTCCCTAAATAGTTTAATCACGTATAATATTCATTTAGGTATAGTTGATTTACAATATTGTATTAGTTTCAGGTGTATAACGTAGTGATTCAAAATTTTTATAGATTATACTCCATTTAAAGTTATTATAAAATGTTGGCTATATTCCCTGTGCTGTACAATATAACCTTGTAGCTTATTTATTTTACACGTAGTATTTTGTATCTCTTAATCCCCTACCCTTATCTTGCCCCTTTCTGATTCCTTCTCCCTACTGGTAACCACTAGTTCTCTGTATCAGTGAGTATGTTTCTTTTTTTGTTATTGTCATTCATTTGCTGTGTTTTACTTTTTGATTCCACATGTAAGTGATAACATACAGTACTTGTCTTTCTCTGACTTATTTCACTAAGCATGATACCCTCAAGGTCCATCCATGTCATTGCAAATGGAAAAATTGGCAAAATTTCATTCTCTGTTTTGGCTGAGTAATATTCCATTATATACATGCACGCATGCACACACACACGTGCGTGCGTGGCCCCACCCACCAGCAAGCAGGCTGCCTTAAGACCCCCTGAACCCACAGCCTCTCCTGGGCATGGCCCTGTCCATCAGAGGGCCTAAGACTTGATGCCACACACCAGGGAGCAGGCACTAGAAGTGGGACACCCCAGCGCCCTTCAACCAGAGACTCAAGGACCCAGCTCTTTCCCAGCTCTTTACTGGACACGTACTAGTTTCAGAACCCCCTGGGTCCCACCCCACCCACCAGTATGTGGACACCAGTCCCAGGTCAGTTGCACCTGACAGCCTGCTGTGGCAGGACCCAGCTCACTTACCAGCAGGCCACCACCAGCACTGGGACCCAGTGGGCCCTGAGCCCTCCTACCAGCAGGCTAACACCAGCTCCGAGAAACCTTGGGCCTCTCAGCCAGCCACCCCAGGGCTGGCCACTCACCAGTGGGTTAACACAAGCCTTGGGACACCCTGGGGCCCTGCAGTCAGAGACCCTGGGACTTGGCTGTGCCCAGCGGTGAGCTGGTACTAGCCCTGGGACCCCATGGGCCCTGGACCCACCTGCCAGTGTCCAGCACAAGCCTCAGACCCTGCCAATTCTGGCCCCACCCACCAGCAGGCCAATATCAGTTCTGAGATATCTCCTCAGCCAGCTGCCCTGATTTCCAGCTTCACTCACCAGCACACCAGCACCAGGTCTGGGACACCCAGAAACCCACAGCCTGCTGTGTCAGAACTGGCACCACAAACTAGCAGACTGACACTAGATCCAGGAACCTTAGTGCTTCGTCCACCCACTTCAGAGCCCAGCTCTGCCTACCGAGCCAGTACTAGTCCCAGGACCCCCTGGGGTTCCACAGCCAGCTATCTTGTGACCCAGTGCTGCCAACCAGTAGCCAGCAGCCTCTGCACAAGGCAAGGCCTGGCAACCAACTGGGCGAAGGGCTGGCCACGCCTACCAGGCCATCCACAGTAGTCAGCCTGCCACAACAGAAGTACCCATGCAGCCTTCATAGAGGCACCACTAATGCATATAGCTCTGGTGATCAGAGGGGAGTATACTGCTGGGATGCATAAGGCATCTCCTACAGAAGGCCACTTTTCCTAGGTTAGGAAACATAACCAACCTACCAGATACATAGAAATAAATACAGCAACTTAGGCAAAGTGAGGCGACAGAGGAACATGTTCCAAACAAAGGAGCAACGTAAAACCCCAGAAGAAAAACTTAAGTGAACAGATAGTCTTCCAGATAAAGAGTTCAAAGTAATGATTGTGAAGATGATCAAAGAACCTGAGAGAAGAATGGATGAACAAAGTGAGAAGTCAGAAGTTTATAACAAAGAGTTAGAAAATATAAAGAGGAACAAAATAGAGGTGAAGAATACAATAATTGAAATGAAAAATACACTAGAAGGAATCAACAGTAAATGAAATGATACAGAGGAACAAATCAGTGAGCTGGAAGACAGAGTAGTGGAAATCACTGAAGCTGAACAGAAAAAAGAAAAAAGAATGAAAAGAAATGAGGATAGTTTAAGAGACCTCTAGGACAACATCAAGCTCACTGATATTCCCATTTTAGTGGTCCCGGAAGAAGAGAGAAAGGGAAGAGAACATGTTTGAAGGTATCATAGGTGAAAACTTCCCTAGCCTTGGAAAGTAAACAGACATCCAGGTCCAGGAATCACAGAGTCCCAAATAGGATCAACCCAAAGAGGAACACATGAAGACACACTGTAATTAAAATGGCAAAAATTAAAGATAGAGAATATTAAAAGCAACGAGGGAAGAGCAACGAGTTATGTAGAAGGGAACTCCCATAGGCTATCAACTAACTTTTCTGCAGAAACTCTGCAGGCATAATATATTTAAAGTGATGAAGGGGAAAACCTACAACCAAGAATACTCTACCCAGCAAGGCTTTCATTCAGATTTGATGGAGAAATCAAAAGTTTTTACAGACAAGCAAAGGAAAAAGAGTTCAGCACCACCAAACCAGCTTTACAAGAAACGTAAAAGAGAGTTCTCTAAGGGAATAAGAAAAGGCCAAAATTAGAAACATGAAAATTATGAAAGGAAAAAGCTCATTGGGGAAGGCAAGTCCACCACATACAAAGCTAGTAAGAAGGTTAAAAGACAAAAGTAGTAAAATCATCTATATCTGCAATAGGCTACACAAAACAAAAAGATGTAAAATAGGATCTCAAAAACAGTAGTAGTGAGGGGGTGGGGAGTAAAAATGCAGGGTCGTTAAAATGCATTTGAAATTAAGAGATCAGCAACTTAAAACATATATATATATATATATATATATACACATATATATATATATATATATTGCTATATATAAACCTCATATTAACCACAGACCAAAAATCTATAATACATACATGCAAAAAAAAAGAGAAGGAATCATATATGATTTTATATTTGCTTTTTTATCCTGTCAGAAGTATTTCCCTACATTCTTACTATTTAAAAGGCAGCATGATTCTCTGGGAGTGGAGATACCAAAGTTTATTGAAAACATTTATTATCAGACATTTGTTTTTAGTGTGGTTATTAAAAATAATGCTTCAACAAAATTCTTAAAATGTTGTAAATATACTTGAGAGGGTGGCTTTAATGATTTGTAGTGCATTTCAGTTCTGCCCTTCTAACCTACAATGATTCAACTGAATTAAGCATTTTTAAAAAGTATTTTTTAGATGGAAAAGTGTCTCATTATTGGGTACAAAGAAAGGACAAAATGGAATTGGAACCAATCACCCATTTGCCTCATCCTCCCACCACTGACACAAGGCTATGGAACACTCAGGCGTCTGGATGTCCTTTCCTTTGATGTGGATATGACTTGATTTGTATTCAGTCCTGATCTGATGCTTATTTCTAGATTGTGGCTTTACTGCCTGATGATGGTTCCTTATTTTTTCTGCCCTGGGAGAACAGGATGAGTAAGGTTGGGATTCAAGTTGTTATCTTGAATGAATAAATCTCAGGATGTGATTGCAAATGAATAAATGTAACACCAACTGCAGATGTCCCAACATGTGACCAAGGATGGAAACTTTTACATTGCAGCCCCACCTTTAAAAATCACTCTTGTCAGGTCAGATTCTCAAAGGATTCTTTCACTTTAGGTCTTTACATCAGAAGAATGAGTTGTGTGTGTGTGTGTTTTTGTGTACACACAAGCACATGTATGTTTGCAATTTTTTCCTTTTTCTTTTCCTCATAGTACTTAGGAAGAGGAAAGGGGCAGTTAGTGTAACTACTTTTGCCTCAGCACAGTTTTCTCACATGACAAATTTAATAAAGCAAAACTTTTTTTTTGTCTTAGATGTGTTAACCAAAATAACTTTTAAAAAAACATTTTCTTTTCTTTATTTTTCAAATTTTAATCTTTTGGCTGTGCCTCGTGGCATATGGGATCTTAATTCCCCGACCAGAGATCCAGCCTGTACCCCTGCGTTGGAAGCATGGAGTCTTAACCACTGGACCACTAGGGAAGACCCCAAATAACTTTGATTCATGCTTCATTTTAAAGCTAAAATTTGCTTGCAACCTGAACTCTGAACATTGGTATGCTTAAGCCTCTATATTTTTTGAAAGAGATAAAAACATTTGTAGAAGAAAATTCTCATATGTTCATGAATATTACTGCCCAACACCCCTTCACGCCAAAGCTAGACAGTAATAAACAAAACTTTAAAATATTTTTATACATGTTTAAGATCACATTATCATGAAAGGATTCTAGAAGAGAAATTATCCACTGCAGGTATGACTATTTTAAGGATTTGAAATATTTTTGAGTTGTACAAATTCATATGGCTGCTATCAGTGTATGAATGTGTATGAAATGATACCCTTGAAGGTTAATATTGATTTTTAATTTTTAAATAAACAATTTGATAAAAACTGTCTGATTCAATTTGCATTTATTTGAATATTGTAAGTTTGAACATTTTTCCACATTTTAAAATAGTTTGCATTTTCTTTTAAACAAATTATATTAACAGAATTTTAATGTAATAATAAGAGAAAATAAGAAATATAAATAAGAATAGTAGAAATATCACCGATTTTAAGAAAATTAAGTGCTAATGAATTACAAAATCAGAACAAAACTAATGCTATTTTGGAAACATACCATCCACTAAAACTACCCTCAGATAAATTCAGAAATGGCAATAGATCAGTAGACTGAACCTATTAAAATATTTATTGGTAATATGTAATGGATCATTATTATTTAGTTTAATTGTAATGAAAGGGTAGCATGGATTAGTGATTAAGAGTATAGGCTCTGGAATGAGAGCGCTAGTGTTTGTATCCTAGCTCTGCCACTTACTAGTTTTTGACCTTAGCAAATAACTTTTTTTGTTTGTTTCCTTGCCTGAAAAATCGGGGCAGTAATAGTACCTATATCATAAGATTGTTGTATGGTTGAAGGAAATAGTGCATATTCAGTACTACATATTTTTAATAGTTCTAACGTGTAGCAACTGTGTAATTAATGTCAGCTGTTAAAATATTAATAATGGGGGCTTCCCTGGTGGCGCAGTGGTTGAGAGTCCGCCTGCCGATCCAGGGGACACGGGTTCGTGCCCCGGTCCGGGAAGATCCCACATGCCGTGGAGCGGCTGGGCCCGTGAGCCATGGCCGCTGAGCCTGCGCGTCCGGAGCCTGTGCTCCGCAACGGGAGAGGCCACAACAGTGAGAGGCCCGCGTACCGCAAAAAAAGAAAAAAAAAATTAATAATGGCTACTAATTATTGTTTTGACTCCAGTGGACTTTGTATCTCTGAAAATACAGTGTTTTGATATTTTAAAAACACAGAAATCTACTTTTTTTGTTTTGTCCCTTTAAAAATATTTATAAATTTCTTACTGTGTGCTAGGCACTTGTCTAGATTTCAGAAACACATCTGCAAACAAGACCAAAAAGATTTCTGCTTTCAATAAAATTGTACTACAGTAGGCGAGTAATAGACAGTAAAAAAACTTTAAAATGTGTGGTTAGTTTTAGACAGTATGACGAGTTTTGGTAAAAGTAAACCAGAGTAAAATGATGCAGAATGACTAGTAGAGCCTTCTTTATATGTAGCAGTCAGAGCAGGCTTCCTTATGGAGGTGACTTTTGAATTCAAACCTGAAAGACCAGAAGTCTGCCATGGCTTTTGAGTTAAAAAAGAAAGCAAATCAAAGAGGTAGGCTAGAACTTAGTTTGAAGAGCAAAAAGAAGTAACCGGTGTGAGGGAGATACAGGTGTTGTATGTAATGGCATTAAGTTTGAAATCCCTATTTGATACCAAAGTGAAGATATCAGATAGGCAGCTGGAAATAAGCATCTGAAGATCAGTGAAGCAGTCCTAGTGGAGATGGGTATTGGAGAATTATGGGGCTAAAACCACTTAGAGACAGTGGAGCTAGACAAGGGGCTGAGGAGTCTGGTATCACAGAGACCAGGGAAAGAGGAAGGATGTGTTAAAGTCAGCTGTCTTTATTGCTGTTGAGAGGGTAAGATGAGGGCATAAAGATTCTTTAGTTTGTTAACATGGAGAAATTGTGAGCTTGACAATAGCTAGCTTGGAGAAAGGAGCCCATAAGAGTGGACTGAGAAGAGAACAGAATATAAGGAAGTGATAGTATGAGAAGTGAAAACTCTGGGGAAAAATTCTGCTGTAAAGAGGAACATGGAAATGGGGAAGTAGCTGGAAGGGGATAAAAGAGCATATACACATGTTAATGGAAGAGATCCAGTGGAAAGAGACACCAGTGTTGAATACATAGGAGGGATAATTACATGTATGAAAGGATTCTTTTGGTGAGAGGGAATAGGATTGATAATATAAGCATTAGAGTAGAAAAAGTAGAAAGGTGGTATATTGGGTGGTGGGAAATTGAGGGAGTTCCCATCTGATGGTTTTTATTTTCTCAATAAGCGTATGAGGCAATATCGTTAACTGAGGCTAAGAGGAAAATGGAATATAGATTTGAAGAACAGATGAAAGTATGAATAGATTTTCTGCAAAGTGGGAGAATGAAAACAATAAGAAAGTACAGTAGGATTGTTAGGCAGTGTTTGTTTTCCATTTGAAATTTGTCAAAAATTTAACATGAGAACAGTGAACATAATTGGGAATTCTCCAGCCACTTTTAGCTGCTTGGGTAGCTAGAGAAAGTAGTTAAAGGGCTTAATTGGGTTCAGATTTACCTGGGCAATGAAGTTGATGTGAGAGAGGGGAAGGAAGTTAAGGGTGTTTTGAAGATGAGGGAAGTCAGAATACCAGGGGTGCACTCAGTGGATTGGCAGTCTTAGTAAGGTCAAAGAATTTTTGTAAGAGGGAAGAGTATGAGAGGTGAAGATTAGAGTGGTGTGTTTGAAATAAAGCTTTTGGAGGTGGTGCAATAATTAATAACAAGGCTAAGGGAGATGGTGGCTGAAGTGATGTGGAAGAAAAAAAAATTGTTGGTGAGACTGTTGAGTAAGAGGCAGATGCTGGATGATCTAAGTGGCTGTTGAAGTCACTGGACTGCTGAAAAGAATGGAAGGTATGGAAAGAAAACTCGATGTTAAATTTTCACTGAATTTGGGCAGAGGGTGGTGTGGTGACCAAGGTGTTGGTAGATGACAGGAACGCAGAGTTATAAGGAGGAAAATACAGAGGAAAGATGATGTGAAGATACATGAGGAAAGATGGCCATATGACTGCGGAGGCCGGGATTGGAGTGATGCATCTACAAGCCTAGGAATGCGGAGGATTGTCTGCAAACACCAGTGTCCAAGAGACAACCTACAGGTTTCAGAGGAAATATGGCCAGTTGACACTTTAATTTCAGACTTAGAGGCCTTAGAACTGTGAGCCTGTTGTTTTAAGCCACCCAGTTTGTGGTGTTTTTTAATGGCAACCCTAGCAAATGAATACAGATTTTAATATGAATTGCAAAAAAGCTGGGATATTTGTGGAAGGAAGCAAGGGAAGGAAGGATGAGATTTTGGAAGTAGAGATAGCTAAAGTTTGTAAAAGAGAAGATCTTTATTAAATTCACATCCATAGTTTAAGGAAGTAATTAGGGTTAAATATCATAATATATTTTAGAGAACCCTAAATATGCTGTTAAAGTCCTAGTTCTGCCACTGTATAGATTTGTCAAATTAAGCTAATTTCTTTATCTATAAAATGGAGATCATGGTCATTGTCTTGTCTGCCTCATACTATTATTGATTGGAACAAATGAATTAAGAACAAATGCATCTGGAAGCTGATATTATCATGAAGTTCTTTAACTTACAGACATGTACAGTCGTTGTATGAGGGGAAAATATGTTTATTATCAAATATGATAAAGAACCAAGTAGATACATTCTAAAATCTACACTAAAAATTAAATATGTATTTTTCCAAAGCTAAAGTTACCAACAAGGTATATACCTTCATTCAGTTTTATAAGTAATTGTTAAGTATCTGCTATATCCTAAGCTCTACATTAAGTACCATGTGGGAACTGGCTAAAAAGATAAATGCGTCTCCCCTCAATGAGCTTATGACATCAGAATGGAATTTGAAGCAAATTGACAAATAAGTATAAATCAGGACAGAAGGTGAAAAGTGCTTGGGTGTGATGGTTCAGAATTATGGTGTTAGAATTAAAGTATGCATGTTATAAATCCACATTCATGCAGCTTGGTGATTTAGCTTTACACTATTTTCATTTTATTAAATAAATGATAATAAAGAGATACATGTAAGTTGTGTTATAATCTTCTCCCACCTTCACTCCAATCTCCTGTAATTCAGGGACCAAAAATGAGTTAGGTGTCTGTTTCTAGGGACAGGTAGAGGAGGGCTCTCCTGGCTTAAATGGGTCAAGTGTAAGACAGGTGTAAGTACAGGAGCTGGCAGTGTTAGAGTTAAGAAGGGTGAATGTGGGTCTGTGTACTCACAGCACTTTTTTCCTCCCTGCCTTACTTAAAAACATGTTTCCAGCCTTACAAAGATATATTAGTTTCAGAAATGATAAAACCAAGGGCGTAGAAAGGTTAAATGGTTTGACTAAAGTCAGTAGTGAACTGGAAACTAAAATCTATGAATACGAGCCCAGTTTTACATTGCTCTTTATTCAGACATTAAAATACATGACATGAAAATGAGGAGTAAAAGAAGTACAGGAGTGGGAAGTCCTTCAAACGTTACCTCGTTTTTTCCCACTGTATGCATTCACAAAATTTCTCAATAAGATGTTTTATATTCAGTTCTTCAAGGAGTCCTTCACATGTGTAAATGAAACAAGGTATGAATGGCTTCTAATCCACAGGCCAGATGGTTGCAGTGGAGGGGAGCTGATGAGGTTTCATCAATCACTACTCAACATGGTGTCAACTGACCAGTTTTGCCCTTTGCCAGGCTATGTTGATCTCTGACAGGACACAGTCTTTAATTGTTGGAGAAATTAGGAAAAATAGGCAAAATGGACTGCAGAACTGGAATTGGCTTTGGGATTCTATATGTATATATATATTTTTTTCTTTAGTTTCTATACATTTAGACATTTGTTATAAAACATTCACTGGATCCCTTGACTGAAGGACATTATTCTTTTGCAATTCTACTTTATAACAGTGATGATGCCACTGTCAAGACAATCAGTTCATATTTGAGAATTAGAAAAAAATCATTACAAGGCTATGATCTGTGGTTAATTTATATAAGCCTAACCATTGTCTCTTTTGCATCTTTAGTACTAATACAATTTTGAATTAATTATGCTACAATGGCAAATACTTAGAGTTGCATATTGTGTAATTGTAATTTGCTCTACAATGTTCAAAACAAAGCAATTTGTCTAGTTCTGTTAATCTGAAAATGAAATAAATCAGGAGTCTATGTAAATATTTCATTTCTCAATTTTGAAATAGTATACCTCCATATTAACCTATGGTTTAAAAATATAACCTTTGGGTTTGATAACTTTTATTCTTTGAGTCAACTTTTCTGGGGATAGTAAATTACATTGACTAGTTATGCAAATGCTCATGCTGTTACTCAAGCTCACCAGTGCCTTTTAATATCCATGGGAACTACTTTGGATTAATATGGAACTTTGAGTTCTTTCCATGTTATTAAGGTACTGTCACTGAAATGTTATGATTACCTTGCTGCCCAGTGAATCCTGTGGAATAATCTCTGAATTATCCCATTGTTTTAATAAAGGCATCTTTAAATGTAATTTAATTAGTGTAACAAATGGACAAAATAAAAATAAAAAATAAAGAAAAGCTTTTAAGGAAATCAGTGGTGCTCTTTATTATTCCTCCCAGTGATAGGCTGGTAAACAACTGATTGGGAGTGGAGAAAGGGGGACGGGGAGCAGGGAAGCCATGATTTGTAGTGTTTGCTGATTACCAGGCGGTAGATACATTCTCCACAGCAGGTTTTACACCCTAAAAACATGAAGTTGGGAAAAAATGTTAACTGTAGGCTCTCCAGTACCCGCTGGAGCTGGGTCCAGCTCCGACAACACTGACTTCTCTGCAGCTCTCTCCATCTTTCTCCATTCCTTTTCTAGAGGCAACACTTTTAGCTGTTCCTGCTTTTAATTTACCCATAGTATGATTCATCTATCACATTTTTGGACATTTTTCTTTTTATCTTTGGCTATTTGCCTAGCAGTTTTGGAAAAGTACAGTTTTTTAAAAGACCACCTAAAGGTTAAGATTTTAAAACATTAAATATTTGGATCTCTGGGTTCCTCTAGTACAGTTGAAACTAATTTAAATTACCAAATAGTGGGCTGGAAAGTGAAAAACAGTGAAATGTAAGATAGTTCCAAGAAAAGTTTTCCAAGGAATAATTTTAGAAAGATATTAGTGAACCTAAAGATATTGCTATGTTAATAATAGAATTAATGTAATAACACGGGACATTTCTACAGCCTTGCTCATATTAGATATTGCTTTGCTAGTCTAGTATGTTTTGCCTATTTCAAGATTCTGGTTATGGCAGAAGCTCTACTTTGGAACTGATTCATGAATGTGAGAAACACCATTTTTTTGTATACTTAAAAGTTATCAAATGCTTCAGTTCCATAACCTGTATTTTTAGGAGGGTTAAACTTCATTGTATTTAACATTTTCTTACCTTTTCCAATAAAAAGTTATTATGTTCAATGTAAAAAAAAAAAAAAGCAAAAGAAGTCTGAGATATCTCATTCTCTGATAATGTTAAACAGATCATTTCTAGTACTTCAAGTTTTTATTTCACTTCGTAGTAAATACTACGAGATGTATTAATCATCCAGCCTTTGCTTCCTTAAATCTTAACAAGTGTGTAAATAGCACAAATGTTGCTCACAATTAATTCTGTTATGTAATTATGTAGCAATCTTGTTAATTTCCATCACAGAGAGTCTTCCATTAAGTCAAATCCTCCTCTATGCCAACATAATAACCTTAATTACAAGTTAATATCCATCATTTTTGAGGAAAATGTTTATACCTTTGAATAAGTTTAAATGCCAGGAAGGCTTATAGAAACTATGTGGACCTATACAGTGATGGAATTGCCTTTTATCAAACACCTGGAAGTTACTACCGTTATTTAGATTGAAATAGAGAGTAATAGCTGATTGTTTCCTAGTAGTATGCCCCATTTTAGAAAAGTCTTAAAAGGTAAATGGTTCTGTTTGTATGCTCTTTTTACTAAATATTCTATGACTAAAATAAATCTCACTAGAAGCTGAATGCTACCAATTTGATAAAATTGTTACTCATTACACAGCAATGTAACTCTGCTTAAAATTTATTTTCAGTTATGAATCTGTAAAATGACAGCTGAAGTGCAAGAAGCTTTGTATTGAAAGTGACAGTGATAATTTACTCATCTTGAGAAGAATAGTATTTCAGTGGCAATGGAAAACTTTTAATGCTTAAAGAATTATTTTAAATATGGGGATCATGTGATCTTTCCTGTGGAAACAAAAGAAGCCTAGTTTTATCCAAAAAATCTGAAACACTGAACTTCTGACCTATTATGCCTCTCCCTGGTCTGATTATTTATACATCTCTTGATTGTTGCTCCATTTCTGCTTTTATATATACTTCCAGTCAGAAGTGTGGTCAGAGGCAATGTAAAATAGTGGATAACTCAAAATATTTTGTACCTTCTTTGTAGTAATATTTTTATATGAATATGGTAAAGTAATGGAATCAGGAGACTTGGTCCTAATCTTGACTGCCTTTAACTTGGGTTTTCCTTTCACCTTCCTAGGTTCATCTGTAAATGGAGGTCCCTTACAGCTCTAACACTCTAAGGAGGTGCAATTCAATTCATTGTGAGCCTCATTTATGTTATACCTGTACAAGGTACTGAAGATACGGAGATGAGTCGTAGCCATTCATTATAGTTGATATGCTCAAGTCTCGTTGGGCAGACAGGCACATAAGAAGACTTTTTTTTTTACAGTGTAGATTTCAATTGGAACACATGATATAATAATATATGAAAAAAATTTTATAAACTGAAAGTGTTAAGCATATAATTTCTATTATAATGGAAGTAGTGTTACTTGGCATTTCTAAGTTGTAAATTGTATTTTTGGTACCAGAGCATCTGTGATTTCTTCACAATTAAGGAAAGATCTTAGCTTTTCAGATAAGATGTCTGGACTTAATTCAAATTCAACAATTGAAAGGCACTGGTAACATGCTGTATTTCACTGTCAGTTTTTTTAGTCTATGTGTCATTTGTAAGATAACACCAGTACTCAAGTGATGTGTCAAAAAGAATTGAACACTTTTTCCTAAGCCAGTTCTGTATCTCAATTTTTATTTTCTGTGTTTACCCTTTCTCTTATAATCACAAATTCTTGACATGGGAGATACACTTATTTTTCTGTCTCTTACAGCTTGCATTCATTGTCATCACCTCCTTCCAGAGTTTCCTTAACAATATTTCTAAGATTTGCCTCTTTCTTTTCATTTTAACCTCGAAACAGGTAATCAATGTATACCAGTTAGTTTGTTAGGTGCTGTGGCTAACAGAGAGATAATAGATTTTTCTTTAAGTCTGACTTATTCATGTCTCATTTACATTGTTATATGTCCTAATACAAAACTCATTTCATTATTTACAGTGAATATACTGCAATATTTGAGTTACATACATTAAAAGTAAATATAAAGCTAATATTATTGCTGCCCATGGAGGAAGTAGAGTAGTGATTAACAGTATAGAATCTGAAGACACTCTGCCACTTTCTGGGCAAGTTACTTCACCTCCTTGTGATTTTGTTTCCTCATCTATAAACTGGCAATAATAATAGTAATGGCATCACAGGATCAACTTGAAAAACTCTTAGAATGGTGCCTTGTGTACGGAAGCTCCGATTTAACATCAGCTATTATAAACAGTTGTCCAATGTAAGAACATTAGAAAAATGTGCCTAAGTATTTCTACAAAGAAGAAATGTTATACAGTTTTGAGAAAGAGGAGTTAAGCTGTCTTCTTGTTTGAAATATATATTAGGCTGAGAATAAATCCTGAAATTAAGTCCAAAAATATTGATAGAGATAGTGTATCTTGGGAGCACAGAGTGTATAATCTACCACAGCCTGGTAAGTTGGGTTTAACATAGCTTGGTTTGAGTGGATTGAAGGCAAGGAGTGTGCAAAGGATGGTTATGGAAGGTTTCCAGAAAACAGTGTACGAATGAATATTGGGTAAATTTTTATTTACATCATCGTGCCATATTGTAAAAAATTCATGTCAGTTAAAATGGAGAAACCTATTAGCAGTCAATCAATGGAGATTAAAATGAATCTTTTTTTTTTTTCTGTGCTGGCACAACAAAGTTTCCATTGATCATTTTTTGAAATGAGTAATTTTTGGTTTAGGATTTTTGACATGGTGATGGGTTTCAAGAAAAATACTAACTTGTGCTGATGTGATTTCCCATTTTTCTTTTAAGTACGTAAGCCAAATGCTTTCATTTTGATGTTTATATATATTCTGGCTCCAAATAGTTTGCTTGTTGATGGGACTGTCAGTGCTTCCCATACCTAGTTGGCGACCAGAATCACCTCGGGCACTGTAAGAACCAGTTTATGAGCCATATTATAGAAAAAATTAATAAAAGTGTCTTAAACAAGACAGTGATATATTTCTTCCTCATGTAAAGCATCCCAGAGATACATAGTGGAGGGCATGCAGCACCTTTTTCTTGTCAGCAGGCTTCTGTCTTTACACTCTGATATCCTCAAGTCCACCTCATTGTTCAGTTTGGAAGTTAGAGCTCCAAAAGGATGGAGGAAGGGGAAAAGAAGGGTGCACCCCTCCCTTTAATGAGACTTCCTAAAAGACCCACACTTCTAAATACATCTTACTGGCTGACACTTGAATATATGAGTGGAGAAATCACTTTGTTGCCATTTAGAGAATTTTTCTATGTTTTTTTGTCAAGATGCTTTAGAAAGTTAAGTTGTGTGGGAGAGAGTGACTGTTAAAATATGGTACTCTTGTCTCTACTTCCACTTCTGCTCAAGGTGGAGTAAAAGGGAATGAGTTTACATTTTGTGTCAGGGGTGCCCAAGACCACTCTCAGACTCATTGATTCACTAGAAGTATTCACAGAACTCAGAAGTTATTATATTCATGATTACAGTTTATTACATGAAAGATATATTAAAATCAACAAAGAGAAAAGGAACATAGGTCAAATCCAGAGGAAACCAGGCACAAGCATTCAGGTGTCCTCTCTCAATGGAGTTATGTGGGACATGCATAATTCCCCCAACCACAATGTGTAACCACATGTGTGAAGTGTTGCCAACCAGGGGCACTGACCCAGGCCTTAGTGTCCACAGTTTTTATTTGGCCTTAGTCACAGAGGCATATAGTGCTACATGGCTGACTTCAGTTACTCAAGCACCAGACCCCCAGAGAAAAAGCAGATGTTCATCATTAATCACATTGTAAGCTTAAACTATCTAGTCAGGTTAGTGTAGCATGGCCCAAGA
The DNA here is from genome assembly GCF_963924675.1 of Phocoena phocoena. Lineage (NCBI taxonomy): Eukaryota > Metazoa > Chordata > Mammalia > Artiodactyla > Phocoenidae > Phocoena > Phocoena phocoena. The sequence goes on along the minus strand of NC_089219.1, from coordinate 86,591,818 downwards.
TCTTAGGCATATAAAAGTACTCTGATCAGAGCATTCCCAGCTTGGTTCCCAGGAGTGGGTCAAGGGCCACTTCTGAAAATAGTCCTTTTCTGGTAATGTGCAGGATTTGAGCGACTCAGGCCTACTGAATGAACCCGTTCTTGCATACATTCCCACCTGACAGTAAAAAACAAATGAAGCGTGTGAAACAATGGTTTTTAATAAGCTAGCTATCTGGCAACAAAAGATTCTGATCCCTGAGAGACAGATAACAAAGGATGAGAGCCCCCAATATTTGCCCAGCTTACTCTCTTGAGAGAGTTTATAAGCTTCATCTCAGGAAGTGGGAACCACCCCAGGGCCTGGTGGACTCTGGGGAGACCAAGGCCATTGGAGTTTGTAGCACAGAGTAACAGAGGAGAGTGCTTCTCAGAGGGAAACCCAGAGCTCTGAAGGCCGCCCCCCCCCCCCAACCCTGAGTCTTCCACAGAGGAATGATCAGCACATGAATGTGAGAAAAGTGACCCAAAGCTGGGTAAAGAACAATCTGAGAGAACTAGAAGGAACAGTACCTGACATTTACACTGGTCTGGGAAGAATGCTTGCTCCTGCCAGCCAGACTGGAACACTTCATGATTCATAGGGCATTAGGCACTTGCCTCAGTAGTGGAAAATAATTAACCCTAGACTAAATGCTGCTCAGATACCACCTCACAAATCTTAAAAGCAAGACCCAAGAGGATCAAACTATTTTCACATAACTATGTCTTAGAATAAAACTCAAGAATATAAATAGGAATACAGAAACATCCCAACAAGGTGCAATCCACAATACCTGGCATCCAATTAAACATTACTAGACATTTTTGAAAAGAAGTAGGAAAATACAACCCATAATGAGGATAAACAATGAATTGAAACAAACTCAGAACTGACACAGATGTTAGAATTAGTAGAGGACGTTAGAATAGTTATAACGTTCTGTGTGTTCAGAAAGTTAAGTAGAGGCACAGAAGATAAGACAGAAGTGCTAAATTGAACTTACAGAAATGATAACTACAATATCTATGATGAAGGATACACTGGATAAGATGAAACACTGATTAGATAGTGCAGAAGAAAAGATAGTGAAATATCTGAAATGAAGCATAGAGAGAAAAAAAAAGCTGCAAGTTGTGGGACAGCTTCAGGTGGCCTAATATAGACGTACGTGGCATCCCCTAAGGAGAAGAGTGGTGGTGGGATGAGAAATCAGAAAAAAATTTGAGAAAATAAATCCATAGGTCCAAAAAGCCCAATGAAGCCAAGCAGAAGAAATATGAAGGAAACCACACAAAGACACATCATAATCAAATTGCTGAAAACCAGTTACAAGGAGAAAATCTTCAAAGCAGACAGAAAAACACAAACTAGGTTCAGAAGAACAAAGATAGGGTAAACAGCTTTCTTCTTGGAAACGATGCGAGTGAGAAGACAGCAGAGCAACATATTTAAAGTACTGGGAAAAACACACAACTCTCAACCTAGAATTCTATACCCAGTGAAATCAGCATTCGAAAACTAAGGTGAAAAAGACTTTTTCAGACAAAAGCTGAAAGAATGTATCAGCAGCAAACCTGCACTGTAAGAAATGTGAAAGGAAGTCACGTCCTTCAGACAAGGAAAATGGTATCAGGCAGAAATATTGATTTACACAAAGGAATACAAAACTGTAAAAATGGTAACTGCATGGGTAAATATATGGTTTTTACTTATTTAAAGGTCATTAAAAGGTAATTATTTAAATGAAAACTATGTAGTGTGGGGTTTATAATTTATACAAAAGTAAAATGCAACATGGATAAAACATTGAAAACATTGTGCAAAATGAAAGAAAGCAGTTACAAAAGACCACATATTGTGTGATTCTGTTTATATGACATGTCTGGAATAGGTGAATCCATAGTGAGAAAACAAATAATCCAATTAAAAAGACAGATGCAAATAGACATTTCTCAAAGAAGTCATACAAATGGCTAATAGGTATATGAAAAGGTGTTCAACACCTCTGTTCATCAGTGAAATGAAAATTAAAACCACAGTGAGAGCCTACCTCACACTGTTAGGGCTGTTATCAGAAAGACGAAAGATAATGAGAGCTGGCGAGAGTGTGGAGAAAAAGGAACTCTTGTGCACTGTTGTTGGGACTGTAAATTGGTACAGCGGTCATGGAAAAGAGTGTGAAATTTCCTCAAAAAATTAAAAATGGAACTACCACATGATCAGCAATCCCACTTCTGGGTATTTATTCAAAGGACAGAAATCAGTATCAGAAGAGAAGATACTTGCACTCCCATGTTCATCGCAGCACTAGTCACAATAGTCAAGATACAGAAACAACTCAAGTGTCCATCAGTGGATGAGTAAATAACTAAAATGGAGTACACACACACACACACACACACACACACACACACACACACACACAGGAATATTCAGCCATAAAAACGAAGACAATTCTCTCATTTGCAATGTCATGGATGAACCTGGAGGACATTGTGCTAAGTGAAATAAGCTGGGCACAGAAAGGCAAAAATAGGGGCTGGGAGGTGGGGGAAATGGAGAGATGATTGTCAAAGGGTACAAAGTTTCAGTTATGCAGAGTGAACATGTTCTAGAAATCTGATACGTACAGTGTGGTGACCATAGTTAATAGTACTGTATTGACATTTACTGAGAGTAGACCTAAAATGTTCTTCACACACACACACACACACACACACACACACACACACACACAAGGTAACTGTAAGGGGATGGGTATTTTAATTAGCTCGATTGTGGTAACATTTCATGATGTATATGTATATTAGAACAACATTGTATACCTTAAATACATATATAATTTTATAATCTCTCAATTATACTGCAGTGAAGCTGGGTAAAAGAACAGACAAATCTGTAGTCAGGAAGTAGATTAATGATTGCCTGAATCTGGGAGTTTGGGGTAAATGGAAAGTGACTACTAATGGGTATGGATTTTTTGGGGGAGGGGGAATTGATGCAGTGTTCTAAAATTGATTATGATGATGGTTACACAACTCTGTGAATGTACTAAAAGCCATTAAATTGTATACTTTAAATGGGTAAACTGTGTGGTAAGTGAATTATATCTCAATAAAGCTATTATAAAAATAACTTGAAAAGTTAAAAAAAGGTGAAAAATATGAAAAAAAAAAAGTAAAATGTGTGACAACAATAGCACAAAGAGAAATACTGGGCAACTTGTTCATCATCAGAGAGTTGACAGGAGCTTTTCTAGTAGTGGTAGGAGCAGAAAATTATTTCAATGAAGACCCAGTGGGTGGCTGAACATTTTTTAACTGGAAATATACATGCATTCCTCTGTGAAGTGTTTATGCCCTTTTTGTATTTATCTTTTAGCATTTTCTTGTTTCCTTAATAATTTGTGTGAGCCTTGTATATGTTATAGATTAATGCTTTGTCATATTTCTTTGATAAATTTGATTGATATAGTTTAATAAGTGTTTGGAATAAGATTTCCGAGTTAGGATGGGAAATAAAATCTTAATATCTAAAGTCCATTCCAACTCTAATGTACTAAATCCTAGAGACCCTGAGAAGATGCAGAGAGTTTAATTTTATTTATTCCTGAAAGGAAACTAGTTTAGGTCAAGTAGTATTTAATTACAACTGAAGAGTAGTAAAAGAGGCTTCATTTCTTCATATCTTAATTTAGGTTTAAATCCGAAGTATTTAAAGTGAGATATTTATGCCCCTAGTTGGAATTGCTAGATCATGTTTGTTAAAGAATTGAGATATCTTGATCTGACTTCATACTGCATATTTTCCATTAGCTAATACTACTTTTTATAATAAATGGAGATCATTCTCTTAGGCACTCAAACAAAGGTCATTAAGAATACAAGATATCACGTAAGAGAAGGGGCTTAGACAGTAATTATATCCATGCATTTTATATTAATTAAAATAGTTATCTAATACACAAAATTGTATCTTTCTCATGGAGCTGATCTTATTTCATATATAAATTTGATTTTTCCTCCTTTTAAAAACTTTCCATAATATTTTCTCCACATCAGTATTTTTTTAAACACAATTTATAATAAGTATGTATATTACTCAACTGTAGACAGACTGTAATTTAACTTTTCTCTTCTTGCCAGGTATTTTCCAGGTTTTTTTTTATAAACAAGTCATACTTTCTTTTAAGAGGATCTCCTTTTTATTTTAAAGATTATAAGGGAAACCCTTAAAAAATACACTTCAAATCTAGCCTTTCCTAGACTCACCTTCTGGGCTGACTTAGCACCATGCATTGCTCTATGAACATACTTAGACCACTTTATTTTTATTTTTTTGTGTCTACTTCGTCCAGTGGTCTGCATCTTCTTTTGTCGTAGGGACCACATCTATCATATGTTGGAGATGTCTGTGTTGTGTAATAAAATCCAAAATTTTGACCCTAGAACATGTTCAAAGTGGATAACAAGTAATTCATTTGTTTTCTTGTCAGAACTTTTTGCTGGTGTTATATTACCACAGATTGCAAGGTTCAGTTCAAAGTGTCACTGCTGCTTCAGCAAGTGAGTTGCGTGATTAAACCTTCCAATGAAAGTAGGAAAACACTGACCTCCCATTTTGGAGTAGTTAATGATTATATGGCTTAAAAATCTTTGTAAGTGCTGACAGATACTGAATGGTGTTTTTTGTCCTCTGCAATAGAATGAACACTAAGATAACAAAATTCTGTTTGTTTTGCCAGCATTAAAGTTCGTTCTCCAGTGGAAGTTTCTTGCTGCTTTTTATGACCGTTTTGCTAAAGAACTTTTCTTATTAACCATTTTATGCATAATTTTACTAATGAAAAATTATGCTTGGTTTTGAGGACAGGAGGATATATAAACTATATCATTGCTTTTGAGGGTTTTACTGAACAGTTTGATGAGAGGGCATATATATTAATAATTGATATCCTATCTGATGTGTCCAATGACAGTGGCAATAGGTTATCTAGAAGTTCATGGATGTGATCTAAATAGAGGCAGGGACAGTTCTTCTTAATTTTTGGAGGAAATAGTTCTTAGTTCTTAAAGGAAAGTTAGCATTTAAACTAACGTAAAGTGGCTGCATCCTAGACAGGAAGTGATGTGAGCAGAAGTGTGGATGTAGGATTGTACACAGACTCAATAAACAACAAATAGGTGAGAGTGGAAGTAGGTTGGAGTGGTAGGTGGTACCAGATTGAATAGCAAAGTGATAATTTTTATTGGCATTAGGTATGTAACAGGGAGACATTCAAGCCTTGTGGTGTGTCTATGTGTGGGTACCAGATTGAATAGCAAGGTGATAGTTTTATTGGCATTATGTATGTAATGGGGAGACATTTAAGCTTTGTGGTGTGTATATGTGTGTGTGCACGTGCATTTATATGTGTGTAGGATGTCTGTTATATAGGAAAGAGAGAAAGTACAGAATTGAGGTGAATAGTTTAATTGGGAGAGTAGTAGTATATCATGATCCAAGTGTACTGTAATAGGATCTGCAATAGTTTGTAGAAATAGGAAATACAGAGGATGGGCCAGATGTAAATGACATTGGCATTGTGTGGGTTTAAGGAACAAAAGAAACAGTAGTTATAGATTGACCACATGTGAAGTTCAATTTACTGGAAAAGTGGTGGTATTACTGACAGAAGTCAAGTGGAGTTAAAAAGTTGGGTGAAAAAGACAATACATTGTTTTTTGATGTGAAGAAATTGAGATAATGATGGAACATGCAAGTGGGTTATTTGGCATCCAGTGAAGTAGATAACTGTAGATCAAGACAGAGAGAGATCTCAGGGTTTGGAATATAGATATAAGACTCAGCTGCAGAAATCATCAATAAAGGGGCATTCAGAAGAGGTCCAAGGACCCTTAATTGTGGTCAAGAGGACAGTGGAAGTCACAGAAGTAAAGGTAGTGAATAGAAAGAGAGGCCTTAAAACTCTGATACCAGAGAAACCAAAGACGATGTATTTCTGGATAGAAGAGCAAATCAACAGTATTGAATACGGCATAAAAGTCATGGAGAGTTGAGAAGTAAACTAAAGCTTATAGCATAATAACAAAAAAGTTTTCAAAAGTTGCATTTTCTTGGTTTTAAATAGTTCAACTCCCAAACTCACCACATCCTTGCCTCACACTTATCCTTCTCGAATTCTTACTGACCCCCTCCTGGATCGGGTGGATCCCAGTTGGGTCCTTTCCTTGCCTGGTGCTGCTTGCACCAATTGGAGGGGAGCAGGTTCGGCAAAGCAGAGCGGGAAACTTTATTTATTGATTAAGGAATGAGGAAGGGAAAGCTCTGTGTTCTACTGAACGTTCTCCCTCAGGGAGGGAGGCGAGAAACTTTTAAGGGGTAACAGGTGAGTACGCCATCAGAATTTGGGAAAGGGGCTGCAATTTCCAGAAACAACCAGAGCATGAGTAGTCCTTTGGGCTCCTTTGCATGCAGCACAAACTGTGTCTCGCAAAGTGCAAGCCCCCTCTTTCTTAATTATCAGTGAACTGGTGAATATTTTTTGGTAATGTAATAATTCTGTTTAATTCTCTTCGTGCATAATTTTATCTTGAGTTTCTGTGTATACATTCATATATATATATATATATATACATGCAACTCTTGAGAATGTAAGATACTATTTTAGCATGAGTTTTTATAGTTATGCCTTTTCCAAATATTGCTTTTTATTTAAATATATAATGCAGAGATACTTTGCAATAATATATTAAATTATATTAAATAGAAAATAGTTTATAAAGTAGTGAAATTTTTAAATAAAATGGGTATAGTACAGGTTCTCATCTTTTTTATATTTTTGATACCACTTTATAAGGGTTTGCATGTGACACTTTGTTTTCAATTCCTGTAATGAAAATATATAAACAGTACATAACTAGGTATATATGCTATTCAAATGGTTAAAGGAATAAAGGAAGATATAAAATTAATGGCTAGTACTAATTTCTTTGTCAATATTATTTTTATTAAAATTTAAGCAATGCCATGTAATATCTCTTTTGTTTATTCTGAAGTTTCTTCTTGATAAAATAAAAGTGTAGACTCAATGTAGTACCACTGCAATCTTAAGAGAAAAATATCTTTTAAGTTAATGCCCAGGATTAACAACATTTGCATAGTTCCACAGATAGTAGAATCCTTTCCATGGCTGTTATGGACTGAATGTTTGTGACCCCCTTAAATTTTATGTGTTGAAGCCATAACTCTCAATGTGATAGTATTTAGAAACAGGACCTTCTCGGAACTGTGAGAAAGAAATGTCTATGAGATTCTTTTATAGCAGCCCAAGCTGACTAATACAGTGTCTAGGTCAGAATCAGTCACCACCTTTGGTATGCTCTGTTCTGTATTAAGAATTATGAGATTAATATCAGATGTATAAGTTATGAATCCTGTGTTTGAATTCTTAATCTTTTCTGAAAGACATTAAAAGACGTTTTTCAATTAGGAAGCACTTAGGTGCCTAATGTGTGGTGTGTATTCTGTAAGTGAAGAAGAGTGCATACTGGACCCTGCAAAGGCAGACAGCAGCTTCACGTGGCAGACCTTTGCTTGTTGAATAGGAAAGTGACGTGATGAATGCAGTGTTTTAAGATACATAAACTATTTTATTTGTATTAACTATTGGTTCAGTAGAAATAGATCAAATTTCCCAGGCATGGAAGTCCCAGAATGACTAGCATTTCTGAAGGGGTTCATTCACTTCCAGTTGATGAGTTTTTTGATGTTTTATAAATTCATCACTTTTGACTTGCCCTGTCTTTCTTGGGAAGGAAATGTAATATGAGTTCACCTAAACATGTTGCAACCAAAGGTCCATGAGTTATATAGACTTGTATGTATTATAAAATGATATCTACATTGCTATATACATGTACTGGATTTTAAAAATCTGTAATTGAATTTCATGACCCTTCCATTCTAATTTGTGAAGAGCATATTGCATTTTCAGGCAATGTGCCTTTGAAATTGCAGACTTAGGGCAAAGATAAGTTCAGAGACCAATGATTTGTTTTCACCTGGGATATATCTCTACTTACTGTCTCATTTATAGTTGCCTGTTGCCTTCATCTGTTTCTATATTTTTCACCTGTTGCCTTCACCTGTTTGCCTTCACCTTTTGCCTTCACCTGTTGCCTTCATCTGTTTCTATATTCCTGTATGATTCATATATACATATGTATTCAAAATTAACAATATAAGAATATGAATATAAATGGGTTGAGTGGAGTCTAAAATCTAGTCCCATCATATACTAATTGATAACATGTATTAAGCACTTTCTGCATGCACCATTCTAAGTTTTATATGTCATTTTATTTAATCCTCAAAACAACCCTATAGGGTAGGTACTATTACTCATGACCATTTTATAGTTGAAGAAGTAGAGGGACTGAGAGTTTAAATAACCAGCAAAAACAGTAGAGCTAAAATCTAAGCCCAAGTTTAATCTGAAACACTATGCATATTGCTTAGTAAATATTTAATACAATGAAAGTTGTAAAATTTAGGACCGTTAGAGACTCCATCCTTCATCAATTATGTATTAACTGTAGTGAGTTACTCATTGTGCATAAAGGAAAAAATGTTCTTTGAATAGAGCTAGTAAAATGAAAAATATGGAAGATAAGTTATTTGGAAAGGTAGTCCAACCTAAAGGAAAAGAAATCTGAGCCTGGACAAAGAATGACAGTGCATTAAGAATAATTAGATTTCTTGACCGGGACTGATTACCATGGATTTCCAAGGTTTTCAGACTTCAAGGTTATTTATATCTCAAGTGTGGGTGCAAGGTGCAAAATGGAGGCTGCATTCTCTCCTCTTCAGCTCCCAACCCAGCTGGAGTTCTGAGCTTATCCAAGGACCAAAGACACCTTTGTAAATTCCTAAGTTACTTAAACTTGCCTTATACTATGACTAGTGATAGACATAGGAAAGGGTAGGGTAATTGGCTGAGATTGGGGCCTGTAAGCAAGAGACTGTTAAGCAAATGAATACTGAAAAGTTCAGTTCTCCATTGTTGAACATTTGTTAGATTGTTACCTGGATGAAGCAAGAGATACTTAGCAAAGTCATTAAGCAATAGTTGTTTCTGTTTTTCTGTTAGCTGAGAATATTTATAGAGGAAAAGAATGACAGCACAATACAATGTTTTGCTGAAATCAAGATAGTTATACCAAATTATGAAAAAATGAGAAAAGCATGTTTTAAATTTTATTTATTTTTTACCTGATTCAATGGAAAGTAGGAGACCATTATAGAGACCTCAGGATAAGTTACCAGAGACAAAATTTAAACATAATTTAAATAAGACAAAATCTAACTCATTAAGTTCAGCCTGTAAATCAGAAGTGTCAGTGTATGTGTATTATGTTAATGGGTCAGTACGCAATGACCAGTACTGAAGAGGAAACATTTGCTTATAATTTAAAATGCAAAGGATGAAGGGAGCTTAATGATGCATTATGTTTGAATAATCGATATTGTGATATAAAACAAAGCTGTGTGTTTAGAAAGAGAATATGTTGGCCAAGTGGTTTTCTGCAATTGGAATTCAAGCTCTCAGTACTCAGTTCCAGTATTTTTGGGCTAAGACTTAATGCTTTTATTTGTGATGTGAGGGCCTGTTATTGTAGTCAATATGGGCTCCTCTTTGTGTTCTCTATGGCAGTACAGAAGGATGCTCCTCAGATGCAGAATTCTAGTTTTTGTGTTGTGGCATTCCAGCTGCTTCCCAGAATAGCACTGACAGACAGCACAGTGACAACACATGCCTCTGACTTGATCTCATGTGTAAATCTGTCTCTGGATCATATTCTATCGTTTCTTAACCTAAATAAAATTAGTACAATGAAATTTTCTCAAATTCTGTTTTTTTGTCTTTAGAATCACCAGTACATTTTTATTGTGTTACTGAAAATGGGAAAGACAAAGGCCAAATTCTTTGCATGGGAGAAAAATCTCCCTTTATAAGCAGTATGCCTTATATCTGAAAGGGTTAATGGGCCTCTTATAGTGCTCAATTTATCCAGAGAGGGGACCCTGTGACCCTTTTAGGACCTGGCTTTGGTCATTTCTTAGGAAGAACACAATTTAGAACTCTCCTGTATTATTCTGCCAGCTGCTTAGTTATTGATGATATTGACTTTTAGTTTTAAAAAGTCCTGCTTTGGAAAATTGTTTTTAACAGCTCTCAACCTCTCGTGTCTTGTATTTTTATTTTATATCACTTTTCATTTGGGATATTATTAAGTCAAATCCTTGGTAACCATTCTCCACAATCCAATTTATTTTTAGCTAAGATCCATTGAATTCAACTCACTGCCTTTTTGCAAAAGGTTAACCCAATATTTCATGTTGTGTTATACTTTCTACTTACGCTGTGTAAAAGAAAAGTTACTGTGATAAGCAGCCAATAAATTGCATTCAGAATATTTATTCTCAAAGTTACATTACTGTGCCGACATAGATAAACATAATCATTTATCACAGTATGGATTGTGGAAGTAAAAACTAAATGAAATACAGCCATCTTTCTTGCATATTACCCAGTTTTTTTTTTTTCCTTTAAATGTTGGCCACAATAACTACCTTTAAAAAATGTCATCTTTTTATTTATCAGTTTGAATTAATGTGTGAGATTAGTAATGGTTCAGGTTGAATAACTAAAACAAAACTGCATCTATTTTATAATAAGGAAGTGTTTTCAACTTTTTTTGTATAAAAATGAGATTACTTATGTTTTCTTTCTTTTTTTAAAATAAATTTATTTATTTTTGGCTGTATTGGGTCTTTGCTGCTGCTAGTGGGCTTTCTCTAGTTGCGGTGAGCGGGCTTCTCATTGTGGTGGCTTCTCTTGTTGCGGAGCATGGGCTCTAGGTGCACGGGCTTCAGTAGTTGTGGCACGTGAGCTCAGTAGTGGTGGCTCGTGGGCTCTAGAGTGCAGACTCAGTAGTTGTGGCGCACGGGCATAGTTGCTGCACGGCATGTGGGATCTTTCCAGACCAGGGCTTGAACCCGTGTCCCCTGCATTGGCAGGTGGATTCTTAACCACTGCACTGCCAGGGGAGCCCACTTATGTTTTCTAATGTTGGCTCTTATTGCTAGGTTGCTTTGGCATTATTTCATCATAAGGAATACACTGTTTAAAACTCATAGCTCTATTGTTCGTTTGTTGTCCAGAACACAGACATCTAAATTGATAGATTGAAGAAATATCATGTATATCATATATAGCAATTATTAAAAGTAATCTTCATTTATACTGGGATAATAAAATAAGTCCCAATGATGTTTATTAGAATGAATGCAGTATACAGTGAAATCCACTGAATGTAGAATATGTGTTTATTATTATTATTTGGTAACAGCCTTATTGAGATGTAATTCACATACTGTACAATTTACCTGTATAAAGTGTAGAATTCAAAGGCTTTTAGTGTATTCATAGCTGTGCTGCTATCACCACAATCAGTTTTCATCATCCCCAAAGAAACCATATACCCTTTAGCAGTAATGTTGCATTTGCCCTAATCCCCCCAGCCCCTGGCAGCCACAGTCTACTTTCTGTCTCTATAGCTTTGCCTATTTTGGACATTGTGTATAAATAGAATCATACAATATGCGGTATTTTGTAACTGACTCCTCTCAGCACAATGTTTACAATGTGCATGTAAGCTGTTTGTGAATTTCCCAGATTTCTTTCTGTTATTGATATCTGTTTCCATTCCATTCTGGTTGGAGAACTACTTTGTATGATTTTAATCCTTTAAAATTTATTAAGGCATGTTTTATGGCCTAGCATCTGGTCTGTCATAGAGAATGTTTTGTGTACACTTGAGAAGCATGTATATTCTGTTGTTGGGTGGTGTGTGGTTATAGATATCTATTAGGTCTAGTTGGTTTACAGTATACTTCAAATCTATTTCCTTTTTGTTCTTCTGCCTTAAGTATAGGATTCTTAGTTGACAATTTTTTTCTTTTAGTACCTTGTAAATGTTATCCTACTACTTTCAGACATTTATTGTTCCTGATGAGAAGTCAACCATTAAACTTATTGGAGTTCCCTTGTACATATGAGTATTTTTCTTTTGCTGCTTTCAAGATTTTCTCTTTGGTGTTGACTTTTAGCATTTTTACCAACGTTCCTATGTGTGGATCTTTTTGCATTTATCCTACTTCAAATTTCTTGAGCTTATTGGATACTTTAATGTTTTTTCTGTTTTTTTTAAAATCAAAATTTTAGTCATTTTTCTCCTTACATTTTTTTCTCCTCCTTTCTTTCCTCTCCTGATGTCCTGCTACAATATTTTGGGGTACTTAATGGTGTACCACATATCTTTTTTTTTTTTTTGTACCACATATCTTTAAGGCTCTGTTAATTTTTTTAAAAATTATTTTTTCTCTTTGTTTGTTGGATTCCATAATCTCTCTTGAGTTCTCTTAAAATTTGCTGATTCTTTCTTCTTCAAGTTAAAATATACTACTGAGCCCCTCTAGCAAATTTTTCATTTCAGTTATTGTAGTTTATTATCTCCATAATTTTAAAAATAATTTCTATCTCTGTATGAATATTCTGTTTGATGAGATATTGTTACTATACCTTCCTTATAATGGCTGCTTTGAAGTTTTTATTAAATCTTATACCTGGAACCTCTGAAAGGCAATTTCTGTTATCTGCTTTTTTTCTTGCATGGATCACATAATCCTGCTTCTTTGAATGTCTTGTAATTTTTTTTTTTTTTATTAAAAGCTGAACATTTCAGATAATATAGCAATTCAGGATACTAATTTCCTTCTCCCCCACCCCAGGGATGGGGGATTGTTGTTGTTTGCATATTTGTTTAGTGATTTGGTGTACTACTTTAGGGAAGTCTATTTCCCCTAAGGTGTGAACCTCAGATAGCACTCATGTAGGGTGAAGTCGTGGGTGTGTGCCTAGTAACTCTGGGATGACAGGGGTTTTAGTGGGACTCTGTGTCTTCTCTTTGGATCTCTTTGTTAAACTATCCACCTCTGTTGGTATCACAGCCAGCTCTTAGTCTCTATTGATTGCTAGTTGATTGCTCTGCTGTTTTTGACAATGCCCTGGCATATAAATTGCTCCACAGTGTGAATCAGTTAAACTTGGGCCCCTTTGCTGGGGTAGTTTTCAGGTGAGTCTTTGCGGCTTGTTGTGGCCCTGAAGGAGCTGTTAGCTATTTCTTTCTGGTAAACTGTCTGCCTTATGCCTTACTTTATTGCTGTCATGAAGCTACCAGTTTTGTCTTAATTGTTTGGCATCAAAATCTTTATTGTTTTTGAGACTACCCTTAGGCTTGAACTTCCTATGTATTAATTCAAAAAAAGTCAGTTCTTCTGGGGAGAGCCGTCTGTTCTTATGGCCTGCCTCTTTCTCTGGGAAAAATCTCTGAGCCACAGCTCCAGATCTAAGTGTGGTTACAGTGGCCTGCTTCTCACAGAGTGACACTCCTGCTTTTATGAGCAGGGCCCTGGTATAGGCGGTAACCTCTGATCTCAGTTTGCTTCTCTTGGTTTGCTAACTCTAAACCATGAGCGAGCTGAGATGATGGTGATCTCATCACCCATTGTTACTGGTGTGTTTGCTCCTGAAGTAGAGCCTCTGCTCTATGAGTGGGGGCTGGGTGAAGCAAAGGAGCTCCTGCACTTTGCAGCTGCACTTTCTGGCGTTTAGTTGCTGCATAGCTGGTAGAGTAGGGAGAGGGGATGAGAAATGTTAATGTCCTGCCTCTCTCTGCGAGACACCACAGCCTCAGCTAGAGGCTGGGGGCGGAGGGAGCTCTGTGTTCTTGGCTGTACTCACCTGAGGTAGAATTTCTGTCAGGCTGAACTGGGAAGGTGGAGGCTGGGGGCAGACTGCACTTCGAATGCCACAGACCCTCGCCATTCTTACCAAGTTTTAGTAGATTTTTCCTGAATAAATGTTCCTTCATTTGCTCTTTGGCTTTACGACAATTTCTGGAGATTTCAAAGGATTCTTAATTTTACTAATTTTTATCAGTTATATTGTCCTGCTGGGGAGTTGATCTGCAGAGGTCCTCATGTGATTGTTCTGGAAGACTCCTAGTGGTTATGTTTTTTTTTTTTTGCGGTACGTGGGCCTCTCACTGTTGTGGCCTCTCCCGTTGCGGAGCACAGGCTCCGGACGCGCAGGCTCAGCGGCCATGGCTCACGGGCCTAGCCGCTCCGCGGCATGTGGGATCTTCCCAGACCGGGGCACAAACCCATGTCCCCTGCATCGACAGGCAGACTCTCAACCACTGCGCCACCAGGGAAGCCCAGTGGTTATGTTTTAAAGCATTGCTTAAGGGCTTTGGAATTCATTTTTTATTCAGTTACTCAGGTGCTGCTTTACATGTGTGATTAGAAAGGTTTTCGCTTCTACTTTATAACTCACAAAGTCACAGTAAAATATGTAGATTTCATCTTTGGATGAATTCAAACGTAAGCCCAACACTCAGAAGAACTGAGTTCTGATTCATTCCCTTCCACATATTAATTGTGAGATCTTGAACAGGTTACTTAATCAGCCTGAATTTATTTGATCATCCAAGATTTTGGGATAATAGTAGCTGTAAGTTAAATTAAATAATACGTTTGAAAGCAATTGGTAAAACTCTAAAAACTTAGTATTATTACTACTTTAAATCAAATCTGGAATGAAGCGCCTCTCTTTTCATTCTCATGTAAGAATACTAATTATAAAATTTATCTTAAAGAGTTATTTGTTATATTTCACATGTTTTTGAACTCCATATTATCATTAATAAATATTTTTATAAAGTCAGCTGGGGTATCACTTAGTAAATGATTACTTTAGATAAGTTTGTTGTGGAATTACAATAGTAGAAGAGAAAAACAACATTTTTAATATATGTCTTTGGGGTATGTGTGGGGAATCTTAAAATAAAATTTGCTTTTTAAAAATGCCAACATATTTACACATGCTTATACTTTGTTTATACTGTCTTCAGAGTATCCTGGCTTTAAATCCTCGAACACAATCTCATGCAACTCTGCATTCCACTTTGGCCAAGAAATTAGCCAAGAAACATTGGAAAAGAAATCCTGATAAGAACTGCTTTGTAAGTACCACTGATACATGAGTTCATGCTGAAAATTATCTCATTCTACACACTGTAAGACCAGATTTTATATGTAGTTAGAAACATAATTAAATATGTGTAAAGTACAGCTGTGATTTTTTTCTTATTTTAAATATTTTATATTTGAATAATCTGAAAAGTGTGTTTAATTTTGATGCTTAAAAAATCTATTGAAATAGTTTAAAATCATATAAATTTAGTTTGGTGCCAAAATTTATTTTCTTAAAAGTCTGTAAAAACCTCTTAAAATCATTTTGTAATGACACAATGATACAGAAGAGTTTCAAAGTTATAAATATAATTCAGTTGAACAAGGGTATACTAATATATACAAACTGTTATAAAATATGCTTTGGGGGAATATTTGAACATTAGGTATTCAATATGAGCATCTCATAGTTCCAGGTGAGGTATAGGTGCAAAAATCTGAGATCTGATTGCTAGAATGTTATTTAATTGGGCCCATGAAATGATTACTGGGCTGGGATTGTTAGGCCATAAATGAGGATTAAGTACAACCTTGAAGGCAATTTTAAAATGCTGTCTTAGGAGGTATAAATCTTTAAGTTTGGGAAAGCAATTTCCTTTTTACCTGATTTCCCAAAATTAATTTCTCCAAAATTAATTTTCTCAAAGTCACTAGTGAGCTAATTAATAGTATTAGCTTATTTAACATTAGCTCTTTTGGTACCTTGTGTATATGTTCTATTTAATACAATGATTTTAATTTATTTTTATGCACTTCTTTCCTACATATAAACTCTTCGAGGATAGGAATTGAGGGTATGTGCTCATGTGCATTTGTTTTTATCTGATTTTTAATCTTTCTGTCACTGACCAACCAGCAAGGTTTTTTGAGTAAAAAAAGAAATAGAAATACGGAGAAACAACATGACTTGAGATGATAACACAGCCACTTACTAGCAGATCTGGATTTGAAATTCAGTTTTCCTTGCTCTGACTCTGTGAGCTTTGCATTCTACTATGGCATTTCTAGTAGAGGTCTCTGGAAGGACACTAATGTGGTCCAAATTAGATCAAGGAATAGATCAACTATCAGTCATGTTCCTGTATAATGATGTGAACAATTGAAGGACACTGAAAAAAGAATCATGTAATTTTCAAACTTAGAATGCCTTTAAAGATTATCAAGTCTAACTCTCTCATTTTAAATGTGATCCAGATAAATTAGATTAAATTAGATAAATTCTCTAAGGTTCCCTTTATAGATTATTAAACTGTTTATTTAGAAAGAGAGGCTTTCTCTATTATTATTATTGTTGTTATTTTATAAAAATTAGCATTTTCATTCTATAATGTTAGCCTGTAAACTGAGTGGTGTATATTGGGTTGGCCAAAAAGTTCATTCGGGTTTTTCCATAAGGTGTTAACAGAAAACTCGGACAAACTTTTTGGCCAGTCCAATATTATCCTATTTTTTGTAATTGGCAAAGATACAGTGAGAAGTGTTTTTCTCTATTAAATATATATTGGGACAAATTCCTAGAAAAGCAGTTTGACAGTATCTTTGGCAATATCTTTGACAATATTTGTTAATACCTGTGTTAGTTTGCTAGGGCTGCCATAACGAAGTACCACAGACTGGGTGGCCTAAAGAACAGTTTATTTTCTCAGTGCTCTGGAGACTAGGAATCTGGGATCAAGGTGTCAGCAGGGGCGATTTATTCTGAGGCCTCTCTCTGGATTGTAGCTGGCTGTCTTTTCTCTGTGTCTTCACATGGTCTTCACTCTGTACTTGTCCAAATTTCCTCTTACAATGACACCAATATCTCAGATAAGATCCACTCTGATGACCTCATTTTAATTACCTTTTTAAAGGCTGTCTCCAAATGTGTCCAAATACAGTTACATTCTAAGTTACTGGGGGTTAGGACTTCAATAAATTAATTTGAGGGGATATACATACAGTTCAGTCCATAATAATACCTTTAAATTATCAAACACTTACACCCAGTAATTCATCTCCTAGTAAACTATCCTAAGGAAAGAATTAGGAATGTAGGTAAATAATTAAATAGAAAGAAGATCATCCCAACATTATTTGTAGAGAAAAATGTGGGGGAAAAAACCTACTGAATTCCAACCATTGGGTTATGGTTAAGTAAATTAGGGCTGATCTATTCAGTGGTAAATTGTGCAACCATTAAAATTACTTTTGAAATAATTAATAATCTGAAAAAATACTTACAATCTATATTATATGACCAAGGCACGAAACAGCACTGTATTTAAGAATGTATGCACTTTTACACAACCACACTTATATACATATTCACAAAGAAAAAAAGAATGAAATGTTAATAGTAATTATATTTGTTTTCTTAGCAGTTTTGTATATTTCAAATTTTCTATAATGAGCAAGTGTTAGAGGAAAAATAAAAGCTTTAAATATATGTTAAAATAATCTCAATTTCTAACAGCAGGTATATTGCTCTGGATGTAAACCATTTTGAAAACTCTATGTGATACACTGGATTAATAAAGAACAGTGAAATAACATTCCCAAGGGGAAATATGGAGCTAGAGTTGAAAGTTAGCCTCAGTGTCATTACAGAATGCATTTTTTTCTTTTCATTATTATTCTCTTAGTGCATGAATAAAAGTATCACCACAAGATGTGATTTATTTTTTAATTGATAAGTTTTCATACTTGAGTTTTATAATCACTCATCTAAACTAAAAAGCCTTCTAGCTAAAACAAACATAAGAAGATTCTGAAAAGCGAAGAGAAGGCCAGCCAGCTAGGGATATGGACCTGAAACATGACACAGTGATGAGTTCCCTGGGTTTTCTTTTTTCTGCCTTGGAGCTGAAGAAATTGGAAAACCAGAAATGCTAACTGATACACACACACACACGCACATGCACACACACACACATACACACACACACACGTACACAGATCTCAGCAAAGTCTGCTCTCTCTAGCCAAAATACCAGGAAAGGAACAGTCTAGCAACAGAAGACTTTTTGACAGTAACTGCTTTAATCTAGCCAAACACAACAAAAAAAATTGTGACCTCATCCTGATTCATTCATAAAGGCCATCTTATGATGAGAGGATGAGATGCTCCAATCCTTCTGCTGGGTGAAAGAGTAGGGAGTCAGGACTTTCATACCCACTAGCTAGCCGGTAACCAAGGCAGCCCACATCCCCAGTCACCCTCTGTGGTGTCAGTGGTGAGACCACTGAACTTCTACCGCTATCAAGAAGAGAAGAAACGGGGTGAGGCTAAAAAATACCCCAAAAGGAAATAATAGCTAAAAACTTCCCAGATTTAACAAGAGACGTTAATCTACAGATTCAAAAGCCTCTGTGAAACACAAAGGAATCCATAGCAAGACGTATCATAATTAACCTTCTGAGAACTAAAAAGAAAGACAGTATCTTAGAAGAAGCCAGCCTGCTTGCCTCAAGGTAAGGACAGCTTCTATGGGCAGTTGTGCTCCAGATCCTTGCCCTGTAGCTTTGACTAAGACTAGACACTATCACCGACAAATGCTTGCTTAGCATTTTTTTTTTTTTTTCCTATCCTGCTTCACTCCTCTTGTATTGGTATTTCCTGAAGAGCACTCACTCCATAATCACGTGAACCCAAATCCCTGCCTCAAATTTTGCTTTTAGGGAAAACGAACTTTAAATTGCTAAATTAGGAGCAAATTGTGGCCTGTATCAGCAGTACTTGACATAGGCAGTCACTCTCTTCTTCCTGAAATATTTTTTTCACTTGACTTCCAGGACATTAGACTCCCTGGTGTTCTTCTTTCCTCATTGGTATCTCCTTCTCACTCAGCGTATTTGTTGGTTATTCCTCATCTTCTCACCCTTAAATATCAGAGTGCCCAGGGCTCAGATCTTTCTTTCTTTCTTTAGAGACTCACTAAGTTGGTGATCACATTTTGTCTCCTCATTTTAAATACCATATATAGACAGATGGCTCCTGCATTTATATCTCTTGCCTGGACCACTTTCTTAAATTCTAGTCCTCTATAACAAAATGCCTAAGGAATACCTCCATTTGAATGTCTAATCGCCATTTCAGTGTACACATACTGAAAATCCAAATTATGAACTTACCTCCAAAATGTATTATTCTTGGAGTCATGTCCATCCACCCTTTCTCTGAGAGCAAAATACTGAGTCCTTGATTTTGTTATTTCTCTCACCTTCCATACCTAAGTAGAAGATCCTTTTGGCTTCAAATATATCTAGAATCTGATTATTTCTCACTACTTCTACCACTACCAACCTTTCTAAGCCATCACCATTATCTTTCATCTGGATTATTTCAGTTGCTTTGTAATGGTTTCCATGCTTATGCCCTTTCCTGGTAGAGTCTCTTCATAATAATTCATCGGAGAAATCCTTTCAATATTCCTGTGCTCAGAATCTTTCAGTGGTTTTCTAGCTTACTTGGAGTTTGCATAATTTCCTTTGTACAGTTGTCACCTCAGCAAGGGCTTCTCCAGCCACCCTGTTTAAAACTCTAACCTGCCACCCTACCAAGCTCTCTTTAGACTTCTTTGCTTCTTTGCGTCCCCAGCTTCATGAACCCTTGGTGCTCACTAAAGATCTGTTGAATGAATATGACCCCTCTTTTACATAGTCCTTACATACATAAGGATCACATATTTTCTTGTATAGTGCTATATACAGTTTCCAGAGTCCCTTTGCATATTGCATTTGATTTTTACCATGATGTGAATGGATAACCCAGATGTGTTTCCTCATTATACTGATCTGTTTCCTCATTTTACTGACTATGCTGAAAATGTTAAATTATTTGCTTAAACTCATTGAAATTACTTAGTGTTGGAGCCGTGTCTAGAATTCTGGTTATCTGAATCTAGTGTGTCCTATCCAGTGTATTACCTGGCCTCCTTAAAAAACACGAATAAGATGATTAGAAAATAGATATGTTAAAGTTAAGGAAAATGTAGATTGTAGTGGTGGTCACATTTGTGACCAGTAATCTTACATCATTTCTGAAGGCAGCCAAAGAGCTCGTTTTGAACCAACTCCCCAACTACCAAATAGAAAGGCTTTATTTATTCGTGTTTATTTTGTTTTATTTTCTAATGATTTTGCTTTGGCTTTACAATTCTCTGTTTTGGTTTGACTCAGATAATTACTGCTTTATCATTCTTAGCATATCTGCATTGGGGCTGTGGTTTGGGTTTATTTGGGTAGAGTCCTCTCTGTCTCTCTTTCCACTTTGGTCCTTGAAGCAACTGTATGTTAGGCACTGTATTGAATGCCACTCAAAGGTGAATAAAATATGCAAAATAAGTAGTCTAAAATTGTCTATTAAATTAAATCACATTTAGTTTTAATAAACAAATATTTGTTTATAGGCTTTTTAGAAAATAGGCATCTGTTTTGGCCTGTAGAAGTACCCTAAGAATGGCAATTCTGAAATTTTTTACCCAGGAATTTCTTCCTTGCCAAGTTAGTACCATTCTAGTAATAATTAGAAATTCTGAATTCAGTAGGGAATTTAAACTGGCAAATGTGTTTTTACTGGTTAATGAAGCACGAAACAGTTATTTCCAGTATCTTTTAAGCAGGTGTTCTATAACTGCTGTTTATTTTTGCCATTTTTGAAAATGTTGAACTGTCTTAATTACATAAATATTTTGTGCTCATTTTCCGTTAGCAATTTTTAAAGAGCAGAAAATGTTACAAATCAGAAAACTTATCCTGGGTGAAAATAAAGAGGAAAGGCAATTAAAGATAACCAATTATTTGACATGTTTTGAGAATTTTAGCTAATTTGTTTTAAACACATGGCGCGTAGTAGGTGCTCAAAGTAAAATAATACAAATAAAAATAAACCATAATGTATATTAAGAATTTGCTGACTGCAGGTATATTTCAAAGTGCTTTCTATGAAGTAACTCTTTTTAGCCTCAGAACCACCCTGTGAGGTAAATGTTATATTTTATCTCCATTCACAGATGAGGGAAGCTTAAGAAACCTGTCTAAGGGTCCACAACTAAATGGTAGAACTAGAGGCTGAATCCATGCAGTCTGGTACCAGAGCTCTTTAAGTAGACTATTTAAAATAAATAAATAAAAATAAATCACTGAACTTTTTTCTCCTAGTAAGTGACTAAAGTAATATATAGGTTTTGGTAATCATTTTTTTTTTCCCTGGGTGAGCTTCACCATCTTAGTCACTACTTTTTTTTTTTTTTTTTTTTTTTTTAAAGAACATGTTGGGGGTAGGAGTTTATTAATTAATTAATTTATTTATTTTGCTGTATTGGGTCTTCGTTTCTGTGCGAGGGCTTTCTCTGGTTGTGGCAAGTGGGGGCTACTCTTCATCGCATTGCGCGGGCCTCTCACTATCGCGGCCTCTCTTTTTGCGGGGCACAGGCTCCAGACGCACAGGCTCAGTAGTTGTGGCTCACGGGCCTAGTTGCTCCACGGTATGTGGGATCTTCCCAGACCAGGGCTCAAACCCGTGTCCCTGCATTAGCAGGCAGGCTCTCAACCACTGCGCCACCAGGGAAGCCCTTAGTCACTACTTTGTTTCTACATTTATTGCCTGTTTACAATGGGCCAGGCATTGTGCTGCTTAGCACTCTGGAATAAAAACGAACATGATACAGACCCTGCCAAGAAGGTCTCACATTCTTTAGAAGAAGACAGAAATATCAACATATAGTCCTCTTTCAAAGGACGAACCCTGGAGGAATTTTAATTATCAGTATGAGTTGGTCAGATTTGTCTTGAGATGAATCAGTCTAACTTTCAGTGTAGAAGATGGGTTCAACGAGAAGGATGGGAGGCCAGGTCTCTGGGATTGATGTGCAAGGCTGGAAGACAAATCTTGGAGACCAGGGGCGGGGGGCATGTAGGAGAGAGGATAAGCTTGAATATATAGGAGGTGTCTTAGTCTGTTTGGGCTGCTATAACAAAAATATCACAGACTGGTTGGCTTAAACAACAAACATTTATTTCTTATACTTTTGGAGGCTGGGAAGTCCAAGATCGAGGCACCGGAAGATTTAGTATCTGGTGAGGGCCAACTTCCTCATTCATAGATGGCTTTTTGCTGTGCCCTCAAGTGGCAGAAGGGATGAGAGAGCTCTCTGGAGCCTCTTTTATAAGCACTCATCCCATTCATGAGGGCTCCACCCTCATAACCTAAAAGCCTCGCAAAGGCCCCACCTCCTAATACCATCACAATGAGAGTTAGGATTTCAGCATGTGAACTTTGACGGGACACAAACATTTAGTCCATAACAGGGAGGTAAAATAAATATGACTTGGGAGTTGACTTTATGTGTACGCTTAATTGTTCATAGGATAAATTGAGAGAAATCGTGAATTCAGTTCGGGATCTTTTGAGTTTCTTGTACCTGTGGGTCATCCTGTTTAGTTTAAAGGTTGAAGCTCAGTAACAGGGTCAGGAATGCAGATGAAGAGTTTTGAGTAATCAGAATATATGTGGGTCATTAAAAGCCTGTGGGCAGAGTTACCCAGGAAGGGTGTGTGGAGTGGGAAGAATATGGAGGTTAGACTTTGGGCAGGGATTAGGGAGAGGGGAGTTAGACACTGGCCTCAGGTGAAGAGTGTAAAGGAGGCACCGAAAGACTCAATAATCAAGGTAAATAATACAAAAATCATACAAAATATATAAATAATACAAACAATATATAAAATGTGTATATGGAAACACACTTCTTTCCTTTTGCCTCAGGCTCCATTGTGGCTCAGCTTGGCACTGAGCACCAGGCAAGGGCAGGCAGAGATGAGAATTTAGCCAAGAAGTGCTATGATGGGTGAGATGAGAACCAGAGGAGCGTAGTGGGAGAGTTCCTACAAAGAAGGAGAGATCAGTGTGCTTTTCCTCTAATACCCGATTACCGAATGGGGCTATTTTTTGTACTTTGGAAATTATCCTTCTAGCTTGCCTTATCTGCTGAGTCCATTTTTCCCCTCTCAATTTTACATGACTATTAAGAGATGAAATCCACGTAGTTAATAAAGTTATTAGTCAACCAATCTCATTCAGAAAGGGAAGGTGGAAGCTTGGATCCCCAGCTACTTGGCTCTGTTAAACGTGACATAGAATGCAGGTCCCAATATTGGTACATATCAAATTCACAATATGAATTTTTATTTTTAAGCTCCAAAATTAAATGAGCTTTTGACCAGAGTCACAGTAAGAAAGCAATCCTATTCTGCACTGGCCTCTTCTTACACCATAGTTTAAAACAACTTCTCAGGCTTGAGCTTGCTTTCCTGATTGCTGACAATAGCTTTCTTCCAAAAATAGACTCAATGCCTGAAGGAGTTTCTGGAATTAAAAAAAATAACCAAAACCAAGATTCTTTACAACTTAATGCCTTCTTCAGTAGTTGAAAAATACATGGTTTGTATACATAATACAAATATCAGACTAGAAACTCAGGCATGCAGGAAATAAAACCTCCTTTATTTTCCTATAACTGAACTTAATTTTTAGTTTGAACTTCTCTAAGGGTAGAAGTTTAGTCACTGTCACTTTCAGAATTCTCTTTTCTCTGTTTGTCCCCCCACTCCCCCTTATTTCTCTGAGCTAATATATGAGTTTCTGGGGATTTGGTGGCAAGTGTGATAGGTGAGCTGAGCCCTGCTGATTCTTCATGACATCTCTCTTCTAATAACCATCACGGGGAATGTGGAGTCATCCTTCATTCCCATTCACCGGGTCCCTTCCTGTCCCTCACCTCTCTTCTACTTTGAAGTCACTCTCGAGCACATGACAATCATTCTAATGTCCTTCTCAACACAGGGGCTTGGGGAACTTCACGGTTTAGTCACCTTTTCCCAGGGCTTCATCTAGTTAGTGGGTGACAGGTTCTCCAAGCTCATGATTTCCACGCACCTGGCTAGGGTTTGTCATTCCCCCTGTGTCCAGCCTGAGGAACTGAGCTTCTTTCTCTGGATCGACCATTATTCCTGGACTCTTCCCTTTCCTTTTGATCCTCATTTTGTTTTTCCATTCTTAAAATATTTATATAGTTTAGATGGGAAGGTAAGAGTGGAGGAAAAAATTTGCTTTTAACTCATCACACATATCCTCCTAAATCCACACTGTCAATCACCCAAGTTCTTCCAGTTTCCTTGAAAATTTGACTTCTGAAATCCAAAGTCTCACAGAAGATCTCTGTGTCGCTGCTTTCTGCACTTACATTCTTCTCTTTTAGAAATGAAAACCAGTGGCCTAGCTGCCTAACATGTGTAAACTTTAGGAGGAAGGAGACAAAAATTACAGTAAAACATCTCGTATCCCACAAAGTCTGATTTTGAATTTGGATTTAACAAAATCGGTGATTATCTCCCATCCTTCATCCAGCAGAGTATCAAATGAGGTCTGTTGGGGTGGGAAGTTAGGGTAGGGTAAGTTCCTACTTTGGGTCAGAGAGACTAAGAAAGAAGGGCTAGGCCAGGCAAAGCCATTCAGAACCCTGTGTTGGGAAGCTGAGATAGTACTTGCAGGACTCTTGAGAGTGAGTGTCTCCTTAAATTTTGTGACCTAGACACCTCACTTACATCACCATAGTACTGATTCTGAAAACTGCTGCCAACCAAAGGCTTGCACTGTGCCGGAGGTACCAGCATGCCTTGGGACCCAGCAATGTCCCCATGAGTGTTTAAACTTGGGTGACAACTGCCAACCTGCAGCAGGGACTCAAATGGATTTGGATGGCACAGGTGGCCCCAGAAATCCTAGCTGGCTCACTGGGTGGGCTTCCCTGGTCCTTCCATTAATTTCCCAGTAATGCTACTGCATATATTATCGGATTTTTTGGAATCATTAATCTGGTATGGTTTTACCATTTCTATTAAGAACAGTTATCCTACTGCATTTGTTGAGAACATTGTAATGAATTCGAAAAATAAGTTTGTTTTTAAATAGGTGTATTTTAAGTGATCTTTATTGGATAATCTCTTCCATACTTCTAACAAAGGTTAGAAGTTATTACTGTATAAATTTAGTAATTAACTTTATGTGTGTGTTAAGATAGACATAAACTAGAAAAAAACTAATCCTTTAAAGAAAATGCAAGTTTAAAAGTTCAGCAGAGGGAAAATTTTACAGAGTTAAAATGTACTGTGAAATGTGACTACCTAAAAATCCTGTTGTCAGAATATACAACTTTAAGAAGAACAGGGATTCTGAGCCTAAACTCTTGCTGCACGGTCATTTAGACATATGTAAACCTTGTAATTTTGAAATTGGGATGGAGTCTTCAGTCGTATGAATTTTGACACATAACCAGTATTTATTTTAATATAGTAGCATACTGCTTATGGGAAGGGCATTTTTGGTAGAAGTCTTAAAGTTTAGTTACAAATTTCTAAAGGAGAATTTTGGGCAATCTCAATTTCTTTAAGAATACAAAGTATACTCTGAATCTGTACTTAAAATATGAAATCATTGATTGGTTTCCATTGTCTATATATGAATTATGAACTCCAAATAGCATCTTTTGAACATTTTTGGGCATTGATCCAATGGCTAGAAATAAGGTACTTTTTATAGCATTGACCTCTCTTAGATAATTAATACATTTCATCACATTTTTCCATATTTATACAACACTGATCTTGGTTGGCCTCGGTCTGCAGCGACTAGAAGCAGGGTTTCTGATCCTGGCCAGAGATTAAGGTTGGGTCATGGCAGTGAGAGCACCGAATTCTAGCCACTAGACCAGTGGTCAGTGACAAGGCCCTGGTCCTTTGGCTTTGCAGAAAAGAATTCCCACAAAGACGGAAAGTAGTGAAACAAGTGAAGTGTTTATTAGGAGAAAAAAAGAGTACAGTACGTGTGGATAGACACATGGGCGGACACAGAGAGAGGGTTGCGCCCTTGTGGTAGTTTAAATCTCTTTTATGGGGCATTTCTTCCAGGTTTCCTTTGGCCAATCATTTTGATTTGCCTGGCTCAGAGTCCATATGTGGTATATCTCAGGATCCTCCCGTGTGTGCACGCATCTCTCAGCCAAGATGGATTCCACTGAAGAGACCTATGCGTAGCTTGGCATAACTCCCCTTTTGACATCCAAGGAGCTTTCTGGTCAGGAAGGTCTCCTTGACTTCGAGAATGAGAAATATATGGTCTCTTATCTTCTACCTGGGCAGGGCCCAGCCTCCTCTCTCGATTTGTCATGCTATTCTCATCTTGGAGTATCCACAGGGGACAAACTCCAATTGCTTACCCTAGTGGGGGCCCATCTACCTCCTGCCTCAACACTACTATAGATAAATTATTTTACTAATATTCATAGTATATTTGCTTGAAATCTGAGTTGTACAGTTTAATTAATTATCAAATATTAATGGAAGGCCAAATATGTGCCAACCACTGTGAAAAGTGGGGAAAGGGACAGATGCTTTTCCTGCCCTGACAGCTTACAGTCATTTGAACAGGCATTAAACTCATTCACAACCAAGTGTTGTGAGTATTGCCATCCATGGGACTTGAAGTATGTAACCTAGTCTCAGGATTTAGCATTAGAAAACAGAAAATTCTGTTTTCTCTCTGAGAAAACAGAATTTAAGTTGAAAATGTCGATGAAGGAAGGAAAGAAGAAGAAGGGTCCCACCAGAGTACAGACTATATATTGCAGATACCTAAGATGAGGGAGGATATTGAACTAACGATATTGATACTTTAACAATTTTAGTGCTGCATGGCTGTGTAGAATATGGGGGGAAGTACCAAGTGATGAGACAGAAGAGATCAGAGGGGAGTAGTACAAGTAACAATAACAGTAATGATATTAATAATAACATTTATCGAAAAGTTCTGTATGCTGATTCTTTCATTGAGAGAAGTGCATGCCATCCCATTAAGAAAGCACACTCTGCTACCTGCTAGAATTTGGAATTTTGCCATATATTAGGTTCTGTCTTTGAAAGTATGTGTTTTCTTGGCACTTCATTGCACACATAGAATTAGAATAGTATTGTCAGAGATTTATTCTCCAGGCAAAATATGTAATAAAATGCTAATTGGCTAAAAAGAAGAAAAGTGTTAACTCTTGATTTCCTGAGGCTGTTACAAGAAAGCTTTGCTTTAATTATTTATTTCAGACTGATCACAACTTTCTCCACGTCCATGTGACACACAAATTAAACCCGTTTGTAATTGTCAGCCATCAGCTCTGTTACTTTTATTTTGCTCTTCTTTATTTGAAATTTTATAATAGTTAAGTGGGAGTGAAATTTTATAGTAATTAAGTGGCAGTTCTGGTTGTTTTTTTTTTTAACCAACTTTATTGTTAATTAGAATGGAGTGTAGTTATCTAGTCAGGGTTTAAATTGAACTGGAAAAAACTTTCCTCTGGGTAAGGTGTGTTTCAGTTAGCTTTATTAGCAAAGAAAGAAATCTTTCCCTTTAAAGCTAGCTGCCTTATCTTTGAGGTTGGCTTTTTATGAAAGAAGACAGTGGAACCTGAAGGGATGACCTATCAGCAGAAAGGTTGGTTTAAGAGTGAGTTACAGAGATAAACTAATTGGGTTCAATTATTGGTTCTTCCATTTACTACCCTTGAGTAAATTCCTTAATCTCTTCCTGCCTCCATTTCCTCTTCTGTTAAATGAGGGTAATAACAGCATCTACCTGATATAGTTGTTGTTAGGATTAAATGAGTCAATTTGCATACTATATACACTTCCTATACACTTTAAAACACTTCCTGGCATATATATAATCCTCTATAACTGTCATTGTGTAGCATTGATGGGTTGATGCTCCCAGATCTGTTTCTGTTACTACATGCGTAGATCCATAATGATAGTGGATACAGAACAAAGTAACTAAATATGGAAAGAATGTGGAAGGGTAATAAACAGGAAGATATTAAGGACGGTAATGGAAAACAGAGCAGACATTTCCTGTATTGCCCAGAAATTTCTTAGCAGCAAGTTGTGTGTGTGTGTATGTGTGTGCGTGTGTGTGTGTGTGTGTGTGAGAGAGAGAGAGAGAGAAACAACGGAGGTACCAGATTTTCTGAGCACTGCCTAATATATCCGTGAAGTTGGAATGAATTATCTTCCTGTGAATTTTTTTTTACCATATTTTGCACTCTCCAAAAAGCTTCATCATGACACCTTGGTCCTGCCCAGTTTCACCAGTCTATAGCTCTTCGTTGTCATGGGGATTTCGCCCTAGCCGATGCTCTGTTGTGTGAGCCCCTGTAGGGAACTAAGTGCTAACCTGAAATGTTTCTCTTCTCTTAAAATGGCCGAGAGTGAAACATTTCCTCTAACCATTTGACAAGGAAGTTTCTCTTTGGAGAAGTTGTTCATATAGATTACATATTAGTCTGGGAATATTGAGAAGGGAATCCAAAAGATCTGAAACCAAACTGATTTGGTTTGTTTATATAGAAATTCTTTGCATAGTCATAAATACTAAACTGGAATTATATGATGTATTGTAGGTCAATAAGTAGTATATAATAAAGCAGATGTGTTAAGACTATGTCTATAAAAACAGGATATGTATATTTTAAAAGATATTAATGAAGCATATTACTGTATTTGCAAATAAGAAATAACTTTGCATATGGGAAAATAGAGTGCTCTGAACTAAAGAAATCAGCTAAATTGTCTTTAGCGCCTAATGGTATATTTTACCTTTGCAAAACATTTATTTGGTGCTCATAACAAATAAATATGCGAGTTTTGCTGTTTTCTGAATGGGCATACAATGGCAGCTGTCTTTCTAATCGCTCCCCTATTCAAACACTAATCGGTGGAACCCACGTAGAATGCTAGGCGCCTGAATAGGTAGACAATGGCAGCAACGTTTTTAATCACAGTCCTATTCAAGCACTAATCAGAGTGATGATTAAGGGACATTAGAGGGAGCACTTTGACATCTGATCCTTTGAACTGACGTCTGTGCAGGCTGCACTCCACAGAGCTCACTCGGCCAAACTGATTTCCTTAAATAAAGCGCAGTGATTTCCAATGTAGGAAATATTACATTAGAGCCTATTGAAATGATTAGGAATTGAGGAGCTTTTCTTTTAGTGAGGATTTGGTGTATGCCGTATACTCACAAAGCTAAAACATTAATATTGCATGCACTCTGGGTATCAGGGACTATAGAGAAATAGCTTGAAAAGGATCCTCCTCTAGTCACACACTTACAATTGAATATGAGCAGAGATGTGAAACTCTGCTGTCATAGTCCTCCATTATGGAAGTTTATTTGGAGTTTTATATAACTCAGTCAAGATCGGAACATCCTAACTGCATTGCATTTTTTTGTTTTCTTTAGACCAGGGTATTTTAGTGTTACTTCTTTTGAGTTGCTTTAATAACAACAAAACCAAAAATTGTATCATATCCTATGCATGGTTATACTTTGATTCAGTAGTCTTTAATAAGACAGAATGGAATATTTCTTTTTTTAGTGTCTCAGAATTTCTAATATCTATTTAGATTTTACTAACCTATTCTCCAGAACATTGCATAGGATTGATGCTGAAAACATTAGTATCTATTCAAGATTTGCAGATTGGATCAGTGGTTAACATTTCAACATCAACATTTGAAGATGTAGCTCTAAATATCTGTGTATTTCTATAGCTATCTATCATCTATCTATCCATATTTATAATTTATGTAAAAGAGAAAAAAATTTTTCTTCTTATGTTCAATATATGAGGTCTATGAATTAAACTGGCAAAAACCATTAATAGAAGAAAAGGTGTACACATTTTATTTGATGTTAACAGTTTATGTCCATGAAGGCTTTCACAGATAAGAAGTGAAGACTCAAAGAAGCAGTTAGACTCATGGGCTTATATACCATTTTAACAAAGGGCATATTGTAGAGAAGTGACCAAAGGAAAACGGATTTGACTTCTAGGGGTGGTTAATTGTGGGAAGGTAAGTATATGGGGGAAACTAATGGCTGATAGGACTTATTTTAGTAAGGTTTGTTTTTGCATCTTTGTGTCAACTTTCTGTCTCCAGTGATAAGGGTTGTTCTTCAGGAGAAGGGAGGAGGAACGCATTCAGGAAGGGAAGTTTATGTCCTGCTTTTAGACAGATAGTGGAGGGCAAAGAGCTCTTTCTGCACTTGCTTTTTCTTAATTGCCTTCAGCTCAAAATAATCTTTAAAAATTGAGTAAAGTAGCATATTTTGGGATAGCATACTCTGATTGCCTTCATGTACAACCTCTTAGGATTGAGTTCCCTATAGTTTTTATGTTCCATAGTTATAGGATTCTCTTCTACAAGAGGCAAATATTTATCATAAATTCTGGAATAAATATGACTGTGGTATATACTTTTGAGGGTATCTGCCCCCTAATTCACAGGTGCATAGGTGTGGGCCGTTGAAACTATACTTGCACCATCTGACTGTGACCCCAATTCTAGGGTCAGATTCTGAATCTGATTGAGAAAACTCACCCAACCCAGGAAAAGCAGATTCTGTCTTAGAAATCTGGGACAAGAGATAACATTTCATTCTAGGTTGTTTCAGTAGAAAAAAAAATGAAACCTGGTTGTTGTGGGGTGGCCATTTTCCACCTGCCAATTATATTAAAAGCAGAAAAAGCCAGTCTAAAGAGAGAGAAGATTGAAGCAGATGTAGATAAAAAGGCTGCCTGGGTTACTCATGGCTTTTCATCAGGGGAGTTTTGCAGTTTTGTGTTTTGTGAGATACTCTTGTATCCAAATATAGTCTTCTTTTTTTGGCTTAAACTACCTAAAGCAGATTTTAGGTATAGACAACCAAAAAATCCTAAGGAGCACAGTGGTATATATCAAATTCTAATGACTTAGAAAAGGGTGTTTTAGTTTTAGGGAATATATGAAAATTATAATTAAGTAGGAAAAGAAAAACAGAGTAAGGGGTAAAGATAGTTAAATTTTATGTGTTGGGTGAAGCAGTAGAGTGTAATGTAATTAGCTCCCACTTAGAGACAGACTGCCTGGGTACGAATTATGTATCAGCATTTACTAACTTGACCTTGGGTACTATTCTTCACTTCTATCAGCTAGCTCTAGTTTCCTTCAATAAAAAATGGAAATACTAATAATTATAGCAATCTAATTAAATTATTTTGAGGAGTAAATAAACTAATGAATTTTAAAAGCGTATAATACAAAGCTTAGCACATGGTAAATGCTCACTAAATGGTGTGTTATTTTATTATTTTATTTTTATGTGCATATGGGGAATGTCTCAGGTTCAGATGATAAGATATTTATCTAGGATTTCTTACATCTTCAGTCATAATTTACAGATAGTAAAAATTGAGTAAAGTGATACTACATTTATTTATCCTAAGTGTGACTTCTTTTCAAATGTCATATACTTTTTAAAAATTTGAGATAAAATTGGTATGTAACATTATATAAGTTTCAGGTGTACAACATTATAATTCTACATCTTTATACACTACAAAGTGATCACCACCAAAGGTCTAGTTACCACTCATCACCATACAGTTGACCCGCTTCATCCATTTGGGTATTTGGTAAACAAATCCAGGTTGATATAACCATATGATTTTCATGATTAAATAGGCCCTTTATCATAAACTCTCTCAGTGTTCCTTATTCTATAAGATACAAAATGTATACAGATGTAGTATTCTTAGTTTATTTCCATGTTACATGAAGTAATTGTAGTTGGTTATTTTGGATTACTTCTATGTTTTCCTCCCTGAGCTCCAGTAAGAATACAGATAGCATTTATGGTATACCTTTGCCCTTATTATCTATTAGTTCATCCTATCCATTTTCTATCCTTTTGCTTTTAGGTTTATTATGTTTCATTTTAAATTGCCTCTCATGTGTTTTGAGAATTGGAATCTATATCTGTACCTCTATATTAACCTATCTATCTCTCTTTATCTCTAAATCTATATCTATATGCCTTCTTTTTAAAGTTATACTCTCTGGCTTTAAAGCCAGCAGCTTTGTAAGCTGCAAATCAACAAATAATCTACCCAAATCATTTCCCCACAGCACTGCCTAAGAAAGTTTGACAGTGTGGTGGTTTTTCTTGCACATATTTGGAATAACTTTTTTATCATATTTGGGTTCTTGCCATAGTTTGGTTTAGTAGGGGAGGATTTAAAAGAGTGAGTAAAAGGAAGAGGGCCAGGAGGTCCATCAAGGAGAACAGATTTTTGAATGTGGAATATGCATAGTATGTTTGGGAGGCAAAAATCCAGTAGATAATTCAGGCTCCAGAAGGGATTCATGCCTGAGAGCAAAAGAAGAAGAGTTTTGGAAGGAAGGGTGGAGGTGAAAATGTCTAGAAAAGAAGACTGGATTGAGCTTGTGAAAAAAAATTAAGTACACTTTAGGGATTTGGATGTTTTTCTTAGGGCAATAAACTCATGATTTGGACTAAGATACTACCATCATAAAAGTAATGTTTTAAAATTAATGAGTAATCTTTAGAATGTTAATTTGGAACTTACTTTTTAGTTAGGGGCATCAATAAAGGTGGGAGTTATGGGAATAAAGAGAATGGGATTAAAGATTCTTCAGATATTGTGAAAATTATTTAGGAAGAATGAACAGCACTCTTTGTTGGAAAGGGATGAAAAAAATAAATAAAATGCCATTCATCATTCATTAAATACATATTGAGTACCATAGTAGGGATACAAGAAGGTATCCATATTCGTATTAGGGAGAAACAGACAGCAATGGAATGCACTGATGTACGGTGGGAAATACCAGCTATGGTGCCATCTTGGCCCATTGTTCTCCCAGCTGGCATAGTGCCTGGCATATAGTAGGCACTCAACGATTGCTAGCTATTATATTCATCCTTGATAGATTTTGCTATCACTGTTACTGATTTTTTCTCTTATTATTGACATTCAGTGGTAAAGTCACTTCTTGCTAATTACTGGTAATGTTACACGTTCTGTTGTCTGGCTGTACCAGAATGGCTTCTAGGCAGAGACGAAAAAAAAAAAAACAAATGGAAGAGAAGATAACTTCACTCCAACCCAGAAAAAGGCTGAAAGAACTTATCAAGCCTCAAACTTCGGGTATATATTGGACAAGTTATCTGCGATGCAAGATTTAGGCTTTATCAGATGTATACTAAGCTTTGTTAGATTAAATATCATAGGTTGTAATTTTTTCACTGAAAGTGTTCTTTTGAACACCTTACTTATCTCCCCTATAAAAGCATTATTCCTTTTTACTGCATTTTTATCTTATACCTTCTTGGAAAAACAGTTCATAGTATATTTTGTCCAGCCCTGAAACATTGCTTGCTTTGTGATGAATGTCATCATAGTAACCTAGTTTTAATCTTTTGAGTGGGAAATATTATGAATCAATTGAACAAATATTTAATCCCTCAAACAGAAATAAATAGAAATGGTGGCATTTCAGTCTTCTTTTCATTCATTCAACAAACTGGGTTTGGACCAATGGTAGAAAGATGAAGAGTAAAGGTCAAAATAAAAACAATTATATTTTTAAGATAAATCTTGAATAGATATTCTAAAGCATAGAAAAATTCTAGAACATTGGATAATGTTGGACATTCTATAAATATTTGAGAAATAAATAACTGGATAATTAAAGAAGTTACCTTTGCCAGGAGGGAATACGAGGAATAATCGGAGAAGATGATGGATCTGATTTGAATCTTGAAGATACAGCAGGCCTTTAACCAGGCAGGAAAGAGAAGGGGAAAAGGAAGCAATACAAGCAGAAGAACAGCATGTGTAGCCTCATAGATTTATAAAGCAGTGACATGTTTTCAATGAACTGCAGATAACTATAGTATTACCAGAATAGACAGGATAATACGGACCAGCATATGAAGGCCTTTAAATGTATATTATTACTATGCACCCTTTTAGAAGAAGAAATTAAACAACACCTACTTAATTTTCACAATAATTCAGTGATGTAAGTGCTAGAGTTATTCCTATTTAAAGGTGAGGGAACTGAGAATTAGAGATGTTAAGTTCCTTGTCCAGGTTATGTAGCTAGTAAGTAAACTATTAACACCTAGGGATGAAACTGGACATCTGCAAGTCCTAGCACACTTCAGAATATATAAAAATATGTTTATATTTTTGCAAGAAGAAAGTAAATGTTTGGAATATTTTTGTACTGAACTGAAACAAGATAGGAACAGTTGTTACATTTACCCACCTTTTTTTAGTTATTTTCATTACCAATATATCATTAGGCAAGTTTTACTGTGTTTGCCCAAAATTCAAATCAAGTTTTCCAAAGAAACTAATTTTCAAAAGAGTGATCTAATTATACTCAGCAGCTTGATATATCTGACAGAAAATTGTCTCAAAGCAATAATGTTATTGTACTGTCGTAAGGGCAGTAACTTTAAGAAAAATAAAAATATTTTATTATTAATTAAAAAATAGAAACAGATATTTTAATAATGGGAATAAACATCTAGAAAGCTACATGTGAAAGATCAGTAAAATTCAGTAATGCTGAAAACAGTGCTGAAAACAGTAATGTTGACAAAAGAAAAAAATTTTCTGAGATTTGCCTTGTATTTGAGTCTTTCGTTGGAACTGTTAACACAGTGTTGGCATCAGAAAAGAATCTAAACAGAATATATACTCAAGAAATCATTTTAAAACTATCATAAATAATATCAAGATAGCAGTTCCAGTTTGCATTTATAGAATATTTTCCTCCAAGGAACTCAAAACACTTGACATTTATCTTACCACCTTGGTGAAGTATTTCTATGGTAGGTATTATTGTTCTGTCATTCCTCTTAAGGGAGAATACATAGAAAGTGTTGGGAGCTGTTTTTTTTAACAGTTACCTGAACTTTTTTCTTTTTAATAGCCAAATAAGTCTCAGTAAAAGATAACTTTATCCACTTAATTCCCCTGGCCAAAAATATTGAATTCTTGATTTCTTATTTTCTCCACACATCATATCTAGTCTGTTAATAAATTAGCTCTACCTTCAGAATATATACAGAAAAGACAACTTCTCACCTTCTCCACCTCATGGGAGCTTCATCTGTATTGTAATCTGTGGGTATGGTTTCTCTTAGAATTATGTGTACAACTGCACAACCATACCTGGTCTTCTGGCTGTTACCCTGGCCTGGACGTTTGTTTGGCTCAGGCAAGAATACAAATAGAGGCCCACATCTCATATATCTGAATATTTACAAGCTATAATGCAAGACAAAAAAGTGTTAAAAAATTATATTCTAGCACCCAACTTTAACAAATACATGTTCATGATAAAGTTGAAAAATATGGTTTTTATACATGGCTGTTCTGTTGGTGGGCTGGTGATGCTTAGGTGAGTAATAAAATAAATGTGTGTAGTTTATAAAATTACTATATTTATATTATGAAATTTATTATTTCTTGCCTTTGTTTCAGCAGAAACAAACTGTGTTGTGATAATTGAAGATGCCATATAATTTGTATTCTAGTGGTAATAATGTTTTAAAGGATTAAAATATAATGGAATGTATTCAAAATATACCAATTTGAATATATTTCATTAAAATGTAAATTAAATATTTAAACATTTACAAACTGTTTTCATATATTTAAAAGTTTTTTCTAAAATATTCACATTATTTATTAAAATGGTAAAATAATATAAACAAAATCATTCAATGAAGTAAAACAATTTATAATTATTAAATATCAAAATATTTAACTGAAGTTGAAATTTATATTGAACTTTTTTGTAAATATTATCAAGTATTAGTACTTGATAAAAATAAATCAATTTGAATATAAACTTTAGTTTTCATGTATATGGTACTCTAAAGAATCATGTTTCACACATTATATCTAGCTCTATATATGCATACAAATTTAACAGTAATATGGATTGTTTAATATTACTAGTTACTCACTGGCTGTCATGTGCAGATTTTGTACAGATTGTGTGGGGGAGGAAAAACACATTCCTTTCCAGGCCCTGGGCCACACTTAGCTCCTGTTCTTTGTAGATATCTCTGGTGATAGTGCTCCTTCTGGACCAGTCCCTTTATAAAATATTTAAATTGGCCGTTAAGAGGAGGAGGTTAAAAACTCTTCCTGAGCCTTTTGTTTCTTTAAAGCAATCAGCCTAAAATAATCCTCAAGCCAAAGAAACACATTTGGGGGTGGCAAATTTTGTTTCCCTACAATTACAATTACATGTTTCTGGAATTATGAATTAGGAGATGGAAAGAATCAAGTCAATGACTCTTGGCACTACTAGAAAATGATACAAGAAGTATTGAATTTATGCTATCTGTAAAGAAGGAATTTAATTCTCTGTTGTTTATTTAAAGCCTTCTGCCTTTAAATCCTCCCTTCATTCCAAAGCAGTTTTTATCTCATATGTCAGTAATGACATACCCACACTTATTCATGTTATTCTCTCTTTTTGAAGGAGATAGGATGGAAGATGTAGAGAAGTGTTCTCTGGAGCCTCAATGGTTTAGAACTTTTAGGGTTCTAAACCCTAAAAATGGTTTAGAGCCTTTTTAGGGTTTAAAACTGTATCAGCACCTAATATCAGTTTCAGAATGACAGAAGCAGGCATTTGTTCTTTAATAAATGTATTATGGGTATATATGTTTGAGAGTTAGAGGTTCTCCAATGTGACCATCTCTTGCCCAGATCTAAAGCAATATTGAACTTAGGTATTCTCCTATATGGTCTCCTTGTTTTCCCCTATTCCTCAGACTTTTAAAACAAACAAACAAACAAAACCTTAAAAAACCCATATTATTATTATCTTGAAACATAAAATACAGCATGTCTTCTCGTTGTCTTACCATCACAATCGAGATAAAATACAGTCTTGTACAATCTGCAACACTACCCTTCTTACTCCAACTTCTGTTGTTCTCCCAGTGACTTACTCTGGAAGCAAGACCTTGATTTTTATAGGAATTTTTAGGTTCACAGCAAAATTGAGGGGAAGGTACAGAAGTTTTCCATATATGTACTACCTCCCAAACATGCATAGCCTCTCCCATTACCAGCATCTCCCACCAGAGTGGTACATTTAACTGCTTTAAAAATCCTCTGTGCTCTGCCTGTTCATCGTTCTCCTACCCTAGACCCCTGGCAACCACTGAACTTTTTACTGTCTCCTTAGTTTTGCCTTTTCTAGAATGTCATATAGTAGGAATCATACAGCCTGTAGCTTTTTCAAATTGGCTTCTTTCACTTTTTTTACGCATTTAAGATTCCTGCATGCCTTTTCATGGCTTGATAGCTAATTTCTTTTTTAGTGCTGAGTAATATTCCATTGCCTGTATGTACCATAGTTTATTTATCGATTCATCTACTTAAGGACATTTTGGCTGCTTCCAAGTTTTGGCAATTAAGAATAAAGCTGCCATACATATCCATGTGCAAGTTTTTGTGTGAACATAATTTTTCAGCTTCTTTGGGTAAATACCAAGGGGTGTGAGAGCTGGAGCATATGGTAAGAGTATGTTTAGTTTTGTAAGAAACTGCTAAATTGTCTCCCAAAGTGGTTGTATCATTTTGCATTCCCACCAGCAATGAATGAGAGTTTCTGTTGCTCTACATCCTTGCCAGCATTTGGTGTTGCATAGTTTGGTCATTCTAATAGTTATGTATGGTATCTCATTGTTGTTTTAATTTGCATTTCCCTGATGACATATGATATGGAACATCTTTTCATAAGCTTATTTGCCATCTATATATCTTCTTTGGTGAAGTGTTTGTTAAGATCTTTGGCCCGTTTTAAAATCAGGATGTTTGCTTTCTCATTGTGAGTTTTAAGAATTCTTTTTATATTTTGGATAATGGTACTTTCTCAGATAAATCTTTTGCAAATATCTTCTCCCTGTCTGAGGCTTGCTTTCCCATTCTCTTGACATTATCTTTTCAGAGAAGAAGCTTTTAATTTTAATGATGTCCAAATTATCAGTTATTTCTTCATAAGTGCCTTTGGTGTTGTATCTAAAGAGCCATTGCCATACCCAAGGATCATCTAGGTTTTCTCTATGTGATCTTCTAGTTTTATAGTTTTTCTTATATTTAGGTCTGTGATCTAGTTTGAATTGATTTTTGTGAAGGGTGTAAGGTCTATGCCTAGATTATTTTTTAATTTTTTTTTTTTTTATGTAGATGTTCAGTTTTACCAGCACCTTTTGATGAAAAGACTGTCTTTGCATCATTGTATTGCCTTTGCTGTCTTGTCAAAGATCAGTTTGTGTGGGTCTGTTTCTGGGCTCTCTGTTCTGTACCATTGATGTATTTATCTTTTTTTTTTGGCAGTACCACACTGTATTGATTACTATAATTTTATGGTAAGTCTTGAAATTGGTTACTGTCAGTCTTCCAACTTTGTTCTTCTTCTCCAATATTGTGTTGGGTGTTGTGGGGTCTTTTGCCTTTTTATATAAACTTTAGAATCAGTTTGTCAGTATCCATAAAATAACTTGCTGAGATTTAGACTTGGATTACATTTAATCTATAGATCAAGTTAAGAAGAAATGACACCTTGACAATATTGAGCCTTTCTATATAGGATCATTTATTTATCTCCATTTATTTAGTTCCTCTTTGATTTCATTCATTAGAGTTTTGTAGTTTTCCTTGTATAGATCTTGTACATATTTTATTAGATTTATACCTAAGTATTTCACTTTTTTGGCTGCTAATGTAAGTGACAGTGTTTTTTTTTTTTTAATTTATTTTTAATTTTTTATTTTTTGCGGTATGCAGGCCTCTCACTACTGTGGCCTCTCCCGTTGCGGAGCACAGTCTCCGGACGCGCAGGCTCAGCGGCCATGGCTCACGGGCGCAGCCACTCCGCGGCATGTGGGATCTTCCCGGACCGGGGCACGAACCCGTGTCCCCTGCACTGGCAGGCGGACTCTCAACCACTGCGCCACCAGGGAAGCCCCATGACAGTGTGTTTTTAATTTCAAATTCCCTTTGTTCAAGTATAGAGGAAAGCAGTTGACTTTTGTTTATTAACCTTGTGCTCTGCAAGCTTGCTGTAATAGCTTATTATTTTCAGGAGTGTTTTGGTAGATTCTTTCCAATTTTCTACATAGACAGTAATATCATCTGTGAAACAAGACAGCATTATTCTTTCCTTCCCAATCTGTTTACCTTTTATTTTCCTATTTCATTAGCTAGAACTTTCATTACGATGTTGGAAAGGACTGGTGAGAGGAAGTGGTTTAGAGGGGATATCTTTGACTTGCACCCGATCTTAGTGGGAAAGCTACAAGTTTCTCACCATTAGGTATGTTGGCTGTAGATTTTTTGTAGATGTCCATTATCCAGTTGAGGAAGTTCTCCTCTGTTTCTAATTTACCAAGAGGTTTGTTTATTTTCTTATTATTTTTTTTTATCGTGCATGAGTATTCGATTTTGTCAAATGCTTTTTCTGCATTTATTGATATGATTGTGTGATTTTTCTTTTTTAGCCTGTTGATGGATTGTATTAATTTTTGAATGTTGTATCAGACTTGCATATCTGGAATAAGTCCTACTTGCTCATGATGTATAATTCTTATTATACATTGTTGGATTTGATTTGCCAATATTTTGTTGAGGATTTTTGCATCTGTGTTCGTGAGAATGTTGGTCTATAGTTTTCTTTTTTAATAATGTCTTTGTCTTGTTTTGGTATTAGGGTAATGCTGGCCTCAGAATGAGTTAGGAAGTATTCTCTGCTTCAGAGGATAACTCTGAAAAAGGTTGTAGTGAATAGGTATAATTTCTTCCTTATATGTTTGGTAGAATTCACCAGGGGATAGAATTCACCCTCTGGGCCTAGTGCTTTCTGTTTTGAAAGGTTATTGATTATTGATTCAATTTTGTTAATAAATATAGTCCTATTCAGATTGTCTGTTTCTTTGTGTGTGAGTTTTGGCAGCTTGTGTCTTTCAAGATATTGGTCCATTTCATCGAGGTCATCAAATCTGTGGGCATAGAGTTGTTTTTAGTATTCCTTTATTATCCTTTTCATGTACGTAGGATCTGTAGTGATGTCCCCTCTTTGATTTCTGATGTTAGTAATTTGTGCCCTCTGTATTTTTTTCTTAGTTAGCTTGGCTAGAGGCTTACCCATTTTACTGATGTCCTGAATGAACCAGCTTTTGGTTTAATTGATTTTCTTTATTGATTTCTTGTTTTCAATTTTATTAATTCCTGTCATTCTCTAATTTTGCTTAATTTGCTCTTCTTTTTCTAGTTTCCTAAGGTGGAAGTTTAGGTTATTGATTTTAGATCTTCTTTTCTAATATATGTATTTAATGCTATAAATTTCCTTCTAAGTACTGCTTTCACGGCATTCCATAAATTTTGGTAAGTTATATTTTCATTTTTATTTAGTTCAACATATTTTAAACTTCTCCTGAGATTTCTTTGACCCATATGTTATTTAAAAGTGTGTTAGCAAATCTCCATGTATTTTACAATTTTCCAGTTGTTTTTCTGTTATTAATTTCTAATTTAATTACACTGTGTTCTGAGAGCAGACACTGTATGTTTTGTATTCTTTTAAATCTGTTAAGATGTATCTTATGGCCCAGAATGTGTTCTGTGTTGGTGAATGTTCCATGTGAGCTTGAGAAAAATGTGCGTTCTCCTGTTGTTGGATACAGTCTGTAGATGTCAATTATGTCCAGTTGATTGATGTAGTTGTTGAGTTCAACTATATTATTACTTTTTCTGCCTGTTGGATCTGTCCATTTCTGATGAGGGTTGTTAAAGTCTCCAATTATGATAGTAGACTCATGTATTTCTCTTTGCAATTCTATAAGATTTTATGCTGACTTAGTTTGACATGCTGTTGTTAAGCATGTACACATTAAGGATTTTTATGTCTTTCTGGAGAATTGACACCTTTATCATTGTGTAATGCCCTTCTTTTTATTTTTTTATTTTTCTAATGATTCTTCCCTTCACATTAATGAACACATCCATTCCCTCACACATTTACTTTATTTATTTAGAGAATTTAAGTTCTACTCTTCTAGCAAATTTCAATTATACGTTACAGTGTTATCAGTTATACTCACCATGTTATACATGAGATGGTCAGACCTTATTCATCTTATAATTGAAAGTTTGTACTCTTTACTAACCCATGGCAACTACTTTTTTTACTTTCTATGAGTTTGACCTTTTTTTTTTTAGATTCCACATATAAGTTATACCATGTGACATTTGTCGTTCTCTGTCTGACTTCCTTTACTTACCATAATGACCTCCAGGTTCATCCATGTTTTTGCAAATGACAGGATTTCCTTCTTTTCAAAGGCTGAATAATATTCCACTGTATATATACATATACCACATTGTTTTTCTCCATTCATCCGTCAGTTGACACTTAGGTTGTTTCCATACCTTTGCTAGTGTGAATAATGCTGCCATGAACATGAGAGTACAGATATCTCTTTGAGATAATGATTTCATTTACTTTGAATATACATCCAAATGTGGGATTGCTGGGTCGTATGGTAGTTCTAGTTTTAATGTCTTGAGGAACCTCCATATGTTCTCAATATAGCAGTATCAGTTTATATTCCCACCAACAGTATACAAGGGTTCCCTTTTTTCCACATCCTCCCCAGCATTTATTATCTTTGTCTTTTTGATAATAGACATCCTTACAGGTGGGAGGTGATATTTCACTGTGGTTTTGATTTGCATTTCTCTGATGATTAGTGATGTTGGTCACCTTTTCATGTACATGTTGGCCATTGGTATGCCTTTGGAAAAATGTCTAAGTCCTATGCCCATTTTTAAATTGGGTTAGTTTTGCTATTGAGTTGTGTGTGTCCCTTGTATATTTTGGATATTAACTCCTTATTAGATATGTGGTTTGTAAATATTTTCTCCCATTTCATAGGCTGCCTTTTTATTTTGTTGATAGCTTCCTTTGCTGTGCAGAAGCTTGTTAGTTAGATGTAGTCCCCTGCTTATTTATTTTTGCTTTTGTTGCTTTTGCTTTTGGTGTCAAATCCAAAAAATCTTTCCAAGACCAATGTCAAGAAGTTTTTCTCCTTTGTTTTCTTCTAGGAGTTTTACAGTTTTAGGTCTTATGTTTAAGTCTTAATCAATTTGGAGTTGATTTTTATGTATGGTGTAAGATAGGGGTCAGGTTTCATTCTTTTGTGTGTGGCTTCTTTTTCTATGATAATTTTCCTTGCTTTGAAGTCTGCTCTCTCTCAAGTTAATATATCTACTCTTGGAGGTAAATCTGACAATATTTTGGGGGCTTCCCTATGATTGGGTTCCCTGGAAGTTTTCACTCTCAGACTTGTTCACACTGAGCATGCAGCAATTTACCAATTACAGTTCAGCTTTTCCTACCCTGGCACTGGTTCCTGTGGCAATTTCCTCTCCTTAGTCTTTATACAGGTACTCTCTGACTCCCTGTATGCACCTGTCTGTCCAGTCTTGGGGAAAACACTTTGCTCTGGGTCCTCCCCTCTTTTACAAGTCCAAGAGAAGCTGTTGATTTTTCAGTTTGTTCAGGCTTTTTACTTGTTGTTAGGTTGCAGTAGTGACTTCCAGGCTCTTTACATGCAGAACCAGGAACTGGAAGTCCATGTCTCCTTAATTTTTCATGAAACATCATATAGCTTCCTGCTTCATGGCATTTACACTATCTTTTTTTTTTTTTTTTTTGTCTGAAGTACTCCTTCCCAGATATCTGCATAGCACACTCTCTTAACTTCCTTCAGATCTCTGCTCATATGTAATCTAATTGGAAAGATCTTTCTTGAGACTGAAAGTCACATAGCAACATCTCCCAT
Source organism: Phocoena phocoena (assembly GCF_963924675.1). NCBI lineage: Eukaryota > Metazoa > Chordata > Mammalia > Artiodactyla > Phocoenidae > Phocoena > Phocoena phocoena. Next base: position 86,548,827 of record NC_089219.1, on the reverse strand, counting down.
CCCAGCATTTCTTATTATCTCTAACCACACTTAATTTTCCTCTGTAGCATTTATTATCATCTATGTATTTGCTGGTCTATTTGTTTATTGGCTTTCTCCTTCTCTAGAATTTAAATTTCTTGAGGGCAGTGGCTCAGTCAGTTTTGTCCACAGCTATATCCTCAGGACCAAGACAAATACTTGTCAAAAGTATATACACAGATTAATGAAACAAAGATTCTAGAAACTAGTCAATGTTATTATCTCAAATCTAATTAATGACACAAAAAATACATTCACATATGTATCAAAATTGAAGTTCACATTTAAAGTTTGGTTTTTCAAATTCATCTGCTTCTTTGAACATCAACATTTTCATGTTGTATCCATTTTGAGGTGGATTGGAATTAGAAATATTTAGCCCCCAGTGGGCTCAATAAATTGTTTTCTCTAACCATCTAACAGTATCTTTTAGTGAGCAAAATGATTCTCAAGTTCTATAAGTAAATATAAAACAGCTGTCATCCTGGCTTTTAACTGAAAAGACTGTTTTAGGTCATAAGAAGAGAAATATCACATAGCTTATATCTTTGGATTGTTATGATGAGAAGTTTTTATTTTGTCTGGAATTATTCTGTATAAAGGACTTGAAGAGGAGCATATTATGATTTTTCTATGGTGCCCAAATGAAATCAGTAATAATGTTTCTTACCCTGATGCACTTAAGACCTGGACATTTTATGAAATTGTGGGATCCTTCAGAGGCATACTTTGTAATATTGTTTATAGGTTAAAATTTCACACACAGAATAATCTAGCTGAGGAGAGCACCACTACTGCAGATAGGCCAGTTTTCCCATCATTACAAATTGAGTAATCATTTAGTATAGCACTTCCCAACCTTTTTCTTTTGTTTTAGAACACCATTTTTCTTTTGTTTGAAAACACACAAAGAAATATTTGCATGCCACACTGAGATACCAGGGAGTATTTGGAGGTGTGTAAATGGGACTTGGTAGATGAGTTAGTTACATTTCCCTATATAAGTTATGTAAATAAAAATATTTATATATAAGTAAATATATAACAAATGTCATTATATATAAAACATAAATGTATATAAAGAATATAATATAATGTAGTAAAAATCAAGTATAGAAAGAAGATATTAAGTATTTATAATTTATAATTTATAAAAAAAACTTTCAAATAGGATATTTTTGAAATTATTAAGATCAGAAAGTTAACAGAAGGACCTGTATAGTTTTCAAATATATTTTCAAGTGTGGTAAATTTTGAATGTGTACAATGACTCAGTTTTTATCAATATAAAAAATGTTATCACTTTACATCCATCAGTATGTCCTGCCATACCTCTAACCCATTCGCAAAAAGTCGGTTAAGAAGCTCCCTTATGGAAGTCACACTGAGAGGCCACAACATGTGTGATTACTCTACATTTGCCCTCCTGTGGCATCTGTTGATTGAAACAATCAACGGTGACAAGGTGGTTTGGAAAGTGAATGGAAAAGTAAAAATTATTTTGTATGTACTTTGGGAAATGCTTCTTGAGGTTCATCCTAGTTTTAAGGAAGGAAGTTTTCTATCTGTGCCACGTAACTACGTGGATTTCCATGTCTTCTATTATAACATCAGAGATGATTTGAGCTGCTTGATGATAGGGATTGTGTCTTAGTCATCTTTGGTTCTTCTTTGTCTGTATAACCACTTATAGCTCAATAATGAATAATTTAAAAAGGCAGCCCTATGTATGCTAGTTTACAATGTGTGTCAGTGTTGATATTTTAAATTATTTTAGATCCTTGTTTATATGTCTTATTTTTAAAAACCTGGGGTTTTAGGCAGAGACATTATGGTCATGGTCTGACCAGAATAACTGTTTCTTAAAAAAAACTTATTGGTATGCCCATATACAGTTCTCCCAATTACACATTCCCAAATATTGTAAAAAAAAAAAAAAGCTTTAAAACAAGAGTGCCAGTTACCACATTATAATATGGTCAAGTATTTTATAATTTTATAACTAATTTTAAAATTAAAAGCAATGTACTTACATTGGTATGATATAGGTGAAATTTCTGGGTTATTTTTGCAATAAATTTATGTATAACAAAATAAATGCAATGTTATTGACTCATGCTCATTTGAAATCTATCTCTTAATGCTATAACACACTTTATTATTATTATTAACTTTCAGCAAATATTTATTATTATTATAAATATTATTAACTTTCAGCAAATATTTCTTGACAGTAAATTGTGGAGAGAATGGAACTATGTAGTTAAAGAGTGAGGGAGGATGGCAGGAAAGAGACAGAAAAAAAATAGAATGAAAAAATGGTAGTGATGGAAATTCTATGGTAATTTTCCATTATATAAATGAACCAATATCCAGTAATCAATAAATTATGAATTTTAGGTCTCAGTATTTCTTATTCTTTGGAATAAATGTTTTTAAATATCTGCAGAAATATTTTGATATTTTCAAAGGTATTGTCCTAGAACAACCAAAACCACAGAGATATACAAGCTTGAGTACGCTGCTGGAGAGAAAAATTAAATGCATTTCATGTAGTTCAGTGGACAAGCTTACTCTCCTTGTTAAAGCTGTTTGTTTTTCTTTTCTTTTAACATCCAAATAATAGGCAGGCAAATCTTTCTCCTCACCAACTAGTGTCACTAAGTAATTTTATACTGTTGGATTCTCAAAGCTCCTGGTGAGAATTTCCAAACACCTATGGAAGACGCTCATTTTGAGTGCAGTATACATTTTTCCCCCTCTACCTCTGCAGCAGTATTTCCTCTTCCACATGCAAACACATAGCCTAGGCTTGTCATTTTTTAAAAATTAGTTGAAGTATATATTATAACTAGAGGTATTCACAGATGTAACCAGCTAAATCTTCTTCCCTCATCCAGACCTCAATATCACTGCTCATTCTCTGGAAATGCCAAGCACTCATTTCTCTTTTACTCCTAAACTCTCCACAATGTGGTTTCCACTTCCTCTGCTTGAACGAAATCACTCTCATCAAGGTCACAAATGGCCTCTGTGTTTCTAAGCCCAGTGAACATATTTCCAGTCATTTTTCTTGCTAGAACTCTCTGTATAATTTGATATATGTATCAAATTTTATCTATCTATCTATCTATCTGTCAACATCTTCATACCTTGGATACACCACTGGAACGTTAGTTGCAAAATAAAACAATATTTTTACAGAAATCAATTCCACTTATCTCTGTCTAAGCAGTCTTCCATTTATTTGATCAAGGACTTAAGATAATCTCACACCATTCAAATACTTTCACTAAATTCAATCTTGTCCTCAGGTCTCACCTAAGATTTTATATCTTCTGGAAAACCTTCTCTGATTACTCCCTGGCCTCCCAACACCATGAGCCTACCTCCAGTATAGCCCACCTTCCCTCCTTTCTGCTATACCTTATTTTCTTTCCCTTTCTTCATTCAATCAACTAATCTGTTGAGGACTTATTAATTCCCTGGCACTGCTATAAGCATTTAGAATACAACTAGACAAAAATCTTTTCTTCATGGAACTCTCATTCTTGTCAGGGGAGACAGACAATAAAAACTTACAAACAAGTAAATTATATTATACTATTAAGAAATGTATTACACTGTGTTTACATTGCTGCTTTACTTGTCACTCTTCCCAATGATACTGTAAGTTCTTACACCTACTAAGTGCCTAGCATCTTGTGGTACGTGGGCCTCTCACTGTTGCGGCCTCTCCTGCCGCGGAGCACAGGCTCCAGATGCACAGGCTCAGCGGCCATGGCTCACGGGCCCAGCCACTCCGCGGCATGTGGGATCTTCCCGGACCGGGGCACGAACCCGTGTCCCCTGCATCGGCAGGCGGACTCTCAACCACTGCGCCACCAGGGAAGCCCTTAAAAGTTTTTATTCAGTCTAAGATCTGCCTTTCCCACTAATTGGTGAGTTCTTTTCCAAAATTAGCCTAGCCTCCTTTCCCATATTCCAGGGTCTTACACAAATTAACTTTAGACTAATGTCACTTTCATGCTTTGCTAGGACCCTAAAGAGAAGTTCTCTTTGAGCAGATCTATACTACTATGTTACATGCATTATTATTTTCCTTTTATTACAGTTTGGGGGTTTACTTGTTTTATTGATTGCATTCCAGAAACTTAGTGTTATATATACTTTTATGTAACATTAGAACTTATATGGTTATACTGGATTTATCATCAGGTTATAGACTTTTAGAAGAGTCTGCTGTTAGTTGCTACATATAAAACAGGTTTTACCTGATTTCTGGGCAGTACCTATTGATCTATTTCATTAATTTTAATGGCTACATAATATTCTATTATATACATATGTAATTACATATCTGATCATCCTTTTTTATTTTTTTTTAATTAATTAATTTATTTTTGGCTGCGTTAGGTCTTCATTGCTGTGTGTAGGCTTTCTCTAGTTGTGGCGAGCGGGGGCTACTCTTCATTGTGGTGCGCAGGCTTCTCATTGCAGTGGCTTCTCTTGTTGCGGAGCCTGGGCTCTAGGCACGTGGGCTTCAGTAGTTGTGACACACGGGCTGAGTAGTTGTGGCTTGCGGGCTCTAGAGCACAGGCTCAGTACTTGTGGCAGACAGACTTAGTTGCTCTGCGGCATGTGGGATCTTCCCGGACCAGGAATCAAACCTGTGTCCCTTGCATTGGCAGGTGGATTCTTAACCACTGTGCCACCAGGGAAGTCCCTGATCATCCTTTTTAAAAAGACTTTTAGTACTTCCCAGTTCTATACCGTTACAAACCACGTTGTAGTGAAGCTCCTTCTGTCTACCTTCTTTTTGCATATCTGCACATTTCTTTTTGGCCACACCATGGGGCATGTGGGACCTTAGTTCCCTAACCAGGGAACCTGTGCCCCCTGCATTGAGAGCACAGAGTCTTAACCACTGGACTGCCAGGGAAGTCCCTCTGCATGTTTCTATAGTATAGATTCCTAGAAGTGAAATTGCTCGTTCAAACAATGAATGCTGACAAATTTTCCTCCAGAAAGGGTTTACCAGTTTATACCTCCCCAAAAGTGTAGCTGCTGTTTCCCTTTCTTCTTTACAGATCTTTCGTGTGTGTGTGTGTGTGTATGTGTGTGTTTAATTTTCTCATCCTCTGTTGATCATATAGCATTTCTTTATGAGAGGAAGGGAAGTTTGACCTTGAATCTGTAGCCTAGCTCATGTGTCTCTGCTGGATGCCCTTGTAGCATGCCACGTCACATTTTATCCTTATTACTAATATCACTACTATTTTATTTCCCTTTTTTACTATCACTCTTGTTTTTTAAAGTCATAACTTCCTGACTTAAATATATCATTAAGATTAAAAAATAGTAATTACAGCTTGGATAGGTCTTCAGTACAGTAAGTCTCCTACATACAAACGAGTTCCATTCTGAGAGTGCATTTGTAAATCCAATTTGTTCATAAGTCCAACAAAGTTAGCCTAGGTACCCAACTAATACAATCGGCTATATAGTACTGTACTGTAATAGGTTTATAATATTTTTCACACAAATAATACATAAAAAGCAAACATGAAAAGTAAACATTTTTAATCTTACAGTACAGTACCTTGAAAGAGTGCAGTAATACAGCACAACAGCTGGCATACAGGGGCTGGCATCAAGTGAACAGGTAAGAAGAGTTACTGACCGGAGGAGGGAGGGGAGGTGGGAGATGGTAGAGCTGAAGGAACGTCAGCAATAGGAGATGGAGGGAAAGCCGAAATTTCACTCACGTGTGATGTTGATGGCACAGGTTCTGGTTCCTTGCTGGATTCAATTCTGTCTACCTTCTGAAAAAATGATCCAGGGATGTCTGGGTAGTAGCTCCTTTTTCCTCATCATGGATGACACGGTAGCACTGGATTGCATTCTGAACGGCTGCCGCAACCTTTGTGTACCATTCTACGTTCGCGTCCTGTGCCACAAAAACTAATAGTGCCTCCTCAAAGGAAGAAAATCCCCTTGCCATTTCCTGCGTTGTGAATCTCTTCAGTTCTTCAGTTAATTCTTCCTCTTGTGTCTCTTCTCTCTGTCCTTCTCTGGGCCTCCAGTTCCGTTAGGTCTTCATTAGTAAGCTCCTTGTGTTGCACAGCAAGGAGTTCAATGCTACAGGAACTAGTGACGTGTACCATCTTTTCGCCTCGCTCCACTCTCTCAATTACTTTCTCTTTTGTTTCCATCGTTATCGCTCGGTGCTTCTTGGCAGGACCAGCTACATCACTGCTGCTTTCACACTTGCTTCTAGACGTCCTGGGCTTGAAATAAAGATACTGTACTACTGTACTCTATACAGTACTGTACCGTAAAGTACACAAAAGCACAACCACTCGTAGAGGATGCACGCACGTGACAGTGTACGCCAGACATGTGAACTAACTTACGTGATTGGACATGAGAAGGCATGTTCGCATCTTTGAAAGTTGGCAACTTGAAGGTTCATATGTAGGGGACTTACTGTATGGAGTTTTTTCATTTTACTTATTTAAAACAATTTTTTTTAAAAAAAATATAGTTTTACCTAATAGCTGTTCAGGATAATGGTTGGCGCTTTTGTCCAAATGATTATATTTTTCTTGTTATGTTATCATTTTCTCATTATGCTGCATTGTAGTGAGAAAGCCTGTATAAAAATTGCTTTTGAGAATTGACTGTAAAATATTATTTTAAATTTGTGTAATATTAGGTTATTAGTTTTTAATGTCCTAAGAACAATTGAAAGTAAATATATCCCCTAATTATGGGATATCATGTGAAATTTGATATATATTTATTAATTTAAACTTATTAGCTGTGTTATTTAAACAATACTATCAGGTCTCTGTTTAAATGGGACTGAATACATGGTGAGTACAATTTAGTTAGGGAAGATGAGCAGTAATTAAATAGATAAAATTTGGGGTACTATAAATATATTGTGGTGAATGTAAGTAGAGGGAAATGAGAGGAAGTGACTAGACAGGGAATTTAGGTTGGATGGCCTCTGAAGAGGTAGCAGTTAAGTTAGGCAGCCATATATTTTATCATGTGTTGAAACTCAATTTAAAATTTTTGCTTTGTATTTTATCTGTTAGTATATTATTGTAGCTGTTTTATTTTTGTTTGCTTATTAATACATTTTTGTTCATGCTTTTATCTTAAAAACGTTGTTTGTTTCTGGCTTTGTTTTGTTTTGTTTCTCCTAAGTAGTATAGATTTGGATTTAATTACAGTTCAAGGTGAAAAACTTTGTCTATTATTGGTGAATGCAAATGATCATAAATGATAAATTTGTTAAATGCCTTCTATTATTTGGTTTTAAAATCTTTTTACTGTTTTCTACATTTTAGTGCATATACTGAGCTATATTTACCTCTATCTTCTGCAATAATTTGGTAGGAAAATTTCCTTTATTGGAAAAAAAGGGTACTTTAATAACTATATTTAAGCTGACATTGTTCTAACTTTAAAAGTCAATAATTGAATAGTAGTAAGAATGTTAGTACCTTAAAAGTGTTTTCTAGCTATAAATAAGATATTTTAAAATACGACCTCATAAAAATATTTAGAATTTCTATTGTCTTCCATAATTATGAAAATCTAAGGCTATCTCATTTAATCTACCAGAGAGAAATTTTAAAAAAAGATTAAATTGTTATGAATACTGGTATTAATAGTGGAACATATCTTTGTCATTTATGTCTTTCTTCTGTTTACCAGTGAGTCGATATACAGTGAAAGAAAGGTTTTGCATAGTATACTAAGGAGACAGAAAGGGAAGGAATCCTTGTTACTGCTCTGTGTTAAAAAGGGCAGTGAATAATGTTGCTAGACCATACAGAAGTCCCATAGAGAGCGTTTTCTTTTAACTTATTAATTTTTTGGTTTAGAAAGAGTACTGCTTAGGGTCATTTGGGTAATAGGCAAGAAGATATAAAGCTGAAGAATAAAACAAAGATAACAAAAAAATAAATTGCTTGATATTTTCAAAAACAGAGAAGTAAATGGTCCAAAAGGGAGAGAATGATTAAAAATTACCAGTGGAAAATAAACGTAAGAAAAAAAATCAAGTAGAAATTAGAAAAACAGAAATAATACCAAACATTAACTATAGGTCATTGTAAATTCATAGAACTATAATACATGTATTTTCATTCAAAATTAGAACTAGTCACATAATATTTGTCAAATACATTCTGCATTTGGCATTAAAGATTTCAAATATATATTCATTAAGCATATATTATGACTAATATTAAAATTGTTTTGACAGTAGTGTAGATTTGATAATTCTTAATTGAAGTACTAGACAGTAATGTCTGTTTTTCTTTCCCAGAGCCTAGATGTTTAGGTAGTTTAATTTTTTTAAATCAAAGTTTATTTTGGTAAACGTACTAGTTTCGTAAACACATTAAATTTTTTTTAAGTTTAATTATTTATTTATGGCTGTGTTGGGTCTTTGTTTCGGTGCGAGGGCTTTCTCTAGTTGTGGCAAGCGGGGGCCGCTCTTTATCGCGGTGCGCGGGCCTCTCACTATCGCGGCCTCTCTTGTTGCGGAGCACAGGCTCCAGACGTGCAGGCTCAGTAATTGTGGCTCACAGGCCCGGTTGCTCCGCGGCATGTGGGATCTTCCCAGACCAGGGCTCGAACCCGTGTCCCCTGCACTGGCAGGCAGATTTTCAACCACTGCGCCACCAGGGAACCCCCAATACATTAAATTTGATCGCTGGTTACAGAATAAAGTTCAAGTTTCAAATGTCTCTATGGCAGGATTTCCCTTGTAAAACTCTTACTACAGCTAATGTTAGGGAGGACCTGTAAAACAGCAAAACAGAAGTACTGTCTTTATGTTATCTAGAAACAGAAGAAAACAAGCAATATACCCGCAAAATTCACTTTTCAATAAAATTCATTTATAAAACATTATCCTAAGAATTGTAATCCTATCAAGTTTCCATAATCACTTAAGTAATAGCTATAAAAAAAAAGAAAAAAGTCACATTTTTGAAGGAAGACAAAAATACTTGCCTGTGTTTCTGGATTATTTTAGTGGATTTAAAAACAAAAATACTGTAATTACACTACCTACAAATTGAATAAGATGGAAGCAATTTACATATGATTCACATTTAAATACCACACAGTTATAAAACATTTTCCTATGGATTATAATCCTATCAAACTTTCATTTGAGCCATTATGTAATCACTTAATAGTAAAAAAAAAATGTGAGAAAGAAAAAAAAATTCCTTTAGTAAAGGAAAAAAAAAGCATCTTGCTATGGTTCTGGATCTTCAGAAACAGACTCATGGGAAGGTGAGATGAACTAGGAAATTGACTTATTTCTATTTTCAGGCTATGTGATTAGAAGACAAAATTCAGTGCTTGGTATACAGACCTTTCTTCTTGTCAGGGGAGGATGCACTGAGTGAGGGAGTTTCTTCAGGGGGGTGGATTCTTCAGGAAGTTCATCTTCACTTTACAGAATTGGGGGAAGGTGAAAGGTTTCTCTTAATACCTGCCCCTGAGTATCCGTCTGTAACATCTCACTTTTAACAGAAAGACTTAGACCACCAGGGTCTGGACCAGCAACTCCACGTCAAGTGGGAGAGTTAAGCCCAAAGAAAGTCCAAAACACCTGCCAGTGCAAGGTCAGTTTTGCTGTTATGGGGGACCTGCTCTGTCAGGAAGGAGTTGCCTTGATGGAAGGGCCTGCTCATGTGGCTGTGACCCTGGGACAGGAGGAAGTGGCACCTGGTCCATTCTGGACTTGAAACTCTGCAGCTGCACACCACCACAGCTTGATGCTCCTCCTTTTCCAGAGATCTTTTCATCCAGAGCATTTCCAGGTAGTCCTCCTTGGTCTCTGCTAAGTGCCTCCCACGTGGAGTATTGAGGATGTTAGGATACTTTTCAGAATATTTAAATTCTTAGTAATTTGTCTAATGTGTAGGCATTTTGTTTTCTTATGATATCAGAGTTTCTCTCAGCCAACAGATCTCTCAAACTATTTGAGTTTTTTTCTCATGGGAAATAAGCTGCCTTTGATAATAACCAATGATATATTTTGAAATTATTTCTAAAAGACTTTTTGGCAATAATTTTATAGATGTCTATCTCTTTACATGTGTAGCTGATCTTTTCATCTCTGTTGAGGAGTTTCCCCTCCATCTTGTTTTTTTTTTTGCAGTACGCGGGCCTCTCACTGCTGTGGCCTCTCCCGTTGCGGAGCACAGGCTCCGGACGCGCAGGCTCAGCGGCCGTGGCTCACGGGCCCAGCTGCTCTGCGGCATGTGGAATCTTCCCGGACTGGGGCACGAACCCGTGTCCCCTGCATTGGCAGGCAGACTCTCAACCACTGCGCCACCAGGGAAGCCCCCCCCCATCTTTATGGAATAAATTCACTCTAATTGGATACTTTGTGAAAATGCATTTATTTTTTTTTTGAATCAGTTCAGGAAAAACTTGAAGTTTCACCAGAGCTTTTGCTTCTACCGTTCAGTGTGTGTGTGTGTGTGTGTGTGTGTGTGTGTGTGTGTGTGTGTGTTTTCTGACTGCAATGAAGCTTTGCCAGTTTGGAAACTTTTGATATAACCTTTAAGTACTTAAATTCTCCTATCTTCTTCAGTTAGCTTAGTTAGCATTTATTTATTTTTATTGAGTTGTTAAGTAATTTATCCATTCATCTGTTGATGGACATTTAAGTTCTTTCATGTCCTGGCTATTGTAGATAGTGCTGCAATGAACATTGTAGTACACAACATTGAATTATTTCTCTTTTTGAATATACTGGGTATATGCCCAGTACTGGGGTTGCTGGGTCGTATGGTAGTTCTATTTTTAGTTTTTTAAGGAACCTCCATACTGTTTTCCATAGTGGCTGTATTAATTTACGTTCCCACCAACAGTGCAGGAGGGTTCCCTTTACACCACACCCTTTCCAGCATTTATTGTTTCTAGATTTTTTGATGATGGAGTGTGAGGTGATACCTCATTGTGGTTTTCATTTGCATTTCTCTAATGATTAGTGATGTTGAGCATCCTTTCATGTGTTTGTTGGGAATCTGTATGTCTTCTTTGGAGAAATGTCTGTTTAGGTCTTCCTCCCATTTTTTGATTGAGTTGTTTGTTTTTTTGATATTGAGCTGCATGAGCTGCTTGTAAATTTTGGAGATGAATCCTTTGTCCGTTGCTTTGTTTGCAAATATTTTCTCCCATTCTGAGTGTTGTCTTTTCATCTTGTTTATGGTTTCCTTTGCTGTGCAAAAGCTTTTAAGTTTCATTAGGTCCCATTTGTTTATTTTTGTTTTTATTTCCATTACTCTAGGAGGTGGGTCAGAAAGGATCTTGCTGTGATTTATATCATCGAGTGTTCTGCCTATGTTCTCCTCTAAGAGTTTTATAGTGTCTGGCCTTACATTTGGGTCTTTAATCCATTTTGAGTTTATTTTTGTGTATGATGTTAGGAAATGTTCTAATTTCATTCTTTTACAGGTAGCTGTCCAGTTTTCCCAGCACCTCTTATTGAAGAGGCTATTTTTCCTCCATTGTATATTCTTGCCTCCCTTGTCAAAGATGAGGTGACCATAGATGCATGGGTTTGTCTCTGGGCTTTCTATCCTGTTCCATTGATGTGACACATATATATATATATATATATATATATATATATATATATATATATACATATATACACACACACAATGGACTATTATTCTCCCATAAAAAGGAACAAAATTGAGTTATTTGTAGTGAGGTGGAAGGACCTAGAGCCTGTCATACAGAGTGAAGTAAGTCAGAAGGAGAAAAACAAATACCGTATGCTAACGCACATATATATGGAATCTAAAAAAACGGTACTGATGAACCTAGTGGCAAGGCAGGAATAAAGATGCAGATGTAGAAAATGGACTTGAGGACATGGTGGGGGGGAGGAGAAGCTGGGACTAAGTGAGAGAGTAGCATTGACATATATACAGTACCAAATGTAAAATGGATGGCTGGTGGGAAGCTGCTGCATAGCTCAGGGAGATCAACTCGATGCTTTGTGATGAGCTAGAGGGATGGGATAGGGAGGGTAGGAGGGATGCTCAAGAGGGAGGGGATATGGGGATATATATATATATATATATATATATATATATGTATATACAGCAGAAACTAACACAACATTGTAAAGCAATTGTACTCCAATAAAGTTGTGAAAAAAAATAACTTAGCTGCATCAATTTCTTCAAAATAACTTTTAATCCATCTTCTAAGAGGGCTTAATTTTCTAATGCAGTCTTTATTTTAATTAAAGTTTAGTTGACTTACAATATTGTATTAGTTTCAGATGTATAGCATAGTAATTCGATATTGTTATAGAGTATACTCTGTACAAAGTTACTGAAAATATTGACTGTATTCCCTTAATCCCCATCCCCCCAGAAACCACTACTTTGTTCTCTGTGTCCATGAATCTGTTTCTGTTTTATGCTTGTTCATTTTTTTTATTTTTTAGATTCCACATATAAGTGAAAACATAGATTATTTGTCCTTCTTTGTCTGACTTATTTCACTAAGCATAATACCCTTCAGGTCCATCCATATTGTCACAAATGGCAACATTTCATTCTTTTTATGGCTGAGTAATATTCCAGAGTGTGTGTGTGTGTGTGTGTGTGTGTGTGTGTGTGTGTGTATCACATCTTCTTTATCCATTCATCTGTTGATGGACACTTAGGATCTAATGCATTATTTATATTCAATTCCAAGTTCCCACCATCTGTGTTATCTTCTCCAAGAGCAGTAGCCCAATCCCTCATATTTAGCTAGTGTTCACCCAAGGCTTGATCTTTCTTTATCTTTTAGAATTCATTTCATACACACTTTAGAGTTTTCTAACATTTTATTTTGTTTAATGTTTGTTCCCTTCCCCTTTTCCAATCTCTGGCTTCTTGTGAAAGTAGTTTTGTACTTCCCTCAAGATTGAACTTTTTATCCAATGCACTGCTTTTAGTGCTATCTGAAGTCGTTCTTAATTCTTCTGATGTATTTTGAAGGCTGTTTTGGTTGCAGCTACGTGAAATTGGCTGTGTTTTGATGTGTCTTCTAAAGACTGAAACTTTCTTGGAACTTCAGCTCCCAGCTTAACTTATTCTAAATATTTAGATTTTTCTTCTTTTGGCTCTTTTCTAAAAGGAACTTTCTACCTGTCTATTAAAGATTTATAAATTTGCGTATTTCTAATGATTTGTTCCTGAATCTGGCTTCTCTTAAAGTTGATTCTTGTCCTCCAAATTCTTTTTGAAGCCCTCTGATTCTTTTTGAATCAGATTAATTTTCTTATAAATTTGTTCTTTCCTGCAGAATGTTTGCCCAGAACCAAACATTGTAATTAGGAATATTTTCCATCCATCTTTATTATTTCTTTTTTTTTTTTTTAACATCTTTATTGGGGTATAATTGCTTTACAGTGGTGTGTTAGTTTCTGCTTTATAACAAAGTGAATCAGCTATACATATACATATGTTCCCATATGTCTTCCCTCTTGCGTCTCCCTCCCTCCCACTCTCCCCATCCCACCCTTCCAGGCTGTCACAAAGCACCGAGCTAATATCCCTGTGCCTTGCGGCTGCTTCCCCCCAGCTATCTACCTTACTACGTTTGTTAGTGTGTATATGTCCATGACTCTCTCTCGCCCTGTCAAAACTCACCCTTCCCCCTCCCCATATCCTCAAGTCCGTTCTCCAGTAGGTCTGCGTCTTTATTCCTATCTTACCCCTAGGTTCTTCATGACATTCTTTTCCCTTAAATTCCATATATATGTGTTAGCATACGGTATTTGTCTTTTTCTTTCTGACTTACTTCACTCTGTATGACAGACTCTAGGTCTATCCATCTCATTACAAATAGCTCAATTTCATTTCTTTTTAAGGCTGAGTAATATTCCATTGTGTATATGTGCCACATCTTCTTTATCCATTCATCTGATGATGGGCGCTTAGGTTGTTTCCATGTCCTGGCTATTGTAAATAGAACTGCAATGAACATTTTGGTACATGACTCTTTTTGATATTATTTCTTATTATTATTCTTTTATGGTTATAAATGTTTTTATTTTTGTGAGGATAAGGCATTTGCTTCCGTGTGGCCTGGTTTATTCTTATAACTGCTGCTTTTTTTTGATGATAGTTTCATAAAGCACAGCAGTACTGGAAAATGGAAGTAGACTCTATGCTAACTACTCAATCTTAGATAAGTCATGTGACTCGTGTTATCTGATGATCTCTTATTCTCTGATGACATCCTTCATGTCAGCCTTCTAATAAAAGTGTATCTGAAGATAATTGAAGATGGTGTGTAATATATTTTGAAAGAAAAATTAAACGTTAAATAAATTTTGCCTGTTTGTTTACACAGTTTAGTAGATTTATTAACCATTTTAATTCAGACAGTGTTATAGTTTAGACTCTAGGCCAGGTGTGGTGTAGTAAGTCTCATACTTGGATAGGAAAAAATCAGCCTTGAGGTTGTACTTAGCAATTTTATATAAGTTGCTGCTCATCAGAAGTGCTCACATTTGGCAGCAGAATCTTAACTATTCTTTTCAGAGTGATTCACTTAGTTCAGAAATTTAAGTATGATAATGCCCAAGGAGTTTATTGATCAAAAATTTTGAAGACTGCACATGACTAAACTAATATCATAGAAGTTCCTAAAGAGTTGAACTAAATATAAATCAATCGTTAATTAATCCAGTAAGTGGATATTGAGTACATACTATCGATCAAACATTGGGTTATGCATGAACTTTTATACACAGAAGAATGTTTAGTCAAGTGAGGGAGAGAAACCCGTTACTAAAGGACTATAATACAAGAGAAATAACCTGACAGACAGATACCCAAGTGCCAGAAGGCACTTCTGAAGCATTAACCCAGAATGGGATTAATGGGTTTTAGAGAGATATGCCTGTAGGTGATGTCAAGATACAAAGAATGCACTGTGGGGTCTGGGTATCGACAGCCAATTGGTTCTCAGTAATAAATTGGTAAACTAATTTCCACTTCATTTCTCCATTCCTTCATTTGGTTTTCTTCAGTCATCATATAACTGTACTTCCTGAATGGTTCAGACATGCAAAATTTAACAGCTCAGTTTCTTTCAGGTGTTCAGTCCTGGTTTACCTGAATCAAGCACAAACACACACACACATAGACATCAATTCTTATTTACGGTGCTTTACAATTACGAAAGCTTTCATATTTATTTGTCCAGCTCCCAATTATTTTTTTTCCTTGCTGCTGGCACCATTAGCCACTGTGAAATTTATAAAAGTAGGTATGGTCTGGTTTGATATTTGCAGAAGTTTTGGGACTAGGGTTGAATATCTAATTTTGATTTAAGGTCAGAAACTTTCTGTAAAATGGTGTAAATATATGGATATCTGAAAAAGACTACATAAGGGAGGGAGGTCCAAATGTCCTGCATATTTAAATTATATTTACTCTTTCTTGAACTTCCATCACTGTATATTACCATTCAAGAATTTCACCTTGACCTTATATGTAGTATCTACACTTAGGTGATTTATATATATGTCATAGTTTATAGGTGAAAGGAATAATAAGTGAGGTGATATACTACACTACCTTAAAAATAAGGAGGATCCTAATTAGACTTCGTCATAGTGAATAGTTTTCATTACTTTGTTTGAATTAGGATATTAAATAAAGTGCAACAGAAATGACATATATAGGAATTAGGCAAGTGATAATTTGTGTTCCAAAATTATAACTTGTTAGAGACATTATTTATTTATTTATTTATTTATTTTTTGTGGTACGCGGGCCTCTCACTGTTGTGGCCTCTCCCGTTGCGGAGCACAGGCTCTGGACGCGCAGGCTCAGCGGCCATGGCTCACGGGCCCAGCCGCTCCACGGCATGTGGGTTCTTCCCGGACCAGGGCACGAATGCGGTGTTCCCTGCATCGGCAGGCGGACTCTCAACCACTGCGCCAACAGGGAAGCCCTAGAGACATTATATTTTTAAAATTTTAATTAAGATGTCCTTCTCTATATATCTTTCCTATGACTATAGATATGACTATTTCCTTTGTCAAATATTACTCTTTGAGCATCATTGCTTTGTCACATGATAAAACAGTGATATACTTAACTTAGGAAAGATGTTAAAGTTCTATTCTGTATTTTACATAAATTATGTTGTTTTATTTTATTACATAGACAATTTATGAAAAAAGAGAACAATGTATTTTTCCCTTTCACTTGCAAATTGGTAATGAATCATGGGAGATATATTCTAAAAAAGGACATATATTTAAAAAATCATTATTGATTTGATTTTAATATATCATTTATAGAGGAACAGTTGGTAGAGTTATAGTTATAAGCAATGAAATAGAAAAATCACCCAGCCTGGTGGTTTTTAGTAGGCACTTTGCATGATTAAATTAAGTTGAAAAAAATTGGAGACTTAATTCTATAGATGACATTATTGGTAGTTTTATTTTCCCTATGATCTCATGTATTTCTTATCTCTCATGGTTGCACAGCACCCCTCATATTATTCCTCTTCTCATTTTTCCTTTTATTCAGTCACTCTAGTATTCTGAGGCTGATTTTTTTTTAGAGATTTAAAGCCAGATTCTGGTGTGAAAATCCATTTGTGTTAAAGAATTCATATGAAATAAAAGGACTATTGAATCAAAGCACGAAATAGTTCATTAAGAAGCATTGTAGAAGTGAAAAGTGTCCTAATAAAGAGTTTTAAACTTCATTTTCATAGCTAAAATTTCAGTTAACCTTAATTTACTTCCTTAATTAATACCTACTTTGCAAGTTAAGCAACAGAGAAGCTGGAAATTTAACCTGCATTTTACCATTTGTAAGAGAGGTACAAAAATATTCTATACCAGTTGTAATCGTGCATGACTTTAATCAGATATTTGGAGACCTATTTCAATTGCCTGCAGTGTTAGCTATTCAAACTCAAAATATTCTGTAAGATTCCCTTATAACTTGAGAATCACATGACTCATTTTCCTTAGACAGCTTAGCTTGTGCAATTTTAGCTGTGGAGAATGAGCTGTCCATTACTCTTTATCACCATTCTCTGCTGAGTGCATTTGCTCTTTCTTCCTTTCCATTGCTTATGTTTGTTTATCTAATTTGTATTATTAGCATGCCATAATAGTCTATAATTTTTTTCCCTCAGTCATTTACTTCTCAGGCAGGAAATTTCTTAGTGCTCCTGAGGACAACAACATGTGATTTTTTTGTTTTTGTTAAAGGAAAGTCATGAAATTAAAAGTTTGGAAGAGACTCACGTCTTTCGGGAAAGCTTTATTCAAACATTGCTACAGAATATTTGCCCATATTTTTTCCTGTAAATATGCATAAAAGGAGATAGAACTGATTATGGCAATCTTTATATTCATCAGGTTTGTTTCTTTAATTTTTAATATAACTATTATAATTCTTTGAGAATTATAAAAGATAATTCTTTTCTTGTTTGTGGAATGCTTAGAGTGTAGTTCAGGTTCTGGTACCATACGTGTAAGGTTCAAATCTGAACGCTGTCAGTTTCTACCCAGGAAATCTTAGGCAACAAGTTATTTAACCTCTTTGCCTCACTTTCCTCATCTGAAAAAAACAAATTTAGTAATGGCTCTTTTACAGAGCTGTTGGTAGGGTTTAAAAGAATTAGAACAATGCCTGATACAGAACAAGAATTCAGTAAAAGTTAGCTAGTAAAGAATTTTTGATAGTGTTAGAGAATTTTAGGAAATATATATAGACAGAGCAGAGCAAAGTGGAATGAATCACTTGAAATCTTACCCCTCAAAAATAAAGTCACAGGGGCTTCCCTGGTGGCGCAGTGGTTGAGAGTCCGCCTGCCGATGCAGGGGACACGGGTTCATGCCGCAGTCCGTGAAGATCCCACGTGCCGCGTGGAGTGGCTAGGCCTGTGAGCCATGGCCGCTGAGCCTGCGCGTCTGGAGCCTGTGCTCCGCAACAGGAGAGGCCACAACAGTGAGAGGCCCGCGTACCGCAAAAATAAAAAAAAAATTAAAAAAAAGATAAAGTCACAGACATTTTGGTGTGTTGTTTCAGTCTTAGTTAATACTTATATATTTATATTAAATATGGGATTCTATAGCATACCTGTTAGTTTGTAACCTCGTTTTGTTCACTTTAAATGGAAAATTTACTACATATTATTTTATCACATATCATACTACATATTATTTAAATGCTTTTAGTACCACAGTAATATGATAATTTATATATTCAGTGCCCTAAAGCTGAATATGCAATTTTTATACAGGTTTTGTTTTGTTTTATTTTTTGCTATTGTCAACAATGCCTCAGATGGTATTGATATAAAGGCCCTGATTTCACATATTTACATATTTAAGATTGTTTTCTTAAAATATACTGTATAAGAAATTTCTCTCACATCTAATCTTCAGTTGTTAGTTATAACTTAAAGCAAACTGAAACTGATTACATTTCAAATGTTTGGAAATGTTTGACTCATAATCTCATAATACACAGAAAAAAGTCCTTAATCTTTCCTCATTGTTTTCCTCTGAAAACTCTTTGATTTTTTATTTGAGCTTCTCCAAAACAAACATAGCACTCAAGATGCTGAGTAATGGTGATGGTACAGAGGGAGATAACACTTGCTGTTAATTATACAACACCGTTTTATAACTATGACATGAATAACACTGATTCATATCTAATTAGGCATAATTGTATAATTAGTAATTTCATATACTTGTAGATTTTTTAAAAAGACAATTTGAATGTGTATTATACACATATACTGTAAGTGTTCATATGATAATGGTGTTTGATATTTATATGCTGTATACACACACAATAAAACTTTTAAAATTAGATCTGCTGCCCTAATAATGTAAAATATAATTGCATGTCACAGCCCAACCTCCTATCTCCTCTATAATGACACTTTACACATCCTCTTAAAGGATGAACTGTTTTGGATTTATTTTATTTTATCTATTCAATATGACATTTTAGGAGAATAGTCACAATTTTTAAAAGTTCTTAAACAGAAATGATATTTTCTTATTGTTAAATAGAGAATATGAAAAAGACTATGTATAACTGAGTCACTTGGCTGTACAGCAGAAATTAAATACAACATTGTAAATCAACTGTATTTCAATAAGATATTAAAAGAATGCAGATAAACAGTACGTTAAAAAAAACAAGATATGGTGTATATATACAATGGAATATTACTCAGCCATAAAAATAATGATATGATGCCATTTGCAGCAACATGGATGGACCTAGAGACTATCGTACTAAGTCAGAAACAGAAAAACAAACACCATATGATATCACTTGTATGTGGAATCTAAAATATGACATAAATGAACTTCCATGAAACAGAAACAGACTCACAGACATAGAACACAGACTTGTGGTTGCCAAGGAGGAGGTGGGTAGGGGAGGGATAGAGTGGGAGTTTGGGGTTAGCAGATGCAAAGTATTGTTTATAGAATGGATAAACAACAAGGTCCTACTGTATAGCACAGGGAACTATATTCAATATCCTGTGATAAACCATAATGGAAAGGAATGTGTGTGTGTGTGTGTGTGTATATATATATATATATATATATATATATATATATATATATATATATATATATATAATAAATAACTGAGTAAGTTTGCTGTATAGCAGAAACTAATGCAACATTGTAAATCAACTATACTTCAATAAAATAATTTAAAAAAGAGAAAAAAATAGAGAAATGTCTTAAAGTTTTCTATTGATATTGACTATTTAAAAAATGTTTTGAATGCTTTGTTTCCATCTCAGTTTAATCTTATTGTATCTTCTTTGCAGATTTTACTATTTATCAATATAAAACAATCTTGTTCTTTGCATTTGCCTGGCCCATCCTATTATTTATAATTGTCATTTGATATAGAGGTATATCTTGTTATTTTTTATTTTGAGAATATCTTTTAATAAAGAAGCTTAACCATTTTACATTTATGTTTAATTGGTATATTTTGACTTGCATTCAAATGCTATCTTAATCCCTACTCTGCCCTCATCACATCTATGATATTCCTCTTTCTTTCTTCCTTTTTTGCTGAAATTTTAATCTTTTCCTTTAGACTAATAAATCATACACTGTATATTGATTCTATAAATGTATAACATTAAATTTGTAACATATTTGAATTAATTGACTTCTCTATCACAATCAGTAAATACCAGAGTCAATAAATGGAATGAGGCTCTCTTTAATCCCTTCATTTAAGCTGATAAATATAGCATGCTTTTATTTCCTGCCTAATGATCCCTTTTATTATTTTGTTAGGATAAACTTGTGTTTTAAATCTGTTTTATTTTTAAAGTACTATGAAACTTCTAAGAATATTTTTACTAAGCTTCATAGGTATGTTAAGGACACATTTTACCAATTGCTTATGTTTTTTACACTTTTATTCCTCACTTATCTTTATTTTTTACACTATATCTTTTTTTTGTACTTAAGAAATAAAATAAGTGGAGAGAGTTCTTGTCTGAATAATTATTTGAGATTCTTTTTTGTAGCGATTGTATTCTTAGTTTTCAACAGTCACTGCATCCCAAAAGTACTTGGTTGTTCCTGGGAAGAAAATTATTTATTTATTTATTTATTGGCCATGCTGCGCAGCTTGCAGCATCTTAATTCCCTGACTAGGGATCGAACCTTGCCCCGCAGCAGTGGAAGTGTGGAGTCCTAACCACTGGACTGCCAGGGAATTCCCCAAAATAATTTATATTGAGGAAAAATATACAGTCCAGTGTCAAACATGTTCTAAATTCCTAGCAGTAAGTTGGAAATACAGCACTGATTCTTAGTGAAAGGTGAGCAGTGCAAGTCAGATCTGAGGGTGGCTAACTAAAAATGATGACTGGGACAGCCATTCATCCCTCCTTTTTGTTCATCATATTTAATTCCACAAGCTAAAAGATAATTTATCTGTTGTGCAGTATTTTTAGAAATCTACACTTCTTGATGAATACATGTTTTATAGAAGCACATGATGAACTAATATTTTAAGAAGTTAAAAAATTAGTAAATGAGGAATAGTGATTACAAAAGAGAACAGAAAATATTATGTGATGATTTTCTTATGATTTTAAGACAATGATGCTAAATAAGTATCTCCCTGTGAAGGGTTCATGTTGTAATTCCAATGAATTACAAACTCCTTACCATGGTTTAACAAGATCTTTTATGATCTGGACCCTGTACACCTCTCCTGTTTTAACTTCTACTATTATGCACTTTATCAAACTTTAAGGAGCACTGTTTCTTTTACTTGAAATTAGCCAAGTTCATAGCCATCTCAGGGTCTTTGCAATTACGTTTTCCTCTATCATGACCTTAGAAACTAGGCCTTCCCTGACCATTCTGTTTGTACTAGGTCCACATCTCCCTCACTATCACATTACCTTCCTTTCTTTCCCTAAAGCATTTAACAGTATTTGAGGCTATCAGTGTTAAATGTTGACATTTGAAGTGTGTATTTCACTATATTTTAAATAGATATTTGAAGTATATATTTGTATCATTTCTCTCCCTTCCATTAAAATGTAAACTTCACGAGGACAGAGAGCTAGAATATTCAGAATAAATTCTAAAAGTATTATTAATTTATTTCTAGTAAATCCATACCAATAAAATTCATAAAATGATTTATGTATGCAAATATTATGGAGTGTCTATTTCAGAGTATTACTCACTCAATTAATGAACATTTGACTTTTTAAGGAGAGAAGTGTGGCTATCATTTAATCTAGTTAATACACAAAGCAAGGTCAGCCTGATTGTATGCTAAGTGTTTAGAAAATCAAGTTTACATCTCCAACTTAGCTGATGAAATAAAAGTTCTTATGCAGCAGGTATCATATTGTTCACAGGGGGATTGTCAGAGGCTCCATAAATAATGGATTTGGGGAAGACAGTGGACTTATTCAAATCTACCGTGTAATGGCACATGGGTGTCACTTTTTACTCTGTTTTGTTTTGTCTTAAAATTGTATTCAGTTTACATGTAATTGGATTATGCTGAGAAAAATTATGATAAAACTCTATGGAATGTACTGAAGGGAAACATTATTTGCTATGAGGGAAAATAGCTTCTGCCAGTAAATCTGTATGTTCTAGTGGGTCAAAGCGTCATTTTAATTCCTAAGAACATCTAGATTGGGCTGCTGAAGAGGGAGTTATTGCTGTAGTAAGAAGCTGTAAAGCAACATTTTGTTGATTATGTTCAAAATTGGTTAAATGCATAGAACAAGTTATCCAGTTTTGAGCCCCATTAATAAGATTGAGAAATGCAGTGGATTCCTGAGATAAGCATGTGTATAAATTTAGAGTTGAAAACAAATCAGAATGATGAAGCAAGGCTAAAGAATTGGATTGTTCAATCTTGAGACTATAAGAATAGGGAGTTAATAACAGTCTTTAAGGATGAAGAGTTCTTACAAAAGAAAGATGACTAGCTGTTTTCCATCTTCAGTGAGAACAGAACAAGAGGATGGAATTTAACAAATATTTATTGAACATCTCCACTGAGTGCAGAACAAGAGGGTGGGAAGCATAAGGACTTTAGATTAGAACTAAAAGAGTGAAGATTTTAATTCCTTGAGAGGTTGTGAGTTTTGTTTTTTGGAAGTCTTTTAAACAATATAGGTTTTCACTTCATAACTACCAATAGGCAGTAGTTTCAATTCAGTTCAACAAACATTTATTGCATTTTCAAGGCCCCCTCCAGTTCAGTGGTCTCAGCAGCAATCTGTCAGTGAATACAATATTGAACAGATCTTTGTAGAACTAGTAATATATAAGCTATATAAGATAATACTAACCATAATCATGTTAATTATGATAATAATAATTTAGTGAAATTAGTAAAAGGTATTAATAGTATCATTTGGTGGAGAGTTATACCAAGTAAGCTCCTATATGAATTGTAGGATGTGTTTAAGTCTATGTATGTAATATATGTGTATGTAATATGTATATAATGCTTAATTTAAGAATTAAGATATTTGGACTATTTAAATATATAGATGTCTTCTGATAGAAATAACTAAATAATATATTTGTGAGAGAGGAAATTATCTTGAATTGCAGTTTAGTATGATTTTCCTTAAAAAAGTGCATTTGAGAATTAAGCCCTAAAATAATTTTTTCATCTTTGCAATTTTAACATATTCACTGACAATTTTATTATACTTGTTATTCTATTAATGATTGCAGACAACATTTAATTATTCTAACAAGGATGGCAAGATATCTACTCAATTTATCAAGTTGAGATATTTAATATGCTTAATAGAAATATTACTTTATAATAATATAAATAATACATTACTTTATATATTACTAATAGTCATTAAAGAAAAATTAAGATATGCTTATCATCTTCTCCTGTGAAGCAAGTCAGTTTTTAAGAATTGTATCAATAAAGTAGTGCTTTTCAAAGGAGCTACTGCATACTAGAGAAGGTCTGGGCCTTTAGCCCAGGGAAAATATCTATAAAGTCTCTCTTGTTTAATTTTAGTATTTATACAAATTTTTAATTCTACATCTAATACGGTTTTAATTCAATGCCTATTATGGTCAGGCACTGCTTGATGCCCTGCGAACGCAGCAGTGAGCAAAATATAGGAAAATACCTTCTCTTGTGGAAATTGCATTCTAGTTTGATAAAATTAACAGCAAACAAAATAAGTAAAATATATAGTATGTCAGATTACTTTAAGATTTGTTCATTTTGACATTAAAATATTTGAATTGCTCAGGCCAAGGAACAATATTTTTCCCCAGCTATTCCTTTCGATAGTCGTTAGGATGCTGTTTCAATGATCCTGTCAGTGTCAGGAAGCTGGTTTAATTAAGAAGTACTTATATCACATATTCATTTCAGCAACGTGGTGATTATCATTCTTTTTTAGCCTTCCCAGCATTGGCGATTGCACAGAGTCATGTGGGGGAGAGATGCCATCACTTTCTTTTCTTCACTGCTTACTAAGTACCCCCAGATAATCACTAATAAGAGAGATCCAGAATGAAGTCAAAGAGGCAGTGCAGTGCAATATTTCCAGGCTGTGTTGACAGAAATTTTGATAAGTATATTTTTTGATGACAAGTTAAGCCACTTGTGGTTTATGATGGGATGAAAGGGATAAAAGGGTCACTAATCTTTTGGTCCATCTTCTCTTGTCTCTGTGATAATCTCATAAAAGGACTGATTCAGGGAAAAACGATGACTGATAATGCCATTAATTTAAAAACTGATACTGTAATTTTCATCACATGTAAATTATCTGAGCCTTGCAATCTGCATAATCAACTCTCTTCATTCAATTTTCAAATTTCATTTTCATTGCAGCATTTTGGTCATGTACCATAAATAGACTGTTTTCCTTGTAATTTTTTTTAATGAATCTTGCCCAAATTTGTAAGAACGTTTAAATAGACCAAATTTGCAAATCTCTGTATTAGAGTGAGTAATGAATTTAAGTTGATTTACCTTATTTCAGTTTTTAACCTCTGACAGAGCATCATATTCCTTCATGATGAAAATTTCTTGGACCAACGCTTGTGTCCAGTGAAGTGCAGCAGAGAAAACTATACACATTCTTGTCTATTTCATTAAAATTTATCTAAAATTACAGTTATTGGTACTTCAAATTTTTAAATCGTAAAACTACCTGTTTTGCTACTCAAACCAGTCAGGAAAAAAGAAGCAAACTCATGGAGACAAAGTATAAACTGAGAATGTGGCTATAGCTCCTGGAGCATTCAAAGTAGCATGGTCCAGATGCAGGTGAATCTTCTTGCCTTTCATGGATTTGGCATCATTGTACACATGACTCCATTCATTTTTTCTAATTAAATACAATATTTTAAAATAATAATAAAAAGAAATAAAAGGAAAAGACTCAAATAGCCTACTGAAATTTTCTTCACAGATTATTTTATCTTTAAATGTTTGGAAAATGGACATACCATCATAAATAACGGTGAAATGGTGAACATGGAAAAATTAAGGAAATTAGTGAAGTTCATGCTTTCATCTAAGAAAGATACAGTATTTGGTTAACCTCTATTCTCAACTAGTTATTCAGATGTCATTTGAATATATTAAATTTTATGATTTAAACATAAATAACAACCCTATTTTCTGCTTGGATGCTTCTTTCTGATGCAAAGCAGATCCAACCAAAATCTTACAGCCCTGGGTTTCAAAAATGTATTCCCATTTCCATCAGATAAGTGTGGAGGGATTCTCTTTTCTTTTTCTCTGTTATGAATTGTTATAAATACTTTATAATTTTCAATATTTTATGATTGTTTCCTGTGTTATTTCTTTTAATGTTATAAATTTTCCTGTAAAAAATCCATTTTAGCTTCATTTTATAGATTTTATGTTATTTTTTGTCATTGCTTTTAATATACTTTAAAAATAAGCAACAAAATAACAAAGAATGATTGTGTGGCAAAATGTACCCTAAACTAGTCAAATAGGAGCAATTGTCTGGGAATGTATTTATAACATAAATGATTAAGAAAAATGTCAAAGGATATGAATAGGCAATATCTAAAAGAGACAGTATAAACAGCCAGTAAACACGTAAAAGGATGCTCAACCTCATTAGGAGACAGGTAAATGTAAAATGATTTCCAGTCTTAAGTTGGCAAACGTGTAGGAGATTAATAATATCTAGCATGAGCAAAGTTTCAGGTAACTAAGCACTTTCATACACTGCTAATGAGTTGTGAATTGGTACAAAATTTTGGTGAAAAATCTAGTAATATATATTAAAATGAAAAAGAAACTCCTAGGGCTTCCCTGGTGGCGCAGTGGTTGAGAGTCCGGCTGCCGATGCAGGGGACACAGGTTCGTGCCCCGGCCGGGAAGATCCCACATGCCGCACAGCGGCTGGGCGTGTGAGCCATGGCCGCTGAGCCTGTGCGTCTGGAGCCTGTGCTCCGCAAAGGGAGAGGCCACAACAGTGAGAGGCCCGCGTATCGCAAAAAAAAAAAAAGTCCTAACATTTCTACTACGAAAAAGTTTATCCCACAATCAGAAAAATTATCATCAACCCATGTACAGTGGTACGTATTATAGTATTATTTGTAGCAGTAAAATGCTAGGATAAAAAGTACATTTCCATCATTAATAAAATTGTTAAAAATATGGAACTTGATGTAGTTTTTGGAATTTTAGAGGCATATTTATTGATCGGGTAGGATATCTACATATTCATGTTATGTGAAAAAAAATTGCTGACTTTTTAAAAAGGTGAACTTTATTGAAACCCCCCCGCCCCCCAACACACACAGGAAAAGTACAGCATAAAGTATATGTTTCTGTGAGCATGGAAAACTCTATAGAAAGATAGTAATTGTGCTTAAAATGACTAGTACAGAGGATTAGAATAGACTTTAGTATGGGGTAGGAGATTATTATTTTTTATGTAACTTCGTATTTTTTTCCAATTTTACAAGGAAACTATATTACTTTTACAATTGAACATCTAATTATTAAATAAAATTTGAAATTAAAGAAAAATTAAACTTAAAAATGCTAATTCACTTAAGCACAATTTTAAACTTGTTTTTTATATTGGGGAGTATACTCAGAAAGGATTGAGGCTTGATAATGTGTATTACTAAAACATTTTTAAGGAAGCTGTTGTGGAAAATGTTGATGTATTTTGTGGGAAAGAGTTTTGTCTATTGGTTGGTTTAATTGATGAGGAAAGAAGCCTGGTTTCTAAGGTTACAAACTTATTTTTCAGAAAATTGAATCATGGGAGTCTCCTGAAATCATTGGTTCTAGCTGCTACACTCCTTTTTGGGCTAGCAATGGTCCTGTTAATTTGATGTGACTGCAGAGTTTGTAATGTTAAATTCAGCAATAATACTCAATTTCCATTATTTACCAATTATTTAGTGCACATAACTATTTTCCACTCTGAGATTTCATGGAAAGGACATAATATTGGATAACATGGAAAATGTGACTATTGATTATAGTTGACTGGCAAAATTTCAAAATTTTTCCCAGAATATCTTTCATGAAATTAATGTTTCAGGAAAATATACCCCTTTTTCACCTGTCTTTGAATACCCAGAACTTTCAGCCACATGCCTTTAACTATCACATCTAGCCATTTTGATAAGTTATAGCATTGATGTATTCAGAGAACTGGAACTTTTATCTTTGCTAATTCTAAAATGCTTGATATGGTGAGAAATACACCAAAAATACTTCCTGGTATTTAGCTATTAATTAAGTATAAAGATAACTATCTAAGACTTTGGTTTTTATTATGGTTACTAAGCTTATATCAAAATTCCATCTTTTGGTCTAATTTGTTTAATCAGAAAAAAATCAAAACACACCTGTAATTTATGATTATTGGACGAAAGGGAGAGAACTTATTTTTCATTTCATACCTCCTGAAATGAAGGTTATATTTTTTTTACAAGAAAGATAGAAAAATCATATATTAACAGATGATAAGAAACTTGACACATATTTCAGATACACAGATACTATGTTTCATGTGTTTCTGGTGTTGAAAGTAAAAGGATATATATCTTAGAATTTCTACTCAATTGTATACCTCTATGTGCCTACTATCTGCTATGTTAGATTTTTAATCAATCAATATTTAAAAAAATTGTTAGCACATTCAAGTGTTTAGTTCCTGAGGATGGAGGGTTCATGAACACTGAATTTATACTTTCCATATTGATCCACTTATTACTGATACTTAAAATTTTAGAACTGATAATCACTTACTGTTCTGGGCAATATAAATTATTTAATCAGTTCCAAACTTTTGAAATAATTGTCTGATGTTTTAGAAACCAGAAACAAAAATTATAATAGGAGTTTAGACTATAATATATTGCTGCAAGGATAATTATTAAGGGAAAACACAGCTGACATTTTCTGATTTATGCACACAATCAGAGATGGAGTCCAAGGACTGTGACATAATTATCTTCATGCTAACAATTTTTGTAAATCTCTTGACGGAATTTTAGCTAATTTTAAAATGGCTTCTGAAGATTAGCACTTAAAATTGTTGGGGAAAATAGCACAATTTATTAGCAAGGGTATAATTGTAAACCTTCTAAATACTCATTGTGAATATCATTTAGACAGTAACTCCTGCTTTAGCAGCTGGTATATAAGACACCAGTTTATGGAGTCTTGAAACAACAGAGAGTGGAATCTAATTAAAGAGGATTACATGCCAATGAAAAATTATTAAAAACAGACTAATAGACAATTGTTATGAATTTAGAAGTCTCTGCCAACTTCTCTTTTTGATACAAATTTATGTAACTGTCAAGTAAAAGCCTTTATTTCTTCAAAACCAAAAGGATATTAGAAGGCTTCATTTTTGTGACTTAAAAATTATTGCTTTTCTGAATTTTAACTTAACACAAGAACTTTAAATGATTCTATTAAACTTTTCTCACATATTTAAAATGCACGTGTGCTTTTAAAGATATATGATTAGAAATACTATTTTAGGGTCTTTTGTTTGTTTGATATCTATCTAGTACCAAGCATTCCATGTTTATAGAGAAATCTTAGGCATATGTTTTTGTAAACAAAAATCAGTTTATCAGTTTAGGTACTGTTTATGGAGACTTATGTTGGATTGGATTGCATAATTTTTTTTTTGTAATGTACATTTAAAATTTTTGATGCACTAAAGATTGTTAAATTTCAGTACTTCCAGTACTGAATTACTCCTTCCTGTTTGAATTGACTCACTTTGCTGTGATCTCAAGGGTTTTATTCCAAACAAGACAATGAGATAGCTTAAAATGATACATAGTCAGCTTTTAATTATTTTTTAATAGAATTTTAAAATAAGTGGTCCTTCCCAGCACTGGAGAAAAGACTATGTTTGCATATGTTCACATCTGTGAGTTTACCTGATGTCTAACTTTACATCGTACATGCTATGTATGGTACTGTTGTAATACATTATGCATTGCATTACGCAGCCATATGGTCTGTAGACATTTGTAGATTTTGAGCAAAGTAAACGTATTAAAGATTAAGTGCTGAACACTGAGAATGATGTGTTTTCTGTGTAATTAAGTGCATGAATAAGCAGATTGGATTCAGTAAATGAGACACTTGTTTAAGATTTTTAAAGTGGATGATGTTCCTAAAGACAATCCTTCACGTGAAAAACTTAACTATCTAAAATTGTCTTTGAGATGTAGAAAAATACCACTGATGTCGGAGTAGTAATAATGGAATTATTCCACTCCCCCAACACTGTCAACCTTGACCTCAAACTTTTTCTCATCTGCTGAGATATCCCTATTCTGGAAAGAACACCCACTGCTTCTGAGATAAGCTGCCCAAGGACAAGGGATTGTTTAATTTTAAAGCCTCCAGATTATATCAAATTTTTAATTTTGAATAGGCTTAAGATCCTATATAGAACAACTGTGTACCTCTGCCTTTCTAGTGGTGGTAATTAATTTAGTGGGGGCATACTGATGTTAGTAAAACTATTAGTAAGTAGTTTATTTTCAAGCTTCCACACGGCAAAGGTAAATAGCTGTTGGATCATGTGGTTGATGGGCATTTTAATGTAGATTACTCAGACTGGTACTGATCCTTCTCTACGATAACAAATCAGCCAGTATATGAAGTGCTTGGTACCATGAATTTATTAGTATTAAGAAAATGAATTTAATTTTTTGTTTTGGTAGAAATACTTTTTATAGAAATTAACTCATAAATATATAACACTTGAAGAGTTGTCTTTTGGGAATGTTCTGATCTTGGAATTAGGTTTTTCTTATTGGCCTCATTTAGCATAGCAGGGCTCAAAATATCTACCAGAGGGTTATTTGAAGGTATACAAAGTTCTGTCATTTATTTGAAGTTCAAAGCAAGGAACTGCCAAAAGCGAGCTAATTCCTGGTAAACCGTGGTCTGCATGCATTCCAGTGCTAAAGAGGTATTTAAATATGAGCGCACATACCCTAGCTTAGGAGACAAATGAGGTGATCAAAGCTTCCATTCCTTCTGTAGCTTTCTGTCCATCTTCCACCGTATCACTGAACACAGGAAGGTCCAGTTTGGCCAGTAAGCTTTTGCCGTTCATCAAAAAAATATACACCCATGCTATTCAGTAGATATCATAGGCTGAACTGGATGAGAGTGCTGTAAATGAGCTAGGATTTGAAGCAGCGTCTTGAGAAAATGATACAAATGTAGATTATGATTTGTAATCCAATTTTTTCCCCACTTTTCTTATTCTTAGCAGGCATAATCTATAAACACCATCAGTTTCTAGTACTTTCAGGTTTTTTTTTGGTTTTGTTTTGCTTTCTTGGTTTTTTTCCCCTCCATTTTAGCAATTTATTAAGTACTTAATTGGAAGTCCTTGTTTTCTTACTATAGTGACTTGCAAATAGTTTTCTTTTTGATTTTTTTTTGGCACCACAAGAGCATTTTGTTGTGACTTACGAGTATGTACAGGAAAAATTATCTTAAAAAGTTTGGGAGATTAAACTGGCAGATAAAGACTTGTTTGGGTTAGCTCTACCCAAATGTCCATTAGGAGTACTTAACTCTAGAATCATAGGAGAAAATGAGTTATAAAGCTCAACAAGGGCAGTGTCTATTCATGTCCAGTAAAGGCACTGGTAATGATCTCTTTGTGGAATGCAAGAATACTCTATGCTGTCTCTTTTGAAGTAACAATTTTTAAAGTCTGATTTCTTTTCATTAGAATCTATGCTCACTAACCAACATTGATTTTTATTTGCCATTCCATATTGAGTTTCCTGAAAGTTAAATTTCACTGTTTATGTTATCGTAATAGTCTGGTCCATGTAACAGTTTCATGTAATAAATGACTGCATTTGCACTCTACTTTGGTATCTCTGTTTCATTTAACTTGGTTAATGTGAGACAAAATATGAAAGGCAGACTGACAAAATTAGCTGTTAAGTTTGCGAGACTGAATAACCAAATTTGAACCATGAGGTAGTTGTCAAGATAAGGCTACAATGGAAGGTCTCTTGGAGGAAAGATAGCTAGCTGCCTTCACTGACATCATTTTGCACTTTTAATTGAAGGTAGCATCTGATTCATGTATGTGAAAGTTCCTAGACCATCCATTCAACAAGCCTTTTAATGGTTAACTACTATGTGGAAATGTAGTAGTAAATAAATTAATAAAAAAATCCTCTTGCCTTCATAAGTATAGTCAATATTTATAAGTAAAAAACAACCACTTGCCTTTATGAATACAGTCAGTATTTTAAAAATACCATAACATGTAATATAATGTTAGGTATAATAAATGTTATGAAGAAGAATAGTGAAGTAAGTAATAGTGAAAGGCGGCAGAAAGAGTGAAGATAAATTCATTTTTAGAGACAGTGGTTAGGGAAGATGTTTCTAAAGAAGTGCCATTTAAATAGAGACCTGAATGAAATGAAAGAGTAAACCATGTGAATATTTGGCAGAAGAATATTTCAGGCAGAGGGAACAGCATGTGCAAAGGCCCTGAGGAGAAAGGGTGCTTTTGTGTAGAAGGAACAGCAAGGAGGCACTGTCACTGGAGCAAACTGAGTTCAGGAAGCCTGGTAGCAAATGAGATCATTCCTATCAAACAGAGCTTGAAGGTGAGCAAACTTTGCAGTTGAAGTAGTAGATTTTCATTATTTAAATTGCTCTCTGAAAGGCTTTTCCCCCTCAAGATTAGGTGAATAAGTAAATAATAATGACTTCTAAAAAGCAAATATAAAAGTTTATATAGTGATTTGAGATAAGCAGTGTCTGGCACATAGTACTCCACAATATTTTTTGAAATAATGATAATTGTTTTTCATTTGGTTATCCTGTAAACCAAGTGAGATTCATTCAAAATCTAACCATACGGGGACTTCTCTGGTGGTCCAGTGGTAAAGAATCCGCATTCCAATGCAGGGGATGCGGGTTCGATCCCTGGTCAGGGAACTAAGATCCCACATGCCTCAGGGCAACTAAGCCTGTGCGCTGCAACTACTGAGCTCGAGCGCCTCAACCAGAGAGCCCGCATGCCACAACTAGAGAAGAGAAAAGAATCCGCATGCCACAACTAGAGAGAAGCCTGTGAGCTGCAACTAAGAGCCCGTGTGCTGCAACGAAGACCTGAAACAGCCAAATAAATAAATAAACAAATATTTTTTTAAAAAAAAGAATCCAAAAAAGACAAAATATAACCATACATTATGTAAAGACCTATGTGGTAATTTGAATAAGAAATTAAGATTAAAAAGTAAATACTCAATCTTGAATTTTGTTTACCTCCTTTAGATATAGGAATTAATGCTCAGCAGGTAGGATTCTGCAGCAGAACTGTTTTTAATTTTTGCTCACCTTGGGAAAGTACTAAAATATTACTTAATTTTTACCATGGATACGAGTTAAAATTTAAAATACTTCAAGGTAATTGTAGCTAAAATACATTTTGACTTAGACTGTGAGCCTGGAAATGAGATTTATTCTATCCATTTAAAAATGTATAGCACTATTTGAACAGTGCTTTCTTGTTTAGAGTATATTTTCACATACATGATCTCATTTAATTTTTCCTCACAACACTTTGAAGTGTGTGTCATTACTTTTATCATTTTCATTGATATCTTCATTTCATGAGGAAATATTTGCAAATTGAGATGTTAAGCATTTTCCTAAGAATATATAAACAGTTTACTTGCAAAGCTGGAACTTAAAAACAGATTTCCTGTCTCCACAGCTCCTATGTCTCCTACTATATTATATTCTATTTCACTGTGACTCATACGAGATTCTCCTAGACAGGCCTTGATTGTAAGCTGGCCACCATTAGTGAAATGACATTAGCTAAACATGATTATGTCTTAATGTTCGCTGAAAGGATTAGACTAGTTAAGACATACCGAAGGGAAAAGCAATTATCTATTGAAATATGAAACTCTGGATTAGAACTGGAAATCGTATATTGGTATTAGAATATTCATCTGGAATTTTAAAAATCTGAATATAATTATTATTTCTTACTTCAGTCATAAAGAACTTCAGTGGGGCTAGTTTTGAGGCTTTTTGCTGAGTGCCAAGATTTAAAACATAACATTTTACTGGAAGAGTAAGTTCATCTAATTGACTCATTCTTTGGAGGAACTTAGACCTTAGGAATTTCTGACTTCATGAGAAACATAGGCATTGGTATTAACTTTTCCCTGTTTACCTCACTGCCTAAAGAAAATCATTAAATTAATCAATGCTGGGCTTCCCTGGTGGCGCAGTGGTTGGGAGTCCGCCTGCCGATGCAGGGGACACGGGTTCGTGCCCCGGTCCGGGAGGATCCCGCATGCCTCGGAGCGGCTGGGCCCGTGAGCCATGGCCGCTGAGCCTGCGCGTCCGGAGCCTGTGCTCCGCAACGGGAGAGGCCGCAACAGTGAGAGGCCCGCATACCGCAAAAAAAAAAAAAAAAAAAAAATTAATCAATGCTAAATTACCTTAGAGTTGTAGCTTTATAGCTTGGAGTGTGCTATTTTACTTAAATTGTTCAGATTTTGAAATGTAAATTTATTTATTTTTCGCATCTTTCTTGGAGTATAATTGTTTACAATGGTGTGTTAGTTTCTGCTTTATGAAATGTAAATTTATAATTGCCTCCATAAAACTTGTGGCCTCTGTGGTGTTAACTCCCTGTGGGTCCTGCAGGCTTCCAGTCATCTGAGATTTGTAAT
Organism: Phocoena phocoena; assembly: GCF_963924675.1. Taxonomy (NCBI): domain Eukaryota; kingdom Metazoa; phylum Chordata; class Mammalia; order Artiodactyla; family Phocoenidae; genus Phocoena; species Phocoena phocoena. The sequence continues at coordinate 86,514,947 of NC_089219.1, read as the reverse complement.
GATCGCATTAATATGTGATCATTTGTCATGATCACATTAATATGCAAGTATTCTTCCACTGGATGTGGGACATACTTGCCTGATAATAGTTTCCTTTTTGAACTGAAATTGTGTTTTTGAACATGAAGAGGTTTTTTTTTTTCAAACCTTCGTATCCTCAGTGACTACCGTGTATCTGGCACCTATTAGAATCTAAATGAATATTGAATGAATGAATGAGTGAATGACTTGCTTTCATTTTAGCTTGGCAACAGGATTGACTTTTGCAACATATTTTTTTATTAGTAATATGAATACTTAAGCATCATTATCAAACAGTAGAAATTTGCCAGCTTTCGGACCCCTTGCTTCTCAATGTACTTGGACATTATATTTGTAACTTTCATTTCTATGTCATCTAGGTCCATTACAAAAATCATCCTTCCTCATATTAAAATTTGGTGCGCATAGACGTAGGGCTATAGATGGGCTTCAGGGGATCCACTGGCTCATTGAAATTGTATGTAGCATATTGTATATATATGCATATGAATTTTTTGTGAATATTTAATTTTTTAAGAGGAAAGGATCATGATTTTCATTATATTCTCATAGGGATATGATCAAAAAGTTAAAAATCTTCTTTTTCCCATAAAGACTGTATTGATTTTACTTTATTACTCATTAGAATCACTTGGAAGACATGAAAAATGCACTTTTTTCTACCTCACTCCATAATGTCTGATCCATTAGGATTATGGTGGGGTTCATGGATACTCTTCTTCTTCCTCCTCTTTATTCTTTTCCTTTGCTTCCTCCATTTATTGAAAACCTTCTATTTGTTTGGTGTACTAAGTGATTTACATGTATTATTTAATTTTGATGACCATGCTAGAAGGTTCAAGTATATTTTGCATAGAATAAACTGAGTGTCCTGCCTAAGGACCTATAACTAGTAGGCAGTAATGCTGAGGTCTGAGGCTAGAGCCAATTCCACTACCTTTGCCTTCTCACCCCTCCTCAGCCCCTGTTAATCTGGAAATTTTTGACTCATTTCAAAGACATGTTTAGAAGTCATTAACTCGTAGACATCTCTGCTCTAGGAGAGTTAATTCCTCTCTCTTCTCTATATTATCACCGGATTGTGATCAATATGGGGGTCTTTTCTTATTTACCTTTATATCCCTGATGCTTAGTATGATGCCTAACAGTAGATTTTCAAGTTTTTTTTTTCTGAATTGAAATTTAATTGATTAACTTCAGCTTTTGTTATTTGGTAATTATGAGACTAAAGTTCTAGTAGCTGTGCCATTAACTCTCTGTGACCTTAATAATATAAAACTGTTTCCTCATTTATTAAAATTAATTTACTAATTTAAAAAAATTAGGTTACTATATAAATTTTAGATCCAATCTATTTAGTTCTAGTTATTGTGATTATTTCATAAAGGAAATGCTGTACTAATAGAAATTAAATTATATGGTAATACCATCAATTCTTTTATTTAATCATGTAATTTGCTGAATTTTTTGCTTCTTTCCTGCCCCATCCAGCATGTGAATCACTGGATACTTGGTTGGATTTGTTATTGTTTGGTTTAGTTAAGCAAAGATACTTCAGTGATCGTGTTTAAATTTCTCAGCATTCAGAGATCTTCTTGTGTGTTACTTTGCCCCCATGTTGCTGTTGATATTTTACTCATTTGTTTTATCATAACTTTATACAATCCTTAATACAGATGAGATATTGAAACACTGTAAAATCTATCACAGTTGAAACCCTAGACCTTCTCTCAACCCATGGGGATTCATTTGGCAGGAGGCCACCAAAACCAGTTCTTTTTGATGCTTAGTTTCTAGTTTCTACTTTAATTGCTGCCAAAATCTGAGCACTTGGGAATTTAATTGCTCATTATATTTGTCACAGTGGTGTCACAGACCCAAATAAAGACTGTTGCATGCAAAATATTTATGGGTATTAATTTTGCCTAAACATCTGGATATTGGATTCCTTATTTTCTACCTTGTAAAGTGTAGCACATCCAGAAAGAAAGAAAACAGTATTCTGTACAAACTTATACCCCACTTTATTAGTAAACTATTATCCGTCCAATCCAGTTATCTAAACTTAACAACAAATGTCTAGAGGAGGACCTATGCAGAACTTTATTATATTCACTTTACTCAGTTTACTCTTTTGAAGCAGTCTCTGAGGGATTTGAGTCTGGCTCTCAAAACTCCTTGGGTTCAAATCCCTGCTTTATCCCTTATTAGCTATATGACCTTAGACAAGTTATCTTAATCTCCCTGTGCCTGTTTCCTCAGTTGTGAAGTATGGATCTCAATGGTTGTTGTGCAGATTAAATGGATAAAGTTCCTAGAAAAGTGTCTAACACAGAGTAAGCCCTTCATGTTATTAGCTAGTTTACTATTAATATAATTCATCTTTATACGCCAAAAAACTATAACATTTACCTTGGTTGCTGATATGGATTTCCAGTTTCCTACTAATTAAGTAGAGATAACATTTGCCTGTTGTAGCCAATGGAATGTCTGGTCAGCACTAATTTCAATACTTTTCATGTCCTTCCATTTTTTCTGTGTGTTCCCACTTTCTTGCTCCATGGTATTTAGGCTAATAGGCCTGTTTTTTGTTCCAGTGTTTTATTACTAATCACTGATTTTTCTTGTTCTTGTACTTGCTAATCTGAGGAGTAGTTTGTTCATTCATTCTCTCCCTGTGTCCCCTTTTCCTTTTTAGTTACCCTTTGCCTTTACCTTCCTTCTTTCCTACAAAATAGATTGTCTTGCATCTGCTGTGATGGTTGCAGCTCTCTCATGCAATTATCTTGGTCAAAGGAAATTACGAGGCACTTGAAAAATAGGAAGTATCGGTCATCACCATGCGTGAGTTCATTTTTAGAATTGTTTGAAAGTTTTTTACATCCTGGAAAGTCCCCTATGCCTTACTTATGCCTGAAATTGTATTCTGGGATAATCCTACACTAACATAGAGAATCCCCTTGAAACAGGAGGGAAGGGGGCAGGGCACAACCTTTAAAATAATGACATAGCCATAGGACATTACAAAAACTGGTTAAAACCAACTAGGTACAAGATGGTGGAAGATTTGACTTCCAGTATACCTTGAGCCTCATTATATGCTCATTGTAGTACATTAGCATGCTAAATGACACACGCACCAGCGCCGTGACAGTTCTCAGGCCAACTATAAATGGTCAGAAAGTAGGTGGTGGCTCAATTCCTGGAAATCCCCACCCCAGCCCCAAAATAATTGGAATAATCCTCCCACTCATTAGCCTATGAAATTACCCAGCCCATAAAAACTAACCACCTCATATTTCGGGGCCTGTTGCCTTCTAAGATGGCCCACACTCTGCCTGTGGAGTGTGTTTCTTCCTGAATAAATCCACTTCTTACCTATCACTTTGTCTTTCACTGAATTCTTTCTGCGACAAGAACATCAGGAACCTGAGCTTCATTAAGTCCTGAGACCAGGTGTGTGATCTCAATTAAAAGACCGTGGGTTCAAGTCGCAATCTGGGTTACATGGTTTCACCCTGTAATGAACAGCGTATTAAGTTATTTGTTATTTAAACATAAGTTTATAATTGTTTTTAGATCCGTGCTCATATGAACTGGGCTGAGAATAGACTTTGATAGAAGACATTGGCACCATTTTACTTACAGTTGTCCCTACTGTTAGGAAAATGTTACTAATGGTGAACATGAGAGTGTCTCTCTGCCTCTCATCTAAAGCATCTGATGCTTAATTTTATTTATGGAGAGGATGAGCAGATAAAAATGTTAGTTGCTTGAGATGCTTATCTCATTCTGGAAAAAGACTAACATTTGTCTTAATTAGAATTTAACTCTTGTATCTCTTCTTTGGTACTTCCATATATTGTTCTTAAAAAAAAACCTTGGATTTGATTTCTTCAGGACACAGGTATTTTTGGTGAAGGTAACAATTAGACTGTTTAAATGTTTACAAGACTTATTTATTTCCTCTATTGTTCTGTTGGGCACAATAAGTTTTCTGCAGACTCAGGGAGTATGAAACATGGAGCATTCTTTCCTTTTCTGTTATTCAATAATCATTTTGGGTTCCCATTCCACTTCATGGTAAAATATGTCATTTTAACCACTTCCAGATAAAATCACTATTAAATTTGAGGCTTCTTATCATTAAAATGAAGAAATACCTTCAGATGCTCTGGAACACTTTCTCTCTCAGTCTACTCTGATATCTTTGCCTGTCCTCAATTCCTGGAGCCATAGTGAGCCCAGTGGGGCTACTTAAGGTTTCTGTGTCCAACTTTTCTCTCACTCTGTCTTTAGAAGAATGTTGTTATCTCCTATCTCTGTGGCTGGAAAAGCTAGGCAATCAAGCAGTCTTTCCACCCTATTGTTTGTGTATGCCAAGGATAGGCCTTTAAAAACTCAAAATCCAGAAATTTTGTTTCTTCTTTAATGTCCTTCACGAACTTGTTTCTCTGCAGCAGTGGAGACCAAAATAAAGTTTAAAACCACAGTGCAGGTAGCTAAGAGGAGGAAAGTGATGAGGGATTTCAGGACCAGAAGAAAAAACAGACAAACAAGAAAGTATATGTATTTTTTCTTTATGCTCTCAATTTACCACATAGAAGGGAGGCAAATGCATTTTTTTGTAGTAACATCTAGACTCGTTTGAGATTCTGAAACCATCTGTATAATTTTTAAAAATATAAATCTGAAAGAGTAAAATTTCCGCAAGAATTCTGTTTAGAAAAGGTTGTCTACACATGGATTTTACTGTGAATTGACCTTTTCCAAAAATTGATCAGATTAACATTCACTTTTTTGAAATGATTTATAAATGATAAGAAATAGTAAAAGCTTATTTATTTTTTGCTTTTTACATTTTATTGTACAGCTTTTCCCAAGGGACTCAGAAATGGATATTGGGATGAAAAGAGGTTTTTGTGGACTCCATCGGTGTTTGCTTTTGATTTAAGCTGCTGTGTCACACGGTTGTAGCAGGCTGCCTTAAATATTTGTTATCTATGACTTTGTTTTGCTGTGGGCATTATTGCTCTGGTCTAGGGAGTTACTTTAAATGGCTAAATTGAGATCTTAAAATTCTCTCTTAATTACAGTAGTGTGACTTTTCTAGCCTTTCCATTGATTTTAATGATTAAATCTCACATTTCCTATAGGTAGCGTCTGAGAAGACAGTACCCTAACTGAAGACAATTGTTCTTAAATAAATAGATTCAGATATAATGTTATTTGATTTTGTTAATCTCTGTTGGTAAAATCAAAGTTTCTAAGATTTTCTTGAAAACCAACCATAAAAAACAAAAATACCTCGTCAAGGTACAGATTTATTTCTATTAAATGACTCCATTTAACAAACAAATTTGTATGTATATATGTGTGTGTATATGTTTATGTATATCCAAAGTAGGAGATATATTAAAAATGAAAAATACGCCCAAAACAATTAAATAGAAATATCCATTTCCACATCTGATTTATAAACCACCTGTGGGGAAGTGATAGGTGCTGTTTTCCATATCAAGAGTCAGTAAAGTTTGAAAGAACAACGTTATGAAACCTTTTTCCAACTTAAGATTTAAATGTAAGACTCTTAGCAGTGATTCATCTAAATTGATGGGGTTGGGTTTATGGCAAACCTAGATAGAAATAAGTATAATTATATGACCACAGAGAAAACATGTATTGTTTTCCATTAACAGTTAAATTCAGGAACAAGAATGAGATATAGAATCAGTAATCCTGAATTTGAGTATTGATTCTACCATAGTCACATAATTTGAATATATTTTAGATGAAAACAATTTGAGTTAGATGGGAAATTAGTTGGAATGAATAATCCCAGTCAATGATATTTATTTTTTCTTAATACTTTTTAAGCTTTTATTTCATTTTTAGCCATCTATTCTTGTTTTATATTTATAATAGCATTAGCAACAAACCACCAAACCAAACCAAAAAGGAATTAGCTAAATAAATAATAGCACATGGGTGCAGTAGAATATTATGCAACTCTAAAAATTGTATTGTGAAGTCTGTTTAGAATCATGAATAAATACTAGTCATCTGTTATTAAGTTTAAATATATGAAAGTTAAAAACAGTACATTCCAAATATTATATAACTAGTAGTTGTGTTTGGGTCTTTTCAGGTATTCGCTTAGCCCAAGTGGCACTATTTGAGTATCAGTTGTTCACATTAAGCTATGTTGTAGGTTGAATATAGCAAATAAGTGTAACTGATTTTATTATATGACTTTATTTTCTTTTACTGCTTTGTGTACATCCTTATACCTCTTTTTGGGTGTGCAAAAGTAAAGAAATCAAACTGATGATTGGAAACTTTTTTTGGACAATTTGAAATATTAAAACTTTCATGATCTCATTGGCAAATAATCAGGAGGCATAAATCTTAATTAGTCAAGTGCATATTTAATAGAAAAAATAAATATTGGAAAAGTCCAGTCCTATCTTATATTAAATTTCTTTTATTGCTAGCAATTATTTTGTTGTATTATATTTTACAAAAATAGCATATTCAGCACAGAATATACAGATACTTCCAAAATCTTTAAAAAAATACTTAATTTTTTAAATCTTGAAATCAAAAAGAAATATAAACCTATAACTGAAACTTTGGAAAATATTGAAAACTATAAGTAAAAAAATAAACCCTTCTTTATTCAACATTTTGAGATAATCTGAGTTACTATTTCATTTCTAGTCTTTTTTGGCTTTGCTTGTTTTGTTTTCCAAAACTGTAATCATATCATACAACATATTCAATTTTATAGTGTCTTTTTAAAAAAAATTACACAATGTCAAATAAACATTGGCTAACTCTATCTAAACAGCATTTGTAATTAATGCATAATATCCCTCAAATTTAAAGTGCTTTATTTAACCATTCTTTTATGTTGAAAATTTAGAATCCCCCCCAATATTTCACTGTCATAAAAATGCTGCATTGAACACCTATGAACATAAAGCTTCTAAAAAATATTATTATTTCCATAGAAATATTTGAAAGGGCACTATAATCTGTTCAGTGTAAAATTTATATTTGTCCCCCCCACCTCTTTTTTTTTCCTGAATAAAGAAAGGAAAACTCTGCTTTCTGCCTTAGAGGTCCAGACTAATTTTTATCCCAGAAGTACTGGGAAAGTGTTTTTCAAAGGCCATCTAATTCGAATAATTTAGTTATTCATCTTTGCAATTACAGTCATATAAATGTCATTCTTTAAGACTATCACTCTATAGAGAAAAAGTTCATAGTTTAGTTAATGAAGTATCAAAAATTTATCAGGGTAAGTTACAGGAATTGGAACATTAGTACAGAATTTTAGTAAATAATAAAATGTTATTTTATTATTATTAGCTGGTAGCTAACACTTACTGTGTCAGATACTTTGAACTTCTTTATCTGCATTCTTTAACTGTAGTGATATATTACTGCATTATGATTCCTTCACCAGAATTCAAACTCTCTTCTTAAAGCTTTTTATTGCAGTATTACAAATGGAAAACTAAATAGATCTTAAGTATTCAGTTCCATGAATTTTCACAAAATGAATTAAACAGTGCCCTAGAAGACCTTCTTCTGTCTCCTGTAGTCAGTATCCACTAATTTCCAACACCTTGATTAGTTTTGCCTACTTTTAAAATAGTAGCTTTATTGAGATATATTCACATACCATAAGGTTCACTCATTTAAAATGCATATAATTCAGTGGTTTTTAGTATATTTACAGTGTTGTGCATCGATCGCCGCTAATTTCAGAAATTTCATGTCCCCAAAAAGAAACCCCGTTACCATTAGCAATAATTCCTTCCCTCTCTGCAGCCCCTGGCAACCACTAATCTCCTGTCTCTATGGATATGCCTGTATTTGACATTTTATATAAATGAATTGATACAATGTGACCTTTTGTATCTGGCTTTTTCACTTAGCATAACGTTTTTAAAGCTCATCATGTATCAGAACTTACCTTTTTATGGCTGAATAGTATATCATTATATTGGTATACCATATTTGCTTATCCATTTATCATTTTATTGACTTGCATTTTTTCTACTTTTTATGTTATGAATAATGCTGCTATGAACATTTGTATATATATATGTGGGTATATGTCTTGATAACTGTAGGCTTATAGTCATATTTGAAATCAGGAAGTGTTAGGCCTTCAACTTTGCTATTCTGTTTTTAAGAAGGTTTTGGCTATTCTGGGTCCCTTCTATTTTCATATGAATTTTAGAATCAGCTTATCAAAATCTGAAAAAAAAAAGCTGGGATTTTGACAGGAATCACATTGAAACTTTAGATTAATTTAGGGAGTAGTGCCACCTTAACAATATTGTCTTCTAACTCATGAACATGGATGTCTTACCATTTATTTTGGTTTTCTTTAATTTTTATCATGATGTTTTGTACTTTTCAGTACACAAGTCTAATGCTTCTTTTGTTAAAGTTATTAAGTAGTATTCTATTCTTTTTTATATTCTTATAAATGGAATTGTTTTCTTACTTTTATTGTTGAACTATTCACTGTAGCTTTGCTTATTTTTGTTTCCAAGTTATTATTTTTTTAAAGGTAATTTTTAAAAATTTATTTATTTTATTTATTTTTGGCTGCGTTGGCTCTTCGTTGCTGTGCGCAGGCTTTCTCTAGTTGCGGTGAGCGGGGTCTACTCTTCGTTGTGGCACGCGGGCTTCTCATTGCGGTGGCTTCTTTTGTTGTGGAGCACGGGCTCTAGGCACCCGGCCTTCAGGAGTTGTGGCTCGCGGGCTCTGGAGCGCAGGCTCAGTAGTTGTGGTGCACGGGCTTAGTCACTCCGCGGCATGTGGGATCTTCCCTGACCAGGGCTCGAACCCATGTCCCCAGCATTGGCAGGCAGATTCTTAACCACTGTGCTACAAGGGAAGCGCAGCTTTGCTTGTTTTTGAAATTCATTTAAGTGGAATAATTTTCCTATGTGATCTTTTGTGTGTCACTTTATTTAATACTATGGCTGTGAGATAATCCATGTTATTCCACATAGATGTCGTTTGTTCATTCTCATTGCTATGTATTTTCCATTGTAGTAATATAACACAGTTGATTTATATATTCCATCTTTATGTGCATTTGACTTGTTTCCAGTTTGGGGAAATTTGGATAGTGCTACAGTTAACATTCTTGTATACGACTTTAGGCAAACATATTACATATTTGTTCTGGGTGTATTCCAAGACATGAAAATTCAGCTTTTGAAAGTGCTACCGAAAAGCTTTATCAAGTGGTTTTAACAATTTACAGTTCTACCAGCAGTGCTTCAGTTGCTTTTTATACTAAAAAAACCCACTTTTGTATCATCTATCTTTTTCATTTTACACATTTTCAAAGTGTGTAGTGATATTTCATTTTTAAAATTTGCATCTTTATCATGACTAATGCTGTTGAGCATGTTCTTTTAAGTTAGTTATTTGTATAGTGTCTGTTCTATAGTGTTTATATAAGTCTTTTGCCCATTTTACATTGAATTGTCTGGTTTTTTTTCATATTTACTTGTAGGAGTTCTTTATTTATTATAGATATGAGTGATTAAAACAGTGTGATACTAGCACAAATATAGGAAATTGAGCAGTTGACCATTATGGACCCCAGAAACAGACCCTATGTATACTGTGTCTTACTTTATGGAAAAGATGAATTAAAGTGGGGAAATGATGGCCTTTTCAAAAAATAGTACTGATTTAACCGCTGACCTGTATGGTGTGATTTTTCTGTTATACACGTATTCAAATATCAATCCCAGATGAATTACACATCTGAATGTGAAATGCAAAGTAATAAAGCTTTGTGGAAAAAATATAGGAAAATAAATTTATAACCTTGAGGAAATCAAAGATTTCTTAAACAGGACACAAATAGCACTAACCGTAAATTAAAGCAATAATAAATTTGGCCTCTTTAAAAATAAGAAATTCTCGGGCTTCCCTGGTGGCGCAGTGGTTGGGAGTCCGCCTGCCGATGCAGGGGACAAGGTTCGCGCCCCGGTCCGGGAGGGTACCACATGCCTCGGAGCGGCTGGGCCTGTGGGCCATGGCCGCTGAGCCTGCGCGTCTGGAGCCTGTGCTCCGCAATGGGAGAGGCCACGACAGTGAGAGGCCTGCGTACCGCCAAAAAAAAAATAAAAAAGAAATTCTCTTTATGGAAAGATACTATTAAAAAGTGAAAAGACAAGACACAGATCAGGAGATATTTGCAAGTTACATATCCAAAAAAGGACTTTTATCCATAATTCAAATTAGGTACATTTTGCTAATTTTCAAGATTTTCATTGTAAAACATGTAACTATGTGTTAAAAAGGATCTTTGCCTTAATTTGGCCGATCTAAAAAAGATATCAAGGTAAGATAATGGTATATATAACAATGGGTTTTAAATCAATGAATTCTTACACATTGGAAATTATTAATCTAAATTCTGTATTTTTGTAAAATCCAGCATACTTATTTACAATTTAATATAGAACCCATTAATGTTAAAATTTTATTATTTAGTTTTATTGTCTGTTAAATTAACTAAAATGCTAAATCCAGTTATTTTATTACCTAAATACATGAAATCTAATGTGCCAAAAGATTCATATGGATACATTTTTTAGGGTAAATTTAATCCTATATATTATGTTCTGATAACTTATTAGGGTCATGTGAGATTAAGTTAGTTTTACATATAAAAACATAATTAAAATTAAACAAAAAAACTCTTAGAAAATTCAGTCCAGTAATGCTAAGAGCCTGATGCAATGTCACATAATTTTAATGAGTGGACTTATTTATTTTCAAATATATATACACATATATATATTTGTGAACAATTTGTATATAACTGTTATTTAAAGATCTAATTTTAAAATTTTGACTTCAAAATGTTTGAACTTTTATTATTATATTATGCCTGGGCTTTATCTTTCCTTATCAGTAAATACTAATATTTTAGAACTGGGTATTTATCATATACAATTTATTGTGATTTCAAACTTTATTGACTTTCTTTTGAATTCCAGTTGGCTTTGGTATACTTGAGATTATTTTAGAGAACTAATTTTTAAACCTCAAAACTCTAGAAGTTGTACTACTTTTATATAATACTCATTTCTTCTATTTACCCAATTTTGAAAAATTGATAAGAAGACTTCTGTGACAGCTGTAACATAAAACGTTTTTATTTTGTTACTGTTGAATTCACACTGTCAATTTTAATGAATCCTACCCAATTAAAATGGTGTGCATATTTTTGAGTCCATAATCAATATAATCAATTATATTTTACATAATTGCATAGATATAATTTTATCTCAGTATGTTGGGGGATTAATGCATTTTTCTAATATGTTGCAGAATTGCGAGAAGCTGGAGAATAATTTTGATGACATCAAGCACACGACTCTTGGTGAACGAGGAGCTCTCCGAGAAGCAATGAGGTAAGTCTGGGTCACCATAGCAACAGTCACAGATGTGGTAAAGAAAAAGTCATTCTTCATTATTGGGGGAACAAATGAGTTCATTGCCACCATTCAGCTCTGTTCTCTAAGGTATTAATTTGTCAGTGGAGAGACTTCCCTTGAGGCTGTACTTTGGTTTTGAAGCTGCATAAATGTTAAGCCTCAGTGCACAGTAAAAAATGTAAATGTTTAATTTGTTACTTAAAATGCTTAAGGGGTGTCTTGTTTTATATTTATACTAAACTGTGTGATTGAATGGAAATGTTGTTCATCTACATTCTGCCTGTATAAAAAAATAAATAGTACAATGGTGTTTTAACTGAGTAGTATTTTCTCCTAATTAATATTTAACTAAAATATTTTATAGGATTATACCATTGTATTTTTAAACTGATACACGTTTTCATACTATTATAAAGCATACAGATTAACTTTTTTTCAAATACAGCAGTCTATAATGAACCTGATGGGTTTTCTTTTTTTTCCTTTTTAACATTACTATTTCTGAATATTTTTCTGAAATCTCCCTAAACTTAATACCTTTTTAATAACTTTTAGGAAGCAGTCTTTAAATCCATCTGATCAGAATCAATGAAGGCTTTTACTAGGCATTGAAAATGTGTGAAGAATAAAACTTAGCATCCTTACAGCTGGAGAAACGACAACAAATGATGTTAATCTTAAAAGTTCTGAGCTTGAACCTTTGAGTGGGATAATTTCCAGTATATTTGTACAGAAATAGTATATTTGCCTTGATTTAGCCTGTGAAACTAAAATTGATTTTTAAAATATATCTGCTTCTATCCATGCTCATTTTTTAAGGGCTTAAATTAAGGCTAAAGACAAAATTTTAAATAGGAGAAAGGATAAACCTGTGAAGCTCCCTAGAAGGGTATTTTGGGCACAATTTTGTTATTGCTGGCACACAGTTACCATATACTTTAGGCTAGAAGCTGCTCTCATTTAGTGACCTCCCTTTTACCACGCAAGCAGCAGGGGAAAGTAATTAAATTTAATAGAAGCTGCCCTCATTTTGAAGCCACTTCTATTTAAAACCACAGGGGGAGGTAATTAAATTTAATGGAAACAGTAGCTTCTACACAAAGATACATGGTACTTCTATATGGATGATTATGATGTCACAAAAAGAGGAATAATATATTACTAGTATTGAGAAATTACCAGCTGGAGCAAGTGAGCCTATTTTATTGTTAATGTCTTTACTAATAAAAAAGATGGAAAAATAAAACTGAGTCCACAATAGAGAGTTTGTATCTATATACAATGCAAGTGGACATTCTCAGAAAGTAAAAGTTATTGAAAATAGTCGTAAATTTAAAATAAAGAGTAAAATGTATTGTGGAAAAGGCCAATGCAGAAGTTATGACTGAACTGCTGATTTTCAATATATTCTTTATCCTCTACCTGAAACTACCACAGGTATAAATTGAAAACATCATTTTTGTAAATGTTTATTGTAATAACTTTGAATATGTTAAGCATAACATCAATATTTATTTAGAACTGTACAGTTATTCTCTGTATTTTTATATCTATTCAGTTTGAAGTAAACCCATAGACCCAAAGGAAGACAAAGAGAATGCCAGCTCTGAAGCTTTGAATAAAAGGCCAAAAACATAGAAAGAATTGCAAAGGGGCAATGTGAATGAAAATGGGTGTGAGTGAGGGAAATACAATGAACAAGGGAAGGATGTAATTAGTATAGAAAATTCATCATCAAGAAAAAAACAAATTGAATTATGGGAGAACTGTGTTGGAAGAGATTATAAAATTCTGCCAAATTTTGTAATACTTGCCATCTTTGAAAATTCTGCTTTTCAAAAAGTAGAGATGAATTAATGAGAAAAACAAGTGTTACCTGATTGGAGTAACCTCTCAACCATCCATGCTATGAGATAAAGCAATAGGCTAGATAATTTAAATCAGCATTTAATCATATGGCTGTGTAATGTACTTTGTTTACATTGGCAGATATTTTACACATACACACACACACTCATAATCTTTAGATTCACTAAACACAACTAAATAATCTTGTTACCAAAAGCATTCAACAGTTTAGTGTACTGTGGGCCTAGCACTTTTTAAAAAACTTCTGGTTTTTGCCTTTAGAAAATACAGCAGGAGCTCATTCTTTATATGTGAGACTATGGAAGCATATAAACAAAAAGTTATAATGTTATGTGACTAATAGTATAAAAGGAGAATGCATCAAGGGGCAAAAATTAATTGTTCTCTCATCTATGATCATTTTTATTGTCTTACATGAAGAGTGTCAAATCAAAAAATACCATGGAGAGGATAAGAAATTTGATATAGGCCTTGAATATGGCCAGTTTTACAGGTAGAGGGAAAGGTATTGAACAAAGGGGCAAGATGTATTTCAAGAACAGTAAAGTGGTCTGACGTAGAGCAAATTTTTTTCAAGTTTTTTTTTTTTTTTTTTTTTTTACAGTAAAGGTAGTTTTATTAATATTACGTATCTCCAGCAAATAGTAAAGAGGTTATTATTGCTGTTTGTCAAATCACAAAGTATCTTTATGGTGTTTTTGTATGTATTTGTTTGTGTGTAACTTTTCTTTCTTTCTTTTTTTTTTTCATTTTAACATCTTTATTGGAGTATAATTGCTTTACAATGGTATGTTAGTTTCAGCTTCACAACAAAATGAATCAGTTATATATATACATATGTTCCCATATCTCTTCCCGCTTGCGTCTCCCTCCCTCCCACCCTCCCTATCCCACCCCTCCAGGCGGTCACAAAGCACCGAGCTGATCTCCCTGTGCTATGCGGCTGCTTCCCACTAGCTATCTACCTTGCGTTTGGTAGTGTATATATGTCTATGCCTCTCTCTCGCTTTGTCACCGTTTACCCTTCCCCCTCCCCATAGCCTCAAGTCCATTCTCTAGTAAGTCTGTGTCTTTATTCCTGTTTCACCCCTAGGTTTTTCATGACATTTTTTTTTCTTAAATTCCATATATATGTGTTAACATATGGTATTTGTCTCTCTCTTTCTGACTTACTTCACTCTGTATGACAGACTCTAGGTCTATCCACCTCATTACAAAGCTTTTTTGAATGTATGTTTTCCTGCAAAACTCACATAGGCAGAATTATTTGGTCAGTAATATCTCTCCTTATATACCAAGAATCCTTGGGTATAAATAAAGCAGTACGAGGTTGGCAGGGATGGTGGGAACTATTCAGAATTTCAGGGTGTGAGAGGGGGCAGTGGGAGACAAATATGAATAATTTGCCGACAATTTCAGTTAGTTCAGGGGCTGGTCTCAGGAGGCTTGTTGGAAATGTGTTTGTTACCATATTCTAGAGGTCAGTTACATAGAGTCTAGCTTGCCAGGATAGATACTTTAAATTACTTCAAGGAGTGATTGTGGTTTTTAAGGAAGGGTGACAGGATTAAATATATTGATAAAACTATGAAGATTATTTTACAGCTTTTTAGAATTCTAATAGGGTAAGAAAATACAATGTGGGGATAGATACAATCATTCATTTATTTAATAAACATTTATTGTGTTTCTGTAATACACCAGGTAATGGGGTTACAGATATGAATAAGGGAATCTCTGCCCTCAAGGGGCTAATGGCCTAGTTGGGGAGACAGATACAAAAATCAAATGCCTGATGTGAAGACTCAGAGCCTCAGCACTTGAGTTGTTTCCCTGATCCCAAAAATGACATGGCATTTTTTCTCTTGGTCCATGGGCATGACATAGCTTGGCTATTGAACATTCTTTTTTTCTCACTAACTTAACCTCTGCAGCAGCCCTCAGGTGGCTCTGGGCACCCGCAGTGGTACCCTCCTCCTGAGTTTGTCTGTAGTCTGGAGAAGTTGGAGCAAAACTGGACTGAATCTGAAGAGTGACATTTTGTGGCTGCCTTGGTTGGGCCTTATCATCAAGTTGGGTATTACCTCCTCATTTATTAAGGTTCTACTACTGCTATGAGCTTAGAACAAAAAAGAGAGGTCTCTGCCCTTACTCAGTTCTCTGTCATCTCATCCAATCCCTGTTCGTGGGCAGTCTTTGCCAAGCAATCTTGGGCCTGTTCTTTCATCAGTGTCCCAGCTCAGGAATCATTTTAGACCCCTCCGGTGCTTCTTCCTGATCCCAGATGTGAGGATCTAATCCTGGATGTGAGAACCTGTGGCCGGCTATTTAAAACGTGTAAGGGGATACAGCCTACTCTGGAATGTGCTGGCTAAATGAAACAAGTATTTTATTAGGTTTTAACTCATACCCAGACTGGGAAAAAATAATTCAAAAGTTTGTTTTGGCAGTAGAGGGTACAGTGGAGGGAATGAGAGATGTAGAGAAATCAGTGACCCCACTAAGATAAAGATAGAAGGGTATAGAGGTCAACAGAGGAGAGTGTGTTTGAGAAATTTAGAAATATTTAGAAGGTAGATCTGATGAGGCTCTGTGACTTAATAGCCTCAATATATTAAAAACTTGATTTAATCTCTGTTGCTCTGTTTAAAACCTTTTAAAGTTTTCTTATGCTTTCAGAATAAAGTCTAATTTTTTTGTGTATCCTACTAGATAGTAAATCTCATGAGGGTAGGAGGATTGCTATTTTGCTCTCCTTTGTATTCTTAGCCTTACCATAGTATTAGCATATTAGGTGCATAATAATTATTTGTTGAATTATTGATAAAGATAAAAAATAAGAAGGACATTTATCAAGGGCAAGTCAAAAAAATTTTTTTGACTTTGTATTCAACTTTTTTTCCCTTCCAGTTTTATTGAGATATAATTGACATACAGCACTGTGTAAGTTTAAACTCAAATGTTTTTATTTTGAGTATTTGGATATACATTAATTGAGATAGGGAAAGAGAAAAGAAGAGGAGGATTAAGTAAGATGATTTTAGTTTTCAGATGAATTTGAGATAGCTATGGTAAACTCATGTGTAAATTTGCAGTAGGCAAAGGAAAATACAACTCTGCAACTCAGGAAAAAGACTGGAGGTTGCAGCCTGGGATTTGTTAAGTATATTTATATTTGTAGCCATGGGAAAGCATCTGATTTCGAATGATAGTGCCTGGAATCAGAAAGGAGAATCTAACCAGATGCCTAAGAAAATACTTGGTTTAGGAAAATGTGTGTCAGAGAGAAACATATTTTGGGATTTAAACTTTTTTTTTGCGGTACGCGGGCCTCTCACTGTTGTGGCCTCTCCCGTTGCGGAGCACAGGCTCCGGACACGCAGGCTCAGCAGCCATGGCTCACGGGCCCAGCCGCTCCGCGGCATGTGGGACCTTCCCGGACCGGGGCACGAACCTGTGTCCCCTGCACCAGCAGGCGTACTCTCAACCACTGCGCCACCAGGGAAGCCTGGGATTTAAACATTTTAAATAACTTTCTCCAACAGAATAAATTGGGACTCTGATATGGTGTGTCTGAGCACTTGAACTGTGGCTAGTGTAACTGAAGAACTGAATGTTTAATTTTATTTAATTTTTATTAATTTAAATGTAAATTGTTGCATGTGGTTAGTGGCTATGGTTTGGACAGCATCGCCCCAGAGGGATGTTTTTGAGTTGCTAACATGACATTCACCTTTCTCTCACTGATGGAATTATCATCAAAGGAGAGTCTAGGGTAAGGATAAACCACATTCACACACATCACACATACACATCATGCACACTCTCAAAAAATGAAGAGTAAAACTGAAATCAGAACATAGTAATGGATATAAAACCAAAATTAACAAATATGATATGGAGGAGACAAGGTGACTATTATTTTCTAAAGACATGACTTGTATGTAGAAATCTCTATGGAATTAACGATAAAAACACTCTAGAAATTAATAAAAGAATTTAGTAATATGGACAGTTTTAAGATAAAGATGGAAATTTGTGAACTTTACTGTGTATTACCTATTCTATGAAGATCCTATGAGGTAGTTATATTAGAGTACCCCAATCATCCAGGACATGTTGAATTGCTCGGCAAATGGTATAAGAGACAGTTGTTTTGCTGTTTAGAAAAAAGAAATCACCTTATATTTTCACCTCACGGGTATTAAAGGAAGTTTCGTGTATATTAAAGAGCTAAAATAAATAAATGAGACAGCCACAGTCCAATAAACTATGAAAGTGACTATCTCTGAGGTTTAGATGGGGAAAGAGATAATAATCCAAAAAGTAGTTGAGGAAATAACTAAGCTTTGACTGCATTAAAAAAACTTCTGGGGCTTCCCTGGTGGTGCAGTGGTTGGGAGTCCACCTGCCGATTCAGAGGACATGGGTTCGTGCCCCGGTCCGGGAAGATCCCACATGCCGCGGAGCGGCTGGGCCCGTGAGCCATGGCCGCTGAGCCTGTGCGTCTGGAGCCTGTGCTCCGCAACGGGAGAGGCCACAGCAGTGAGACGCCTGCGTAACGCAAAAAAAAAAAAAAAAACTTCTGTATATCGAAAAAAATCACAAAATTTAAAGACAACATCAGTGTTCTGTATTGCCATGTGTGTAAGAGATTCAAAAAAATTTAGGAGCTTAGTGGTTAATTGGCAAAGTATGATTAAGAAACCCTTAAAATATTCAACTCTAATGGCAAGCAAAATATAAATTACATAAAAAGTACTAATTCTTGGTTATTGACGTTACTGCAGTTCAGCGAGGAGGAGATTTTTGAGTGCTGGAGATGGAATGGTAAGAGCCATTGTCCCATTCTCAGAGATCAAGAGCAATTGAAATTACTTTTACATTTAAGGAAGGGAGTGTACCAATAAGTACTAAGAACCTTGAAACAAGCATACCCCTTTTCATATAAATTTAACTTCATGAAATATACTATGCACAAGACATAGACATTATGGACAATCTGAAACTGTTTCTCAAATTATAGAATATAACAGTAAACAAATTGAGTAGAATCTAATTGTCTACTATTAAGGAAATAATAAGAAAATGAAGTTTCTAGAATATAAAATAATATATATGGTATATCAATAAATATATATACATAATGGTAAATTGTGGCATATTTAGTTATATCTGGATATTAAAATGATCTTTAACACAGTGTTTTTGGGTGACACGAGTATCATCATGTTCACTGAAAAATACCAGGAAACAAAATTACATGTAGAACATGATCTCCATTGAATATAAAGAATAAAGAGAAAAAAGATAGGAATAAAATACAGCAAAATATATTATATCTGAGTGGTGGGCTTACACATTTCTCAGGCTTATAATTTTCTGTTCTAAATTTTCTATAATGGGAGCATATTATGAATGATTAGAAAAATAATGAGGTACGTAGGCGCGGACCGGCGTGTTCTTGGGATTAGAGAGCGGGACGTTTGGCTTGCGAGCGGGAACCTCTGAGTCGTGCACGGAGAAAGAACGATTTAATAATGGGTGATGTCGAGAAGGGCAAGAAGATTTTTGTTCAGAAGTGTGCCCAGTGCCATACTGTGGAAAAGGGAGGCAAGCACAAGACCGGGCCAAATCTCCGTGTTCTGTTTGGGCGAAAGACAGGACAGGCTGTCGGAGTCTCTTACACAGATGCCACAAGAACGAAGGCATCACCTCTGGGGAGAGGAGACGCTGATGGAGTATGTGGAGAATCCCAAGAAGTACATCCCTGGAACAAAAATGATCTTTGCTGGCATTAAGAAGAAGGGAGAAAGGGCAGACTTGATAGCTTATCTCAAAAAAGCTACTAATGAGTAATAGTTGGCCACTGCCTTATTTATTATGAAACAAATGTCTCATGACTTTTTATGTGTACCATATTTAAATTGATCTCATACACTAGAATTCAGATCATGAATGGCTGATGTAATATTTCTGTCCTGATTTAAATAAGATTGGCTTGTGGCTAAATAAATATGGTCAGCTTTTTGAATTTTGATAGTAATTCTGGTTCAACAAGTACTATCACTGTTTTCCCTTTCTAAAGAGATGATTAAACTTGAATAAGGAATGTTAAACTTTTCAGGGATATGGTGAATGCCTTCTCAAACCCTATAGGAGATTGGTTTTATATTTAGATTTCTATAACTGGTTATATTAATATATTTAAATATTGAGAAGCTCCCTTCACTGTCTCATAGACCAGCAAGAGTCACCTGTGTTTCAAGTTGTGTTCATTCGCCCGTTAAGGCAAGGGCTGAAGATACACTGACAATGTCCACTTTCCCTTTTTGGTCTTAACTATGCCAATTTAATTAAAATTCTCCATCTAAAAAAAATAAAAGAAAAAAAGAAAAATAATGAAGTAAGAAGCAAAAATGGGAAGAATAAAATAAGATATAAAATCTTGGATAAGTGGCAAAAATCAGATTTTAGACTCCAATTGTGATTTTAGATAAATTAGTCTTTTTTAGTCTTTTTTATAAGATAGGATTAAAAGCTTAATAGGATTGATATGAAGAACAACAATAATGTAGGAGAGAATGCTTTGTAATTTATGAAACTAAGAAAATGAAGATACAAAGTATTACAATGTTTGTATACATTATTTCCATTGAATGGTGTATAGTGCTTATTTCAAATAAATTACATATGTCATACATAATGGAATTGACTGGAAAACTTCGGTGTGGTCTTAGAATGTAGAATGCCAGAGGGAATATTTTTTATCTAACTTATAGAGTCCATTGTAGTTCCATGGCTGTGTGGAAATACTGTACAGGATTTCTGAAAATGATGACATGAAAAAATTTCAAGGACAGAAAAAAATGTATCATCTTCAGGTGAAATCTCTGTCTATAGTATGATAATAGTGAATTTAGAGGTGAAATTCTCAATTTCTTTTCGTTTTTTCCCCTTATCTCTGCCAATTCAACCCTCTTATCATACCAAAGTGATTTGATTACTGTATTATATTTTGCACCTGTCATAGTCCCTGTAATCATTTCTAAACATCAAGGGGAAAAGTGGGACCTTTTTAAAAAACGTGGTGTCTCTTTGTCACCTTTTTACTTCCCAAGGCAGTGGTGGGCCATGTGTAGTAGAAATAATGAAATTGGAAGGTACTTCAGTTGAATAACTTAAGAAAATGGGGTGTCAAAATCTGAAAGAAAAGTTACATATAGAATATAGTTCATTAAGAAAAAAATGTAAAAAACTATATGAAGCTTTCTGATAATGACTTAATACACAAAAATATAGATTGGTGAGATCTGTGAATATACCTCTATGGTAAGAATATAAATTACATTTTAGAGTACAGACATAGCCAATTAAGGGTTAGTATTTTATTTGTAGAGCCATACATATTCAGTGAGAGCTGTTACATTTGGTGATTATTCTAAAGATAAACTACCAGGGCATTATATCTCTGAAATCTATTCCTTTTTGCTCAGCTTTGTCACGTGTTAGGAATTCTGTCACTAGATGGTGATGTTGAGTTGCACAGTTTATGTTCTTGGCTTTTTTTCTGGTGCGTGTAATAGTAATTGTAGGTGTACCATAAACCCAGCTATGTATCCAGAGTTAAAACTGAAAGTATAACTATGTAAATTAGGAAAATAATTTTAA
This sequence comes from Phocoena phocoena, assembly GCF_963924675.1. Taxonomy (NCBI): domain Eukaryota; kingdom Metazoa; phylum Chordata; class Mammalia; order Artiodactyla; family Phocoenidae; genus Phocoena; species Phocoena phocoena. Next base: position 86,493,873 of record NC_089219.1, on the reverse strand, counting down.
GGGATACAGTACATTTTAAATATCATTTAAGTTGAAAGGTAAAAATCCTTTAAAGCTATTGCTTTACTTTAGACTTTGAGAGGTAGAAGGAATATAAATAGCAATCTAAACTTTTCATTGAAAGAGTGAGGTCTGAAGAGAGATTCAAAGACATTAAAAAGAAGTATTTTTCAGCTTTTCCTTCTAGATGTGTTAGTTTATAAAGTACAACTTTAATTTCATTCCTCTGTTAATATCTAGTGGTACTGAGGCTGTTTGCCATCTGATCTAAGGGATGTGTTACTCCTGGTACCTACATATTGTTTTAGTTGCTTATTGTTTTAGTTATATTAATTTTGCATCCCTTGCTAAGCATAATGGTTAAACTACACTGGTATTTCTTTAACTGGTACTTCTACATGAATTGAAGTAAAAGACTGTCTCTATGAGTAATTTGGCCATCTGAATAAGACTTGAAGATAAGAATATTATCACTATCCTACTTAACTTTACACTTGTAGATAAGTTTGTGTGTGTATGTGTATATATATATTATATGCAGAAATGTGTGTTTGTATATATATATATGTCCATATATATGTACTCTATCTCTATTAATTTCTATCTTTATTTCTATCTCTATATGAATCTCCCTGTCCCAGTCAAGGAAATCTTGCAGTTTGACAGCATTTGAAGTTTGGAGATCCATTTGCTTTTTAGACATATCTGTTAGAATTACAGTTTTATGCACAACTTTCAATGAAATTCTTTTATGATGGTAAAAAAAATGAGGGGGAAGAGAAGGCAACCTAAATATTTATGAATAGTGAATTGAATAAGTAGTTTAGAAAACAAATCTAAGGCATGAGAAAATTTGAAGTGGTGCTGAAGAGAAGTATAAAATAAATAAAATGAGAAATTATTAAAATATTTCTAATGAAATCAGCAGGCTGTTTAATGGTATGAAAAGTAAACACAAATTGTTTAAAATCCTGAATGTTATATAATGATCAGTGATTCAATATTAGTAACATATTTTTGTTTTCAAAGTTTACAAAAATAAAGGTAATTATAAATGCCCATGTGTGTGTATGTGTGTTTTAACTACATGCAAAGTTTGACCTGTGAAATTGGATGCAGAAGCAATGTGTAAGCTTTCTATTTTAATCATATTTCTTGATCCTATAATAATTATATTTCTGCAAGTTTTTTTTTTTTCGCTAAATGGATCAGCAGGAATCTCTGGAAGACACACCCTACCCTCCGCCCCCATTAAGCAGGTTACAAGAGTATCCTCTTTTCTTCCATGCAGAGGAGAATATCTTGTCTTTATCATTTCTGTTAGAGCGAGGCACACACTCTACTATGCACATAAGCACGTGTCTATGGTTTCTGTCACCTAACATAGAAAGAGGGCAACCAAGCTGAATATCTTCAAATTTTATAAAATATAAAGACAAAAGCACACCATCACTTTTTCTAGATAATGATGTGATGGAACTACTTTAATAACACTATTGAAATGCAGCTTAGAAAATGTAGGTTAAGCATTAGGAAAATGATTATGTAAAAATATATGTAATTAACTGCATTTGATTATATATTCTGTGTAATTAAGTTAATGTAATTTGTGTACTATGAATACATATGTATACACACAGTTTACACATATGTGTGCAAATGTGCACACATGTATGCACACACACATACATTTGGTATTATCTGTTTACTGCATAACTTAAGAATGTTACTTTCATTCATTTCAGGGATGAGTGAAAGCAAGATTTGTCATTCAGTTTCCAATGGGCCAAAGATAGTTTAATTTTTTCACCATTCAAGGGAGGTAGAAGAAAAGTTCTATATTAATTTTCACTAATGTTTAATAAAACCAAATATATACCTCATACTTGTGGATTATTTATGGATTTGGTAGCAATTGACATATATGAATTAGGAGCTATGTTAATTTACTGTTTTCCTCTACTTTGAACTTTTTTTTTTTTTTAATTATTTATTTATTTTTCGCTGTGTTGGGTCTTCGTTTCTGTGTGAGGGCTTTCTCCAGTTGTGGTGAGCCGGGGCCTCTCCCGTTGCGGAGCACAGGCTCCAGATGCGCAGGCTCAGTAGTTGTGGCACACGGGCTTAGTTGCTTTGCGGCATGTGGGATCTTCCCAGACCAGGGCTCGAACCTGTGTCCCCTGCATTGGCAGGCAGACTCCCAACTACTGTGCCACCAAGGAAGCCCTCTACTTTGAACTTTAATTAGAATTTGAGTGTGAGAAGTGATTGCATACTTATTAATTATAAATTTGGGGAAACAGCAGCACAAGTAAATCAGGCATGACTTGATACAGTTATATACTTATAAAATGCATTACCATATTCATTAATCTGAGCATTGGTTCTTTCAACCTGGTGCCCACTGTGTAACTAGACAATATGTTCTTAAAAGAAATATTTACAGAAAAAAATCAAATTACTATTGTAACTGCTATTTTATGACAACTTGATACATTTAGAACGATAAAACCAAAACAGAAAATATGTATTATTATATTAGAAGTTACTATTTAAAACAACATTAGCAACAACATAAATAAATAGTACTTAACTAAGGTAAAAAAAAATTGCATTTTTCCTTTTGTAGCAAAAGACTGTGGGTTAAAGACTACAGAGAAAGGATACAGCTTTTGTTTTGCTACCAAAGAAAAGTACAGAGCTGTCTTACTCTAGAATGCTTATCATTTTAGATACAGACTTTGAATGAGCAGCTAATAGCTAAAATTATTTAGGAGATAAAAATTGGTACTGTGAGGATTAGCTTTAATTTTAAGTATCCGTAATTGAAGTGCCCCATTATGATTTTAATGTTATGATAATCTTGTTAACAAGCTGTTGTGTATATACTATCATATTTTAATGTAGTTACAAAGCTTAAGTAAACCATAAAGTAAATTGCTTTTTGAATCAGGCTTTTACAAGTGGAAAATTAGTAGTTTACATGTTTTGAATATGTATTTTGTAATTATATTTGGCATTTTCTACAATTTAAGAAGAATAATAGAATGGGTTTATAGATAATTCATTATTGTTTATAAGTACATTGGTATATTTTGTTATTGCTCATTCTAATTAATTTAGGTTCATTCCACATATAACACAACAGCTGATTCTATTTTTTTTTCTGTAATAGTCTTCTCTTCTAGAAGATATACATTGCAGTTTAGTTTTTCTATTTACCATTTCTCATATATCAGCACACTACATTTAAAAGAAGATTTCTACCCTTTCTTATCTATTATTTCTACAGGTTATTGTGATGTATACTGAATTCTATCCATCGAGAGTGTTTGTGTTTACTCTATTTTTTGGGAAGAAAAAATGTATCCCATTCTGACAATTGGTGAAGATAGCTAACTGGTTAGATTTACTTTTTCTGAATTTGTTGCTTAAAGAAACAGAACATGGTAATTTGGTAGTCTAAAGCAGAAGTAAGCAAACAGTTTATGTAGAAGTCTGGATAGTATCTTCAGCTTTCTGGGTCATATGGTCTCTAATTGGAACTATTCAGTTGTGCTGGTATAGTGCAAATGCACCCACATAGACAATATGTCATCCAACGGGTGTGGCTGCATTATTGTGGCTGTGTTCTAATGAAATTTTATTTATGGAAATTGGCAGCCAGCTGGATTTGTCCCATGGGTCATAGTTCACTGACCCCTCGTTAAGAGCAAACTTGACATAAACCAATTAAAATAAATTTCAAAGAATTGTTTGGTACATATATTATGAATTTGTGATTTTCCCTGATTAATAGTAAAAATATTATGAAGCTCTTCCACTGTTATTAATAAGTGTGACTTAGAACATTTACTGAGGTGTCATATCTCCTAGTTTCTGGGCTGTTCCTTGAAACTGAATAAGTTACATTTCCTGGATTACTCATGCAAGTGAACAGGCATGATTAAGAATTAAATCGTCAGTTGCAATTGTAAAGTCACCAATATGCAGGCAACTTGAGGTATCCATGTCAATGCCACTGAATCAGTTAGCATTAATCTGTTATGCTTGTGGTTGAAGAACCATGTACATTATGAAACAGTATAATGTTACTCTCCGGTTTGACACTAGTTAACCACAATGAGGTACCTATGAAAATTCAATGTTGTGATATAATAGTTTATCAATTATTTTTATAAATGGATGAAGAATCATGGCATCTACTAAAGTACATACATGCTAGCTGATATTTATTGGAAAATATTCATTGTGATGTGTTTTTTGTCTATTTAACTCCTTTATAAGGTTTTGTACCCATGAGACTCTCTGAGGAATTGCCTCTATTTTAAAATTTAATCAATCAATATTTACTTAATAAATCAGTGAATCATGAATAAATATTTTTCTTGTAGTGCACAAAGAAGTTTTTTCTAGGCCATATGGGATACTCTGTACTCTTTAAAAAAATGCTCCTGATGTTTAAATTTCAACCTTCCTAATATCTTCCAAGAAACCTCCTAAGAAATTTAGTTAATTTAGTACATGTCCTAACTTTTAGCCCTATAGTTCTTTCCCATTTTAAGGGCCATTACTTTGGCTGGCAAATAAAAGAAATAATAGTAGTCATTTTATTTAGAAGTCTTCCATAATGTCAACTTCCATCAAGTTTTAGTGGAAATGGGTGTCTGTCGTTGGATGTCATAGGTGATACTTTTAGTTGATATCTGTGCTGTGTTTACAAACCAATTATCCTGCCAGTATCTCCCTCTATCTTTGAGGAGAGTTTAGAGCAATCTTTCTTTTTTTTTTTTTAGATAGGTAAGAAAAATGATTTACAATAAGGTTAAATTACTTACTGGTATTATATTTGTCATTGTCATATTTTTCCTTCATATTTCATTTCTTCCTTCATCCCCTTAGATGTTGCTTATAATTTCATATTCTGTAAGGGAATATTGCTTGAGACATTTCTCACCCAGGGCTAAGAACTATGTTGAAATTTAAACAGTTTGGATGAAAAAGCTGTTTGAGGAATCAGATTTTTTCTTTTTAATAGTGAAACAAGGATAAGAAATTTTTTCATTGTAAAGAAATAAATTACTAGTTTTGACATATAATTATAGTTAAATGATTGCATATGAGTAAAATATATTAAATAATTAAAAAGCATTGGGTAGCAAGTTTGAGCCAGTTAGAACCATTAACTGAAGCCTGAGAATCATTGCTTAGTTTCAGTCATTCCATTAAAATGAAAGTCTATTTTTATTTGGTAGTAATACAAGACTTGTCTTGCAATTCATATTTCTTCAGGATTATTCTGCTCACTTGAAATTTTTATAGAATTGATTGTTCTTTCAGTATTTCCACCAAAATATTTACCTGCTTTTAAGGGTCATGATAAATATTTTTGTCACATGTATTTCTATAGATGATATAGTTATTCCAGAAAGATATCTTGACTATATCAATACTAATACATACTATTTGCAATCTATAAATATATGAGCAAGCTTAAGATTATATAAACATGCCAAATTATTGTATACCTCTTATTATTTTTATCTGCTTATATATAACAATAAATACATTTTATATATGATGTTGCGTAGAAGTATATTTACACAAATTTCCAAAGTCTATTTAGGATATGAATAAATTCCTTAACTAAGTTTTATATTTTATATCCTCATAAGTATGTAACATGGTGGATTATTTGGACTTTATATAATTGAATATTACTCAGCCATAAAAGAATGTAATAATGCCATTTGCAGCAACATGGATAGACCTAGAGATTATCATCCTAAGTGAAGTAAGCCAGACCTGGAAAGACAAATATCATATGATATCACTTATATGTGGAATCTAAAAGGAAAAAAAAGACACAAATGAACTTATTTCCAAAACAGAAACTCACAGACATAGAAAACAAACTTTCTCAAAGGGGAAAGGGAGGTGGTGGGAGGGATAAATTAGGAATCTGGAATTAACATATACACGGTCCTATGTATAAAATAGATAACCAACAAGGACCTACTGTATAGCACAGGGAACTATCAATATAGTCAATATTTTGTAATAACCTATAAGGGAAAAGAATCTAAAAATGATATATATATATAAAACTGAATTGCTGTGCTGTACACTGGAAAATTACATGATATAGTAACTCAACTATACTTCAATAAAAAAAAATTTTTTAATAAATAAAAAGAAAAAAGATCATGGATGCATACATCATTATTTTAAATAACGAAAAAGAAAAAAAGACCCAAATAAAAAGATCTATCTGACAAGATTCAGAACAAAGCAAGAATGTCCACTCTTAACACTCCTTTTTAATACCGTATTGGAAGTCCTAACTAATGCATAAAACAAGAAAATGAAATAAAAGGTATACAGATTGAGAAGGTAGATATAAAACTGTATTTGTTCACAGATCACATGATTGTCTATGTGGAAAATCTGAAAAATATTGACAAAAAACCCTCCCGGAATATTGACAAGAAAACCTCCTGATATATAATAAGCATTATATCAAGGTGGCAAGATACATGGTTAATAAACAAAAATCAATTGTTTTTCTCATACCAACAATGAGCAATTGGAATGTGAAATTCAAAACACATTATGATTTACATCAGCAACCCCCAAAATGAAATACTTAGGTATAAATCTAACAAAATATATGTAAGATCTATATGAAGAAAACTATGAAACTCCAATGGACAAAATCAAAGAAAAACTAAATAAATGGAGAGATTCCATGTTCCTTGATAGGAAGTCTCAGTTTTCTTAAAATATCAGTTCTTCCCAAGTTGATCTTTAGCTTCAATACAATCCTAGTCAAAATCCTAGCAAGTTATTTTGTGGATATTGACAAACTGATTCTAAAGTTTATGCAGAGAGGTAAAAGATCCAGAATAGCCAGTACAATATTGAAGGAGAACAAAGAGAATTTACACTACCCAATTTTAAGATATTCTAGCTACAATATTGTGGTGTAGTATTGGCTATAGAACAGACAGATAAATGGAACAGAATAGGTAGCCCAGAAACAGACCCATACAAATATAGTCAACTCATCTTTGACCAAGGATCAAAGGCAATATGATGGATACTGGATAGTCTTTTCAATAAATGGGGCTGGAACAACTGGACATCCACATGTATAAAAATGAATATAAACACAGACCTTACAGCCTTCACAAAAATTAACTCAAAGTGGATCATAGACTTAAATGTAGAATGCAAAACTAGAAAATTCCCAGAACATAGGAGAAAACACAGGTGATCTTGAGTCACTGATAACTTTTAAATACAATACCAAGGCATGATCTGTGAAAGAAAGGTTGATAATCTGGACCTCATTAAAATTAAAAATTTTCTCTGCAAAGACACTGCCAACAGAATAAGAAGACAAGTCACATACTGGGAAAATATTTTCAAAATACATATTAGATAAAGGACTTTTACTCAAAATATACAATGAACTCTTAAAACTCAATGATAATAAAACAAACAACCTGATTAAAAAATGGGCAAAAGATCTGAACATTTTAGTGACCCTAAAGTACACTATGGACTTTGGGTGATCAAGACGTGTCAATGTTGATTTATCAATTGTAAAAGATTATGGCCAAAAAATAAAATCTCTACGATTTTAATATTTTCAAAGTTGATTTCTATCTCAGCATATGGTTTATACCTAGTGAATATTTCATGTTGACTTGACAAGAATGTTTATTCTGCAATTGTTGGGTGTAGTGTCCTATAAATGTCACTTAGAGACAGTTGATAGTGTTATCTATATCTTCAATATCCTTATTGATTTTTATTTATTTAAACATTTATTTTTTTCTGAGAGAGGGTTGTTAAACTCTTCAAGTATGATTTGAGATTTGTCAGTTTTCTTCTTTTGTTTCTAACAGTTTTTATTTCATGCCCCATTCCCTCTTCCCTTTTTTTTTTTTTCTGTTTGCCTTTTAGAACTTTAGTCTCTATAAGCCTCCCACACAGCACTAGAATTCTGCATATATCCAGCAGGGAGACAGACGTGTTTGTCTGTCTTAATGTTCCACTTACAACACCCCTTCCCTTGTGCCAATGATCACTAAAAGTTTTGGTAATTTCTCCTCAACTTATCTTGAGAACATTCTCCCTTCTCAAGAACTTCAGTTTGTGCAATTTTCCTTGCTTTTTCAGATCTCTGATGCCTCTGAAAATGTTTGTGGTTTATTCAGCTTTTTCTCGTTTTTGGCAATTAGAGCATCGATTGACCTACCGTGACCTACTACATTCTGTATAGAAGTTGAAGTCCCCCTCTGTCTACCTTAACACATTGTGTTGATTATTAAATTTATGTATTGGTTGAATATAAGCAATTACATGTCATTATAACTTTAGAGAAAAACAAATCTTGTTTTCCTTTTGTTTGTTTTATTCATTTCAAGCAGAATATTTTTTTCTTTTAATTAAAAACATTTTCTTTTATATTGGCATACAGTTGATTTACAATGTTATGTTAGTTTCAGGCGTACAGCAAAGTGATTCAGTTATACATATACATGTTATCTATTCTTTTTCAGATTCTTTTCCCATTTAGGGTATTACAGAATATCCTTATCCTAAATAATATCCTAATAATAGTAGAGTTCCCTGTGCCATACAGTAGGTCCTTGTTGATTATCTATTTTATATTTTGTAGTGTGTACATGTCAACTCCAAATTTCTAATTTATCCCTTCCCCACCCCAACCTTTCCCCTTTAGTAAGCATAAGTGTGTTTCTGAAGCCTGTGAGACAGTTTCTGTTTTGTAAATAAATTCACTTGTATCCTTTTTTTAAAATTCCACATATAAGGGATATCATGATATTTGTCTTTCTCTGACTTACTTCACTTAGTATGATAATCTCTAGGTCCATCCACGTTGCTATAAATGGCATTATTTCATTCTTTTTTATGGCTGAGTAATATTCCATTGTGTATATATACATATGTATATATGTATATATACACATATATATGTATATACATATATCTTATATGTATATCTTTTTTTAACATCTTTATTGGAGTATAATAGCTTTACAATGTTGTGTTAGTTTCTGCTGTATAACAAAGTGAATCAGCTATATGTATACATATATCCCCATATCCCTCTTGTGTCTCCCTCCCTCAAGCAGAATATTTAATATTTTTCCTCTTGGGTCCTGTTCTCACTTTGCATTCATGCCTTTAGTGATCGCACCTCCTTATTTTGCCTTTATTCGTAGTCTGTGTGTTAGTTATTGTCTCTTAAATCTGTATTATCTGCCACATCACTTTCTTGAACCCCAAACCCAAAGCTCTAAATGCTTATTTGACATTTGCATGTTTGTCATGCAAAACTCATCTTCCTTAAACCAAAATTAATGTGCTTTACCTTTCAATTGGTCAGTCTTCTATCCTTTCAGAGTTTTAATTTTGACTCTGTCCCTCAGACTGACTGTAATTTTTAGTAAGCTTCTTAACGTCTATGAGCCTTATTTTTCAACACATTTTAAATTTATATTTCATTTAATGAATCGAAATAGAGCCCCAGGTCATTGCTTGTTTTAATAGAATATTTTAGCAAGTGTCAAGTTAGTGTTTATTTTTTCAAAACCAAAATAATATACATGCAGGTTATCCCAAATGTAAATGAAGTATTTCACTACTTTGATAAGAATTAGTTATTAATTGGTCTTGTCAACTCAGTTCAGTGCTCAAAAGTGTAGGTTTACAAATCCTAACAGACAAAGCTTAATTGTTTGTTTTTTTGCGGTAGGCGGGCCTCTCACTGTTGCGGTCCCTCCCGCCGCGGAGCACAGGCTCCGGAAGCGTAGGCCCATCGGCCATGGCTTACGGGCCCAGCCGCTCCGCCGCATGTGGAATCCTCCCGGACCGGGCCATGAACCCGCGTCCCCTGCATTGGCAGGTGGACTCCCAACCACTGCGCCACCAGGGAAGCCCGCTTAATTGGTTTTAATAGGGCTTTTTATATGACCACTTAAGCACTTACTTTTCCTAAAGTAACTGTTTTTACAACTAGAATATGCAACCTGTTATCTTCTAATTTCTTTAATTCCCTCTTCTTTACTCAGGAGAGAGTTCTGTATCACTGAGTATGCTACACCTGGGTGAACACAATCAAATGCCATAGACTTTGGTCTAGGAAGAGAAATATCAATGAGATTCTGTAGGGATAGATAATGTCAAAGACATGTTGTAGGATGTGTCTAATTAAGGTTTTATGAAATAAATGCATTTATTTATTTTTCTTAATGAATTTTTGTAACATGTTAAAATCCTCTGAAATAGTGAGTTTTGGGACAGAACTTTAGGACATGATACCGTAGGCTGTAATTTGAAAAATTATATTTAGTTCCTTTTTATTTTTTGTTACTATTATATTCACAAGTGCCTGTTCCTGAAGAAATTCTATGTGTGCTTTTATATAAAATAAAGTTTTTGGTATCCTTATAATCTGATCCTCAGTAAGTGCTGATAGAACTTAAGAAACAGGTGGTATTTATATAGAGCTCCAAATTAGGTGTTATATACCATTATATGCACCCCTTCCCCCCCCAAAGATGTCTGCATTAAATGAGAATTATGGTTAAGAAAAAAAAAACATTTAGCCTATTAACAAGTTTGTTTTTTCTCTAAATGGAATGTGATAAGACTTTTCATTATTCACTAGAAATAACATTTTATTGCTGTTAGCACAACTGTTCATAAAGCTACTCCAGCTTAAAAACCTTTTAAATGAATTTTTTACTTCAGTGACAAAATTCTCTTTAAAAGTGGTCTTAGCATATGGAATCCAGGGAGAGATGGAGTGGAGTTATCAAGCATTTTCTAAAGATCGTTTTTAATTCTTCTATGAAGATATTAGCACTTTCATAAAAGTTATTTATTTTGACAAAATTAATCATGGAACACATAATATATAAGCATCACTGAATATAACCCTAAATGATAGTCTCCAGATATAAATTTCAAGACTACTTTGTATACAAGGAGACTTTGCTTTTTAGCCTTATTTTAGTTAATAATTGAAAGGAAAAAAACAACAACTTTGTAATCTTTGAATAGTAAGATATATGGTGTTACTCATTTAAAACATTTGGAGAAGACATATTTTTTTTCAGAATGCTTCTTATCTATCTATCTGTGTAGTCGCATTTTATAGATACTTGGATATAAGTATGTGTGCCCATATTTCCATTGTCAAAAAATACATTCAATCATATTATTAGGAGCATTTGCCATTACAAGTAGTTCTAACACAGCTTTTGATTAATATCTTAAAAATTTTTTGTCATTATTTTTATCCCTCATATAAAATAATAATTCAGAAATCCTTATGTTGTATATAAAGGAAGAGCATGAAACAAGATTATTATACTAACTCAGTGATATAAAGAAGAGTATTTCCTGTAGGGTAGTCCAATTACAAAATAGTAAAACAGTAACAAAACAAAATAAAGTGTTTTTTCTATTTGTTTCAGTAAGTTTAGCACAGCAGGAATTGTAGCATTCCTCCTGGCTGGTGTGTCAAATCTGCAGTTTGAAACATAACTGCAAATAGTTATTTTAAAGACATTATATATAAGCTAATAACCTTAGCCATATAAATGAGATAATTATACAGCATTTAATTTGCTTTTATTGTAATAATTTCATACCTTCGGTTTGAGAAAATAATGTGTTTATTTGAAAAGAATAATAAACTAGTATGTTGAAGACATGTAAGAACAAAACTTTGAGTCATTTAAACACTGCTTTTGCCTGTATCAAGTTTTTTGCAGATGTCTTTTTACTTTACTATATCTTGATAAGCCAGTTCAGTTTACTTTGAGAAAAAAAATGTTACTGGTGGGGTAAATCAAACAACAACAACCATAAGGAAAAAAAAAAAAAAAAAGAAAAACTGATATAGGATCCTATAGAATTTTTGAAGAAAAAACCTGAAGCCATTTCAGGGCCATACCTTGGACTATAGCCTGAGAGGGATAAATATGTTCATTATATAGATTTGTAGACATGTAAAACATATATTTTTTAATGGTAAAAGTTCTAGATTTCAGAAAGATCAGTTAAGGCATGAAGGATAAATAAGACGGCTCTGACATCTGCACTAAAGAGAATAAGGTCCCAAAATTCAGGATCTCACATAGTGAGTCTTGCAAAGATTAAGCTGGGAGTCTTGGTAACAGAAATATCTGAGGAATGTATCTGGGACACCCAAAGGGCAACAAATGGTACTTTGGGTAGTAGAAATTGCTTCTGACTCAATGGTTTCTTGTATATTTCTTCAAGTTCAAAGTTCTTACTGGAGCATGGATGGCCCTGAACCTGTGTGAGAATGTGCTTAGTGGTTCCTGGTAGCATGGCACGTTGTATGTAAATGTGGAGACTGTAAAATGAGTTTAGACAGAAACTTTTAGTCTTGCCCTCTGACATTTAAGCAGTTTCTTATTTAGGCAGAAGAAAGATTTGTCTTAATTAAGGCTTATGTTCATAATTAAATAGTTTTAAAAACCTGAAAGAATTCACTAAGAGCCAACTGTCAGAATTGTGCTGTATCTAACTACAAATTTATCTGGAAGGCGTTTCACTGCCAACCTTTTGGAATAAGTAATCTAAACAGTGTGGCTCCATGTCTTTACCTTTCAGTCATACCTCTACCCACTAAAATCCGGCTTCTTTGCATCTCTTTTTCTATTAAGCATAGTGCCCTTTCTTTACAAAGTAAAAGCTCAACTCACATACTGATATATCTTACTTTGACTTATTTTATTATTTATATCCTGCTTACTTCTAAAATAAAAGAGGATCTGTTTGCATGAAGATAAGACACTACTATTCAAATAATAAAATAAATCATGTTTAACATTTATTGCAAAGTAGTAAACAATTAAGAAAGGCATAAGAAATTTTAAAAAAATGTCAGGCAGTGAAAAGTCAATATACATGACTGAAAATTTGATTAGAGAGGGAGGAGGCAAACCGTAAAAAGTTTCACAGAACACAGGAGTTTGCCATTCTCTATGCCCTTTGCTTCCTCTCAGTCTTCAGTTCTCTCTGAAGAACTGAAATCTTACCTTCTTAGAGACACCTTCCTTGGCTGCTATCTAAACATAACCCAAGTTACATCATCAATGTTTCTTATTCATCTTTCCTAATTTATGTTTCTCCTGAGAATTCACAGCTATCTAATATACTGTCTATATTACTTGTTTATATTTAATGTAACTCCCTCAATAGAATAAAGCTGTGTGAAGGCAGGAAGTTTTGTGTGTTTGTTCAATGTACATCCCTACCATTTAGAATTGTTCCTGGGGCATGACAAATGTTCACTATGTATCTGTTGAATGAACAATGAAGGAATTAATAATTATATTTGACATACATGCCCAAAGATAAGGACAGAGATGGGTTGTAGTGTGGAGATCTGAGAATGCAGGACATAAAGATAATAAGTATGGAGATATAATTGAAGCCATGGAAATGAGTGTAGAATGAGACAAAAGACCACAGTAGAATCTTGAAGAACTCCAGTATTAACAATTATTTAGGAAAGGAATGGGAAAACACAAATGAAAACAAAGGAGACTGGGGAATGACCAAAAAAGCAAGGGGAAAATATACTATTTTTAAAGTTGAAAGAAAGAGAGTGCTTTAACAGGGAGAGAGTAGACAACTTTATTGAATGCTTCTGAAAGACTAAGTAAGAGGAGATCTGAAAACGTATTCTCTGGAGTGAGTGGTGTGGACATACTTAGTAACATGAGTGTATCCATGGAGAAGTAGGAGCAGAAAGTAGACCGGAATAGACTGTGGAGTGAATGAATAAATAAGTAGGCAGGAAGAAAATGGGGATGGTCAGTATAGACAACAAACTTCTTTCTACTTTTTGGCTGTTCATAGGAGGAAGGAGATGTAGGATTCAGAGAAGAATGTTATTACATTGGAGTGACTAAAAATAATTAGATGCTAATAAGGAGGTTCTAGGAGATGAAAGGAGAAGAGGTGAAAATGGAAAGCATGTGACTTTAGAGACAGTAGAAGGAGATGGAATCCATTTACATTTGTGGGTATTCGCCTTTGATAGGAAGAGGACCAGAAATACCGTTTTGATAAGGGGCAGAAGAAAAACAGTGATCATTACAAGCAGGTTTAGAGAATTGGTGACAGCTCTGTTAGGGAGCACCAACTAAAGGCTTTTGTCACAAAAATAAAAAGGAAGGTTATCATGCTGAGGGTAAAGGAATGGAACAGAAATGGCTTGGCAGTGAGGAGGAAAGATGAAAGTTTTCCATAGTTGTTCTGGAGAATGGAAGAATGAGAAGTTGACCAAAGAAATAGGTCCTGTTTCTGTGGGGTCTTGAGAGCTCAGATAATTGGTGACACCGGCTGTATTATGTTGCTGGTTTTCTGCATGTATATATGGTTTTCTCTGTGGGCATGAAAGTTTTCATTCAGAATATGAATTTTCTAAGAAAGGCATAATGGAAGAACTGGGAAACAAGGGGATAGGCATCTGTATAGAAGGTTCTTTAAAATCATTAAAATGGAGTTTAAGTAAAAAAAGGGAGGAACTAAAATAAAGAATAAATGAAGGACTCAATCATAATAGCTGTAATTTATTGCTTACTTACCTTATGCCAGGAACTTTTCTAAATACTTTACATATGATTACTCACTTAATTCTTGTGACAATACAATGAGGTGGGTATTATTATTACTTAAAATTCAAGGTATTATTCTTACATTAATTTCACAGTTAAGAGAACCATGTCTAAGGTTACACAGATAATGAATAACAAATCAGGGACTTGAACCATTTGGTAGTCTAGTTCTGCGTGTCTTCACTGTATCTATTTTTTCAACACAGAGTATAGCAGAGATCTTGAAGAACATAAAGACCAGTAGTAACTGGGAAACTGAGCAAGCAGAATGGGAGGCTAAGAGATTCATGTTGGAATTGTGGGATTTTGAATTAGTAAATTCAGAGAGAATACACTTTAAAGTGACAACAAGTTTCTAGTTTTGGCATGTGAACTTAATTTTTTCCTGCTCTCCTCCAATGGAACAATTCAACACTGCAGGTATAAAATACTTTAGCCACACTTACTGTAGATTATGTTTTTTATATATCATTTTTGAAACATAGGAGTGTTATTGAGTCATTGAGACCCTAGTAATTTGTTATGGATTTTTAAGAAACGGGATTAAAGTATTCCCAGTGAAAACTCCATGGGAGAGCATCTTGAGGTAATAATCTCAAGAAATGGGTCAGACAGAGATAAAGACCAAAATCACAGAGTAGCAATACATGTTTATTTCACGTTATGATGGATCACATAGTTTGTACTTCACCTTTGTTATTTCAGATAACTAGCATGGACTTTCAGAAGGTAATTTTTTTTTTCAGGATGAGAACTTATTCATGCAGGTATAAATTTGCCTCTAGAAGTTACTGTCATATACTCAGTAATTTCCATGAAAATTTGCTTATTGATCACACAAATCAGGGTCACATTTTATTGTAAGGCTAGGATAATCATTTGTGATTCCTAAGAAATACTGAAGTTACTCAAATATACAAACTTCCTGGAAACCTTATTTCAGTTGACATAATGTGCCCGACTAATCATTATATAAATCCTCTATGCCTCAATGTTGCTTTCCATGGGTGAGGGGAGGTGTACCACTGAGGTAAAGTACGTGGGTTTCCAGGCTCACCTTGAATGGATATCAAGCTTGGCATGTATGAGGACTCTGAAGAAAGCAACGTGGATGGAGTTTGGTGGAGGAAGATGAGTTCTACGACCCATTGGCTATTGAAAGGAGTATGAATTTTATTCTAAAAATCAGAAGAACGTAGTGGACACTTATAATCTCCACCCTTTTTAATAGAAAATTAACATTCAAGAAGCTTCAGTAATTTGCAGATGAGAACTCTCTTAAGTGACAAAGCTGTAACTTATACTCTTGTCTGCTTGACACCAAAATCTGTTTCTTTTCAATACCACCTTTAGTTCCTGGTACAAGGAAGATTATTCAGCATAGGTTTTGGAATATATCCAGGCTAGGTGACATAGTAGATAAAACTTTAAGCACTGAAGTGAATATATCTTAAGTATCGATACTTTTGATGTGTTTAATATGATATTATAACAATAACATAAACATTTAATATGATCTTTCTGTTTTTCAACACTATGCTAAATACTTTACATGGATCATCTTGTTTCTCCCTAATAATAATCCCATGAAGTAGGTACTATTATTATACCCATTTTATGTATGAAGATACTGCGATTCAAGCGGGTCAGGAAACTTGCCCATGGTCATATACTGAATAGGTGGTAACTTCATAATAGCAAAAACTATTTCACTATTTATTGGGTTATTATGGAGAATCCTGTTAAACCATGGTTTATTAGCTTAGTTTGTGGTTAGCCTATGTGTGGTTAGTTCTTATAAAAATAAAATAAAATAATATCCAATAATTCCTATTCTCATTGATCTTTTTTTTCCAAGATATCGCAGAGAGAATATCCAGAGATCTAAATTAGGAGAATAACTCTGGAGAAATAGACGTCAGAGGAGATGACTCTAAATGTAGGTTAGGACAATGTCATTATGGGGAATATGGCCAAATAGGATTTTGAGAATATTTATTCAGTTATTCAACAAATATTGTAAACCTACTCTGTGCCAGGTACTTTGGGGGAAAAAAAGATTGGTGTGTAGGAGCCAACTAAGCTTAATACATTTCTGTCTGTGATTTAACTTTTCTGCAGAACTTGTCAGAACCTAATAGTCCCTGAAGTTAGGCTGACAGGAATCTATGATACGCCAAACAAAGGACTTTCTAGTAACTATTGACCTTGCGTTGCATATATACGGAAAATATTACTCAGCAAAAGCTTATCATAAATATTAAGATGCAGTTATATCTCTAGGTACAGTTTGATCATATCAAAAGCAAAAATAGATTTTAAAATAGACTTACTGAACTCTGAAGAATTCATATCTGAATTTTCTCTCTGAAAAATGACAAAACAGTGCCAGTCTCGTGATGCTTAGTTTAGCACAGACACATAAATGTTAGCTAATCTAAACAGTGTGCTCAGCCAATTTGTTGCTGTCCTGGAGTGGTATTCAGCCTGCTTAGTGTTATGAAAGAAGGGGCGAGCTGGAGAATCTGCCCTTTGCCTCTGGGTTGTTAAGCCATCCAAAGCTTAGGGTGCATGGTTTTTAAAATACACATCTCTAATTCAGAATTTTTTGTGGTATCACACAGTTATGCTCTTCCACGTTAGTGTATACTCTCTTCAATATTTTATGTTGAAAAAGAAAAAATAGAAATGTAAGCTACTAGACTTTTGGCCACATGTTCAACTTTTCCTTCTGTGACTTTGAAGGTAGTAGACTGCAGATGTAAAAGATCTTCCTTCTTAAATGAATATCCTTAAGCAAAATAGTTTTAAAAATATGCCTAGTATCTTTGTTTATACCTAAGGGTTGCCTAGCTATCAGCTGCATGCATGCTTTTCATTGAACTGTGTATGTTTGTGTGTGTGTGTATACATTGGTATGGCTTCTAATGGCATGTAATAATTTCAGGGGAGGAAAGAGACAAGAGAGCAAGATAAATGTAATACATTTTTGTACTTTCTCCTTGCAATTTTTTAAAGATAAGAAGGCCCTGTTACTAAATATGAACTGGTAATTTGATCATTACCTGCTATTCATTTGAACTAACTACAGTCAACAGATACTGGACAGTGAACAGAGGGAACTCTTTTGGAAAGCCATGTAGTTTCTCCAAAGGTGATTGCTATGCTATGTGTATTTAGATAGAAGCTTTCCCATGTATTACCAGCTTGCTGCTGTCCATTTTGCTGCCAAATATTCCTTCTCTATGGTAGCATAATACTGTTACCAAGGGAACAGCTTATGGCCAACACTTACAGTAGTGCCACAAATTAATTTCACAGTTATCAGGATATAGGATGATAACAGTAACATGAGCTACTGTGAAATTACCATTGTTCCCATGGAGTTACAGTGTAATTATTACTTTTGTGATAACTAAAAAAATAATTCATATCACTACTGCTGGATGTTTGTTCTCTCTTCTCTCTGTTTCTCTGTCTCTCCCTCCTTATCTCTCTTTCCCCTTGCCTTCGTGTATTTTCTTCCTTTGTTGGTTCAGAATCTCCCTGATGTCTTTTTTCACAAGTAACAATAAAGAGTAATTTTTATACTGGCATTAAGAAAGAGTTACAGTGAAGTGGGGTGAAAACTTATTTATGTGAGTCACATCCATAATTAGGATGTTTACTATATAAGTACTAAAACATAGATTTTCCTGGTGTATTGAGAGGATATTTTAAATTTGTGATTAGTGTGGAATGAGAAATTACAGTATTATTTTCATAGAAAATTAAATCCATATGTTGAATAGAGGAATCCATTTAATGTGATTAAAAGCCCTGAAGAAAAATGAATGTTACCTAACTTCCTTAATTAGCTGTGTAATTTGACACACACACACACAAAAAAAAACTTCCTTAAGTGTCAATATTTATGTCTGTAAAATGGGGGATAATAATATCTACCTAACAGAATTGATATGTAGATTAAAAGAGAAAGTGAATTTTAAACTGTACAGTACAATAAAAGCTTTAAGATGTCACCATCATTGCTGTCTCTAATGGGGGCATCGATTGATGAAGTACTGTTTTTGTTAGTAGAAGATTTATAGGGAGACCTTAAAATCACAACAGTAACACAGGGAAAGATCATTTTTATTGCATTTTATTAGAATAATAAGTAGTATTTCATTATATCTTGGTACAACAAAATGAGACATGTAATCATTATTATAACAGTTTTTGTTTTTTTTTTTTTGCGGTATGTGGGCCTCTCACTGTTGTGGCCTCTCCCGTTGAGGAGCACAGGCTCCTGACGCGCAAGCTCAGCGGCCATGGCTCACGGACCCAGCCGCTCCGCGGCATTGGGATCTTCCCGGACCGGGGCACGAACCCGTGTCCCCTGCATCGGCAGGTGGACTCTCAACCACTGCGCCACCAGGGAAGCCCTATAACAGTTCTTTTTAATAAATGACTTCCTCAGAGAATGAGATTTCTATTCTATACTATCTTTATTGAGCATATACATATATTAAAAGTTAAGCACTCTTATGCATAGAAGTGTGTATACTGTGTTCATTGTTTATAAAAAACTGCAGTGGTGAATGCAAAATTTTATTTGCTATGTCAAAAAGTGAAATTGTTAAGATAAAGGTAAAAGTATATAAAGTCAAATTTATGTAGGAATATTTGTTCTGATTATTTGCTGTAATGTATACTATTCTCCATTCTACTTTAGCTTGCTTTTTAATATATTTTATGTATTCTTTTAGAAGGACCCACATATGACTTAACAGTTAATATTTTTCACTAAATGTTCAATAGTTGATTGCATAGTTATTTATTATTCCAACACTTTAAATTACTATCCCTAGCATTTAAAAAATTGATAAATGATGGAATAAAATAATATGATCATATTTGTTGTAGGTAGATACATTTGTTGAATGAGTGAATGAATTATGATGAATATGTAGTAAGCTGCCTCCAGTTGCTGAATCTCTTTTTAGAGAGGATAGGAAAGTACAAATAGAAACTATTTTCTCTCCTATATTTTTCTGCTACCCATTTTGAAATTACCCAAGACTGATAACTTACATAAAGGAGAATGACTTTAACTGAGTTTTCTGGTTATCTTATTAATCATCAGTTTTCTTATATTATTTTAATGACACTTATGTGTGGTGTGACATATTTGAGGCTTAGCTTCATCTTTGGTAAAATGGTGATGCTGCTGCTGAAATGCTGTGGAACTAAGTTAGAAAAAAATATATAAAAACTATTTAGCACAAGAAAGGCCAGCTGCAGACTGAAGAGTCAGTAGCAGTATCTTTCTCTTTTCTACTCTGGGAGATGGGCAAAGTCCTATGACTAAATTGGTGTCAGGAAGGTACCTCTGATTAAGGACTTCTGATAGTATAGTCTTTCTTTGTATTTAATGGGCCTACAATGAACAATTATTAGTTGAAGTATCTTTATACTGCATTATGACTGCATAAAAGTGTTAGCAGAAGAAGGTTCTCTTTGAGAGCTATTAGAAACATCAATTTATTCCCTCATTTTAAAAATACTTATAATTTTTTGAAATCAGTTTCTTAAACCCAAAATATTATGAACACTGTGCTTCCTAGAGCAATTAAGAATCAAGAAGATTTTGTTTTTTTCTCTTTTCCCATTACTAATTCCTTTTCTATATTCCTATTTCCTTGTCTTCCCCCACAATTCAACAAAAAAAGGAAGGTCTAATAAAATATTGATGTAGCTGAATATTTAACTGGACAAATTTCAGTGGTCAGAATAGTTTTAGATAAGTCTATAAAATATTTGTTTTCGTGTTGTCCACAAATGTGGGATACTGATTGGAATGAATTAGTTTAGTGTAACATTTAAATATTCTTTTTCTCAAAGAAAGGGGATTTTAAAGTAGTAAAAAGAACTGTACCTGGGGCCAATTGATTCATGAGCAGACCATGATATAGTTACTAGACTTAAGTATAGTTTCCCTGTAAGCTTTCTGCATTATCACAAATGCAAATTTCTCACTCCTTCAAAAATGTTTAGCACAGCTATACTATAAATACACACTAGACCATAAAACTTGTTACAGTACTGCTAATGCTACAGTTGCAAAAGCAGAGTACTATGGTTTCCAAGTTAAGTAGAGGTTTCATTGGTTTCAGTTTTGTAAAAGATTTTTATTCCCTCCTGAATTATAAAGTGAATCTAGTAATTCTTAACTGGGGCAGTAGGTGTTATTACCCCTCAGCGGGCATTTGAAAACGTGGGGAGGCATTTTTGGTTGTTGTCACAATGATGGGTGGGTGCTTTGGCATCTAATAAGAGTGCATCACAGATCTCAGACATCCCCGGTACAAAAAAGAGTTGTTCCTTACAAAGTATGAATGATGCCTCTTAAGAAACTGGGTATAACTGACCTGTCATATTGGGTATTTATTTATAATATATATATAACTCTTATTTAGACACTTTGGATGAACCAACTACCTATTTCCTGACTGAATGTATAAACATTAATAAAGAAGTTGTAAGCTCAATAGAGTAGCTTATCTATTTATAAAACATATTATGATAATTTAATAGCTAATTGGAAACCTTTTGATTGCAGTTTATACTAAAGCAAAGAGGGACATTTACCGTGTGATACTCGTAGATAACCTTTAATGACTATAAATGTGAGTAAATGATGTATCGATTTTTTTTCCTAATTGAATATTTTGAACTCAACAGAATGTCCTCTGTAGTTATTCTACTTTTTCCAATATAAATGATCATACATAAACCTAATATTTTGAAGAATTGTAAAGAAGGGTAAAGAAGAGATGTAAAGAGAGTAACAAATAATATTCAAATGATAGGTGAAAATAGAAAATAATCACACTGTTTTTTATTTTTTCAACATATGTTATTATCCACATTTTGCCCCCCCCCCCAAAAAAAAGAATATATTCAGGCAATTGCTCTGAAACAAATGTCAAAAAATTAAGAGAACCATATAAATCACATTGTTGCAGAATATTCTATGCCCTCCATGGAAACATGGTACTTCTGTTTGAAATGCATAGATTCTGTAGAAAATCTGTTCTCTCCTGGGTCCTGATGTGGAATACCTCCAGGCGTCGTACCATCCTTTTCAATATGTGTAAGAAAGAACTCTTAGAGACTAAAATGCTAGTATCATTGCTCTCCCTCTTGTGCAAGAAGAGTGGCCTCTTCCAGCAACACCTTTTCTGTTTAAAAGGAGCATAATCCTGAAGTCGCTTGGGTCTATGAGTAGTATCTGTTTTGAGCCCAGAGTGTAACTTTGAGACAGAATTTATCACTTTTCTCCATCAGCAGAAAGAGTTCTTTCTTAGAAATTGTTAGTAAGCAGTGGATAAATTACTGAAGATTTTCTGAGGCAGGTGAGTGAAGGATTTACAACACACATCCCAACTTCCTGTTAATGTGGATCCTTAGTAACCTCTCCCTTCTCCAAAGGCACAGCTTCCCTCTTGCACACATCCTCAGGTACTGCCGGTGTGATTCTCTGCTCTTTAACTTGATTCTCTCCCTTGCACTATTGAAGGCCGCCCTCCTTGATTTTTCAAAGCATCCGTCTCTAAGTCTATCAGAGATTTAAAGAGATATTTTTATTAGCCATGTGTTGAAGCTTTCTTGCGAATAACTAGCTGATACCAGCTGTATTCAGGGACTGAACGTGTTGATTTGGGGAAAAGAGTTGAGTGATTTGGCGACATGGAGTCCTTTGGGAGATGTATCTAAAAAGACATATTTATGTTATACTTAATTTTGTTATTCAAATATTGCTCTTCTGAGGAATTGAGAAAATTGTGAAATAGCAAAAGGAACTCAGGCCAGCATGAGATCCCATGGGCTGAGAAAGAAGTGTGGGAGGTGAGAGAAAAGCAGAAGAAAAGAAATGGGGCTATTTAAAATTTTGCTTAACATCTATAATAAAAAATATGATTTATTTTCTGGGAAGAAAAACCTAAAATTCATGTTCACAAACTATTTTCCCAGAAATTAAACTACTAGAATTTACCACACAGGTTTTTGTATCCTAGTGATCAATAGTAAGTATGTGAGTAATAGCTTATCATTCAGTTTTAGAAAAGAAAGAGATGCTGTTCAATGATTGATGCTCCCAGTACAGTCAGAAGCCTTATCATTAAACCATATCTCATATAAAGCATTTTTGAAGGAGGCTCAGCTTATATGGTCCTGTTATATTTGTTTCTGAAATATAATATGTGGATATCACTTTCAAAATTTTGATACCAAATAGTTAGCAAATTAGATGTAATATTTTAAATTGGGGCTGTTACATGAATCTTTGCCAGATTCTGGATCACTGTGAATTTATTATTGAGTGAGGATACTAATGTGTCCCACCAGTGTAGGTCATCTTTTGTATTGGTTAATGGGATTCATATTCAGCCACAGGATTTTGTGTTCAACTTGAGAATAGAGCTTGTATTTTTGCCTTTGCGCTATACTTGCATCTTGGGTGGAAATTCAGGGAAATTGGTTTTTTGTGCTTTACTAGCTGATTATTCTTGGGAAAATTAGATTAGATTCTATAGGTCTATGAATGCCATGATTATTTTTTCCTTATTTTATATCATTTATCCATTGTTACATAACAAACCACCCCAAAACTTAGTAGCCTAAAACAACAGTTTACTGTTTCTTATAATTCCTTTGGCTGGACTCAGCTGGCTAGTTCTGCTGTTCTTATGTGGGCTCACTTGTATGGTTGCAGTCCTGTGGGACCTCAGTTGGCGCTGGAATACTAGAATGGTCTCACTCACATGGCTCTCCCACATGGCCTCTCATCCTCCAATAGGCTAAACTAGCATCACATAGCATTGCGGTTAGATTCTAAGAGAGCAAAAGTGAAAGCTGCTGAGCCCCTTAAAGCCTTGTTTCAGAACTGGTTCAGTGGCACTTCTGCCACCATTTTATTGGTCACTGGGAGTCACAAATGTAGTCTACATTCAAGAGGGAAGATCCCATCTCTTAAAGGGAGAAGTGGCATGCACATACAAGGATGGGAGGGATTGCTGGTACCCTCTGAAGAAAATCTATCACATATTATAATAAAGTACTTGTTACATTGTACTGCAATGATTATTTAAACCTTTTCATTCATATTTCCCCACTGTGGTATAATTTTCCCTAGGGGAAGACTTGTTATTAAACTTTGTTTTTCAAATGTGTGCAGTAGGTGACCAATAACAGTCAATGTCAAAGTGAACTCTGTGCAGAGGTATTGATAATGATAATATCAATGTTAATGCACACTTATATTTTAGCACTTAATGTATAAATATCTTCTATTTTCAGAAAAGAACATTTTGAGAGTCATTAGCTCTATTTTTAAAAGTACGTTTCTTACCATAGTTTTACTCAATTGAACTTCTGTTTGTTCAGAGTTTAGCTTTTTTTTTTTTTTTAAAGTAAAGGACATCATAAAAATTGCAGAAGGATCATTAGTTTGAATTTTGTATCTTAGACTTCTAGTCTTTGCCAAGAATCGTTCTTTAAAGTGTTTGCTACTTCTCTGCCTACGGGTAAGTTGAATCTTGTAAATAGACCTCTTTCTTCTTTTTCATGTATTACAGAATAGCAGGGGAACCTTGCCATGAAAGACTGCCACTATTCTAAATGAAGACTAGAAATGCAGGTTGACAATGTAAGCCAGCAGTTATGATATAGCATCTTGAAACTTCTTTCTTTCCAAAGTGTCATTATGATCTATTTCACTGTTTAGGATGAAGGTCTCACTTTTTCCATTTCACTTTAGATATAGATGCAGTTATGACTTACTAAGTTATGCTTTCAAATATTTTTACTGCTTATGTGAAGTATCCTCCTGGGAAATCTGTGAAATGAGAGGGGAGGCTTTATTTTCTTCTTGAATTTACTTATGATTTGTCTTCATATATAACTTGAAATTTTTAGTAGTTTTTTCTGTAATTGAACAAAATGTTCAATTTTCTCATTACTATTGTATGAAGAATAGAAGGCAGCATGAATATTTTAAGGACTGCTCTTAGTTCACAGTGACCTGTGTATTTTTTTCCCCAAAGCCAGGGAAATAAAGCATAAATTATGAAGCTGTGATTAAGTAGTCTAGAAGTTAGGAACGTCCATGCAAAAAGAGAACGATTTACCCAATTTTCCCCCTCAGCAGTTATGCCAACATTAGCTTTTTATTTCCACCCAAATTCTTGTAGGTATATGCTGTATTTTAACAAACTTTACCTTTGCAAATTTCTGTTTTAAAAATCAAACAAAATAGGTGATAACTGCTCGTTGCCAAGATAGTATAAATTAACTCATTGGCCTCAGAATGTGTAAATTAATAGCAGCCCTCAGAAATCACACTCTTCAGCCTAAAAAGAATGATACTCTTTAGGTGTAAACTTCTCAGATGTCTATTCTAAGGTTCATTCAGAGATGAGCTAGTAAAATGACTAATATTCATATCTCCTCAGGTAGGGCCCTAATCTTGTATGAGCGTATTTCCAGGATGAGGAGGATGAATATTTAGTGGATGTTCCCTTGGTATAAAATAAGATTATCTCTGACAGATGGTGGTTTTAAATGAGAACATTACAGTAATTCAGAGTGGACTGGACACATTTTATCTTTCTGCTTTATAAAAAAATATTTGCAAGGGTGATGTCTTTTGTGTAGAAATGAAGGCTAATCACACGTCACAAATGTAAATATTTTTACATATCACCCTTTTTTTTTTTCATTTTTATGTTTGGAGAAGGCATGGATTTCCTTAGAAATATCATTAAATTTTTTTTGGCACCAACCATCATATTTGATAGGATTGGTAAAATAATGGTTACTAATAAACATGTTATAAAAAGAGAAGGGAATGCTTTTTTTAAAAAATTACCTTTGTTCTTTTCCGAGTAATAAGATTTAAGTGCCATTCATCTTCTATGAGGTTGTCTTGAGTATTTTTGGAGAAATGCTGAGCCTTTTTTTTTTTTTTTTTTTTAATGTGGCTGAGGCATATCATTGACCTAAGATTTAAAGGCCAAATTGGGCACACATTATTTCATTATTTCAGTCAGGAGGCAGTGACCTATAAGGAAAGGTCATCTTTCTCTTTCAACTCACATAAAGATCTATTAATAAACACAGAGGTGTCTGATGTGCTTGAAACTCACTGAATATTTAGGTTCTCTTTGTGTTTAGAGAACTGCTATAAAAACATATGGCATGAAAGACTACTGATGGGTGAGCGTCATTGCCTAAATGAAAGCTTTGAATCACAAATGCGTGTGAGTAGTTATCTTCTTCCACTTGGAAAATACTACTCTAAATATATATTCAAAATGAATAATATGCATAGCATAAAACAATGGCCCAAGCTGCTTCATATGATACTAGTAGAGGAAATGTGTGTTATATCTCTGGTACATACTCCAAAAGATACATATTTGATCTTTCTCATATTCAGTAAAGCATATTAAAATATGGTAAATGTTATAACAGTAAATGTTATCACCAAGGAAATAGGCATATTAATTAAATTAAATGTTTAATGGACTTCATGGTGTTTGAAGCTTGTTGGAAAGGCAAGTATATTTTAATTTTTCTGCTGTATTTTTTTCCCTTCTACAAAGTCTGAGTTATATTCTCTTTTAATGATTTTATTAAACAGCAAGATGTAAATCTAATTCTCATTACACAACAAAAATCTAACAAATGTCATTGTGTTTACTAAAGTTAGAGCTCCATGTACACCATAATTCTACATTATTTCCTGACACAAAAGTTAGCAACACAGGAATTACTTTCCCAGCTTCTGTTGGTGTTAAAATTCCTCTGGACACACTTTTTTATGTATTGTCTACCTTTGTTCCTGTGTACTTAACCCTGTGAAAAATGGGACATTAAGAAGAAGTTGATATAGATGACTGTCAAAATCACAGTCTCATAACAATGTCACTTTGGATAACATCTGTCAGCTTAGTCAGGTAATATGAATCCCTCGCATGTTTTTCATAGAAGTAGTTAGAGAGTATTCTGAAAGGGGAGCAAAGAGAGTGGTTGTGTTTTTTAATATAAACCATCTATGAGAAACAGTGCTTCCCTAGTGCCCTTATGAGTAAGAGGAAATATATAATCTGGTTGATTCATAGCCTATTGTATTAAATGAGGACCTCCCCCCACCCCGAATACATTGTGTGCTCCATTTCTTGAAGACAATGGTTTAGTCTTGTAAAATTGTATATATTTACATTTTCCTTAATATACTTAGAGACTTAAGTGTATTCCCTTGTTCTGTATGTCCTTTTCCTCTAAAGAGCTTCTTCATATATCCCTAGAGCTTTTTGCCAGGGAGACTAGGTTACTGAATAGATATCTATACTTTCAAATGTTGTTATGAAAAGCTGAAAAATTGGTTTTATTTTCACCGTAAGAGTAATTTGAAAAAAAAGGAAAAGGAAAAGCATGGCTCATGCCTAAGGAAACACTACTGCTTGGAGAGATAATGATCACTGGGAATTGAGATGTCCTTAGTTTTGCTTTTATTTACTATTCCTTCTATATTGAACATTTTTCTGTCTCTTGGGGATAGAAATTCAAATGAGATCAAATATTTCACATCAGATTGGTTATACCGTAACGTGACTCATGTTCTTGTAAACTATTACTACTACCCCTAACAAAAAATGTAAGAGGATAATAAGGTCAGGGTAGTATCAGTCCTGCTCCTTAGACCACAATTATGTGTATTGTTTCTACTCTGAACTTGCCTCTCCTAAGATATCATCTGTTGCCATGGGAAGCATGATTTTGTTAGAAGTTTGAGAGATTGTGTGGAAAAGCTGATGTTTCCTATTACTGATTTGGGGACAAGTCTGGGATTTAGGATAAAGTACTGATCTTAAGGGAGGTATGGCCTTCCATTGAACAAGTTGTCATGAGATTCTATCTCCAGCTTTATGATCCCCAAGAAATGATGCCTTCTTATTCTTGCCTGAAAGTAAGAACATCATTCCTGGGGTAACAACCCCTTCACCTTCAACCCAAGAATGAAAGTACATTTTATTTCCTATGGTCCGAGTCCACTCGTATAAAAATATTTTTTTTAAATAAGAAAGATTTTTTAAAATAAGATGATCAACACATATCTACATAAAACTGAGCCATGGAGTTCTTAATATTGTAGAAGAGGCCAATCACTTACAGTCATAATTATTCAGAAATTATTTTGTCAAGATCAAAGTTTTCTATTCTGTTTTTATGTTCCATAGTCTTGATTCTATAAGAACTAGGAACAGAATGTTTGAGAGATAGGTAACACAGGAACTATAAATGTTAACATTTTGTGCGTCTCCCTTACCCACTGCTCCCCCACTCTCCAAGAATTCTTCAGTGCCTGTCACATCACTGCACATTTCTCTAGGATTGTGCCTTCATTATGTTGATTCACATTTTATATTTTTGAGTCACAAAGAACCATAGCAACACCCTGATGGTACTACCAGCTGATATTCAGGGAATATATTCTAAGGCTTGATTCATACAGACAAATGCAGAAAAGGAGTTTAGTCATTTATTCTGTTTTTCAAATGTAGGCAAGGAAAATAGTTTACTCTTTATAAATGACTTAAGGCACTTAGTTGACTAATCCTGTTAATGCTAGAGTGGGTATATATACAATAGTAGTATGATTCTATGGCCTTTTTCTGAGTGGGCCTTCCCCACCTACCCCCTTGCCTTTTCACCACTTTCACTTTCTGTGCTTTTGTTGGAAGTTTTAAATGTAAATAGGCAACTGAATGAAATTGGAATGCAGCTTGGTAGGGTGGGAAGAAAAGTGTGTGCACGGCAGTGTCTGGAGCAAACGGGTAATTCCCAATGCAGATGTTTTACCTGCAGATAATCAAGAGCTCTCTGTGGTAGACTTCCATTTTCTGGGAAAGAGGTAGCTACTAGGATGAGGACCTTCCATAGAGCATGTGACAAGCAAGGCTGCAGTGACTGTCATCGTTTATATTGTGAACCACAGCAGCTCTCTGGTGCCACAAAAGGAAATGGGATGATGGTGTGAAAAGAAAGGCGAGGTAAAACGACTTGCAAAGAAGTGAGGATTGTAGAAGTAGTAGTTATGAGTATATCTCCTACAGTGAGTTATGTAACTCACAGAAACTGGGCAGTATGAACTACACCTCCTGCATAGAGGTTCTTTGTTTGCAGTGGTTTAATTGTGCATCTATTAGCGGGAGAGGATAAGAAAGAGAGAAAGTGGAAAATAATGGCTGGGTTTCCTGCCTCAACATCTTAAGTTCCATCTTTCTGTCCCTTAAAGTTTCCTTTACAATGTATACTGAAGAGTACATTCTACTATTTAACTTTTGTGCCTAAAAGCTTTATCAAGGGATAAAGGACTGGAATGAGACATGGGCTGGACACAAACATGAATCAGTTAGTCAGAACCCCAGTATTCTTACTTTCTGTATGATCTTAGGTAGCTCTCTGAACCTTTGTGAGGCTCAGCTTTCTCATCTGTAGTGCTGGGTGTAAAGATGTTTGTTTCTTATGAATGATGTGGTTGTTGTATTTAAATAACGTAAAATTTTAAGCATTTGAAAAGTGGATAATATTGTTAATAAAATACTGCTTATTGTTGGTTAACCACATTAAGATATGTTATTACTGGTATCGAAAAATGAGAGTTGACTTGCTACAATCATTTATATAATTCTTAGGCTTTATGTAGAAGAGAAGCAAACAATTTGTGTCATTAAGAAGCTTTTAGGAAATTATTTATACTACAATTCAGTTTAGTGAGAAATTTATGAATGCTCATGGGGATTCAGTGATCTCTATCACACCATCATTAAGACATCATACCCAATGGAGACCATTTATGACATGATTCAGATTCTTGATACAAATCATTGTCTTTCAGATTTTGTAGGGTATTTTTCCTGCCCTAAACTAGACTTCAGCTATAAAAGAAATGTTTAGTGATGTTTAAGGAATGGCTCTGTGTAAATAAAAATGCATGGTGTATGTTATATGGTAGGTACTCAACTAATGTTTTTATGCAGCCATAAGAGAATGGATGGACAAATTAACACATTCCCAGTGGCACCTCAGAAATAGTGAAGCTTGAACTCTAAATATTGAATAATTACATGTCCAATTTTGTGAAAAGCATCTTATGATCTTAAAATCTTAAGTAATTTTTGGTAGCAATAATATATCACAAAATTACTAGTTTTTGATCTTTGTATACATCAACGATTAAATCTGGCCACAGTATATTTAAAATTATTATGGTAATTTCATATAATGGATGGAAATAAAAGTCTGCAATGGAGATACAGGTGGAGGTTTAGCCCTAGCAGCACAGCTAGGATTGCTATATCATGAATAAAAATGCTTGTTTTCTGGTTTTCTGTGGCTGTGTGCTCCAAGCAGATTGCACCATTAACTGTTGTGAGAGATGGCTAGTCATGCAGTAGTCACAGTCATTCTGGACATTATTAAGCTTCTAGAATGATGTCTCATTTCTTCATTCTGATATTATGTTAAAGATACAATCATATTGCCGTTGTCTTTACATTTATTGTGTTCTCTTAGAGATGTGGTGTTTTCTTTACCTGGAAAAGCATCTGGTATCTTTATTTTTATTTTAAAATGTCAGTGAAATTATTCTGAGAATTGAGCAACCAAGTATTTAAAGCTGAACATAAAGAGACCCATGCAATACGATTTATATGAATTCTTTATTTGCCATTTGACAAGTTGCATGTTTCCATCTGGCTTCTTTTCAGTTAAAAGAAGGAATAGAATGAGGTTTTGTAGAATACTACTTGCTTGGTAGAACTTAGAATATACCTCCTTCCGAGTTGACAGCTGTTGCAGTATGTTCAAGAAGTATCCATGATTTCTTCCCTGTGGCGTCACCAGGTGCTGCAATGCCTAGAAGAGTTAACGTGGCACTAACTTTTACAGATGTCTCCACTGGTATCCACATGTAAGAACTCTCTTGATGAAAACTTTGGGCAAACAGCAAGTCAGTAACTAAACTAAGCAATGTGTTATTGAGCACAAATTCTTTTTTAAAGTTTTGTTCCTTTGCTCATAAATTT
The DNA here is from genome assembly GCF_963924675.1 of Phocoena phocoena. Classification (NCBI taxonomy): domain Eukaryota; kingdom Metazoa; phylum Chordata; class Mammalia; order Artiodactyla; family Phocoenidae; genus Phocoena; species Phocoena phocoena. The sequence continues at coordinate 86,463,038 of NC_089219.1, read as the reverse complement.
TAAACAAAAATAGACAACTTTAGTGAACTGTCAACTTTTTCCCTTAAAACTATAATACCACAGTCTTTATTACATCCTTTATTTGTTTATCCTTCATTCATAATTTAACTTCAACTGAGCATTTCACTGAAATATTTTTGTTAATAATTCCGTTTAGTTCAAAGAGAGCATGAGGGTGATTATAAAACTACAGCACAATAAGTTAATACTGTTTTTCCTAGATTCTCAGATATCACTGATTTAAAAATATCTTTTTTGAGAGAATACTACTGTATTAATTGCAATTATAAAATACAACTTGATTTCAGACGCTTTATTGAAATAAAAATGTAGAAATTAAGTCATATAAGTAACCATTACATATCAAGCACTCAATAGACATTAAGTATCTCTAATCATTGTCTAATCATTACGACAACTGTGTGCAAAGAAGGTATTTTAACCCTGATTTATGAATGACAAATCTATAGTTTACCCTGGAGATGGAGTAATTTATCAGGATCCTGCAGCTAGTAAAAGTTAGAGCTGGTTCTGGTTGTTCAGCTTCCAAAATCCATACTCATTCCACAGTACCAAGTATATACATAAAAATGAAAGTAAATGGTACTATCAGGCCAAAGTAAAAATAAGGCAGAAAAATAAGGTGTAGCCAAGAGTGATAGTAGAGTACAAAATGCATACAGTGACTTCTTATATACTTAATAAATATGAACCATAAATTCATCTATAAGTACCTTAGGAGCTAATGCAAAAAAGGAAACAAAACCCAACACAGACATGAATCACTGGGTCCATAGAGAAAAATAAGCCAGCTGCTGGATAAAAGCTTCACATTTTCTGGTACAATAGAAATTTCTACTGTGGAAACAAAAAGAGGATTCTATGCAAATCAGTACTTTAATTTGTAGTAGTAATAATACTTATTTTGTTTTACTATAAATTTCACATAATAAAGACTTTATTCAGGTATACCGTCTTTCTTAATTTTAGTGTCTCTTTACCCTATACTTCCAAACAGAACCATTGCAATTTTTATATCTTTTGGGTGTGTGTATGCAGTATGATAGATACAATAAGGGACTAAAGCTTTGGATATAACTTCTCAAACTATAATTGGAAAGTAGACTCAAAATTTAAGTCCATTGCTAGCATGCAATCAGTTATATCCTGGTCTCTTGAATTTAAAAATGCTTCTTACATCATGTCATCCAAATCATTGTGTTATTCAAAATCTAAAAATATTATTTTAAATATAGCATTTTTCTCTCAGTCTGTTTTCAGTAGAGCTAGGAATTTTATTTTGTTTGTTTATTTTAAATTTTAGATAATTTCTGTACTTCATGGTCATATTCCTGGCAAGAGTTTATTTTTAAAACAGAGTTTTCTGAAAATTAAGATATAAAAAGAATTGTCATAAGGTGGCAGTGTGTTTCAATGATAACCATCAGTATAGAAAGAGAGCTTGTTGCACCAAGTGGTTCCTTAACCATTGTTGTGCTGTACATAAAAATTCACTGTACCTAAGGATTTTTTTGGTTTGTTTTTTTTTTTTTTAGGAAAATTGAGCAGCTATTTCTTAGGGAATATGTGGAAAATTATCAAAGATACTACCCTTTTGAGTTTTACCGTTGCTAACTCCAATTTGTTAAATAGGTTTATGTATTCACTGCTGCATAAAGGGAAACCTTTCCCTTCACCCTATGCCTATATACAATGACATAACAGTGAAATATTTTCTATTATAATCATTGACATGTTTTAGTGAGAAGTGATAACTAAGTTTACACATTTTAAGAAATATATCTTAGGTTATAGTAATTTTGAATGTTGAGAGTAATAATTATAATTTTCATTTTGGTGGTATTGAATACAGGAGTTTTTGGACATGGTTTAATAAACAGCATTCGTGTGTGGAGAAGTGATAGAAAGAATTTAAGCTTCTTAATGAAATGGACTAAGTTTAATTTCCTGCCTTCCTATTCATTAGCTTTGAGATATTGAGCCAGTTACTTTGTCTCTGAGATTTTTCTTCTTATTAGTAATTTGGAGATAATAATAATGTTTACTAAATAAGGCCATTGAAAGATTAAATGAGATGATGTTATTGATGTGCTTACTAAACTTTGAGATATTTTGTTAATTATTATTACAACCAAAGAAAATATTTTTTTATTTCTAAGTATTTTCTGATGTGACCTTACTTGGAGAACACATTTGAGGTTTATCACATTTAGTTGTCACATTATTATGATATGGTACATAATTGCTACTTAACCATGCAGTCAAGCTAGAACAGCAACAGAAAAACAAAAGCATGTGTTGCTTATCATCCCTCATTTATCAGCGCTTCAACATTTTTCACTTATTACCCATATTATGAAAGAGGTTACTAGGACATAGAGGACATGATCTCTGTCCTTAAATACCTTCCCATCTGGCTAGAAAAATAAAACTGGAAAAGAAATGGTAAGACCTGTGTTATGGCCTCAGTTCTGCCATTAGCTAGCTTTGTAATCTTGAATATGTCTCTGTGGTTCTGTTCTCTCATTTGTAAATTGAACTTGATAATCTGTAAGGTCCCTTCTGGCACTTCTATCTTAAGAACATTTCATACTATGAATTTGCAAATAAGTAAGCACTGAATTGCATGTTAGTGAGTGAATGTGGAGTAAGGAGAAATTAATGTGGGCTTGGGTGTATGGAGCATCTTTGACACTGTTTCCAAGAAACAGATTTATAGTTGCTCATAAGCAAAGGGAAAGTCATTTTCATTACAAAGTCATTTTTTCTATATTGCAAGTGAAAAATCAGACATACATAATATGAAAAAGCCTGGCATATATAAATTTTAAAATATTAATATTTTAAATAATCTGGGTTAAAAATGAATCATTATGGATTTTCACTACCAGCTGGTAGGTGGCAAATAATGACTACCCAGGGAAGAAAATGAAGAAAGACATATAAATAAATAATTATTAATTGTAGTTAGTAGTTTAATCATGGTAAATAGTATCCAAACTTCATGTGGTATTTAAGATAATTTCGTTAGAAGTATATAATATCTGTCAGAAAACTTGAATACTACTTTAATTAAAATTAAAATGTAGCCTTTTCCAGCCTTTATGAACTCTTAAGGAGATATACTAAAAATGTCAAACCTTACAAAAACTGTGACAACTAAGTCTGATGGACAATTTAATAGTCTTGAAGAATTACGTACTACATATACATCAGAAGGAATTCCCCTAAGAAAACTTTGGCCAGGTTTCTTATTTTTATTGTGCCTGAAATTTATATCATAAAGACTGCCTGAGACTGAGGGAGGAGGATACTTCATTGCTCTAGACTCTCGCTCCTGTCTCCACCATGCCTCCTTCCTCCTTCTACATATAGGCAGATCTTGAAAGTCCTAGAGAAACTGGATAGGAAGTCTTCAAAACTAATCAAGTCACAGGATCTTCTTTGAAAGGTAGTCCCAAGATAGTCACAGGACTTGGTCATGTGAAGCAGATGAACTCTGGTAGCAATGCCTGTAACTGTTACCCATCATCTTTTGTTTAAAGATAAGTACATGGGGCTTCCCTGGTGGTGCAGTGTTTTGAGTCCACCTGACGATGCAGGGGACACGGGTTTGTGCCCCGGTCCGGGAAGATCCCACATGCCGCGGAGCGGCTGGACCCGTGAGCCATGGCCGCTGAGCCTGCACGTACGGAGCCTGTGCTCCGCAACGGGAGAGGCCACAACAGTGAGAGGCCCGCGTACCGCAAAAAAAAAGATGTTAAAAAAAAAAAAAAAAAGATAAGTACATAGCCGTGCACGCACCTTGGAAGAATTTTAGGACCTCAACACAGTTATGAAGGCATGACTTCTATGAAAAAAGAGCAGAATACAGGAAGAGATAGGATAAGGGAGAGAGGGAAGACAGAACTGCTAAGAATCTAAAAAATGAAAAATCCCACATTGGAGACAGTAATGAGTAGAACTAGGGCTAAAAATATAAAATAAAATCTGTGATGAAAAGAAGAAATTTGAGCAGTTTTTAATAATGCAGATGAAAATTATAATGTGTAACATGAGACAATCAATTATATTAAGGATAAAACGATGGCCCAATATATATGATTTCAGTGGTTCACTCAAAACGTTTATATTCTAGCTACATTCTAGGTATACTAGATCTCAGTCAATTCTCTAGGGATACAGCAATGAACAAAGTAAATATTGTACCTGCTCTCACAGAGCTGACATCCTGTGGAGGGATGAAGAATTATAGACACGGGGACATAGAAATATATAATATGTTAGGAATGATAAATACTTTGAATAAAAAGAGCAGAGTAAGGGAATAGAGAGTAGGGGGGCAGAAATAGATGTGCCCCAAAGAGAAAGCAAAAATGTGGAAATGAGACAATAATCAGAGGCATAATAGAAGAATATTTTATTTACCTTGCAGTAATTTCTTTTTCTTTTTGTTACTGTCAAATTATTGTACTGCAATAATTAATAAAAGTTCTATCAATATCTAGGCCAAAGAAACAGATTATAAGAGGGGGAAATATCAGTCGGCTTCACACATCTTATTTTCAATTCCATATGTCAGAAGACAGTGGAGAAATTCTATCTATAGAATTTTAAGGAAAAAATATATTGTGTTTAATAATTTTATAAAAAACCAAGATGTTTATCTATGGTAGTGATAGAAAGATGTTCTTAAACTTTCAGGTGTTCAGAATATATACCGTTTAACCTATTAGGGAACGTTACTGGAAAATGTTTTCCAAGTGAATGAAAAAAATTGAGAAATCAAGAATTGGAGTTTAAAATATCTTGGGTACAAGTGAATGTAAAAGACAAATATTCTTGAAAGAATAGGTTATAATGAAAACATGTCAATATAATGATGATAATTTGCATGTAAGACCCCAGACTGTAATAATGAAGAATGAGTAATTATGGAGTAGGGAAATTAAAGAAGTCAAAAATATACAATTTTACTTTTAACTGACCAGGAGAAAAATTGGTTCACTTATGCTATTAAATAAAACACCAAGAGAGCAACTAGAAAAATTCAAAGTAGAATATGTGCCTTGTAAAACATTGGGGAGACAAAAAAAAAAAAAAAAAAAGAAAGAAAAATGTTATGTACTAATTAACACTGCACTATTTATAATGAGAAAACTAGTAAAATTAGGATGCTTGATAGAAGCTCAATAGTAGTGAGAAATATGATAGCAGTAGGCAAATCAGTAAAAATTAATGAAGATATCAAATAAAAAATGAAAAACTGATAACTCAGTCTAAAAGCTGGTTCTTTGAAAAGATAAATCATTTATTTAGATAGACCATACCAAATGGATAAAAATAAATTCTATGAAACATAAATTCAGAATATTAGGAATGAGGAAGGAGATCTACCCATAGATGCAGAAAAATTACTAGTTATTGCCCCACCTGAGGCAGGGCAGGAGTATTTTTTTTAATATAAATGTCAAATAGCTCTTTAAAGTTGATAACCACTGATGGATTATTAATGTGTCTGTTTCCCATTTACTTTCCAACAGTGGATACTTTTTAATACTTGCCAATCTGATGTGGGAAAAATTACATTTTGATTTAACTGTAAGTTTTTTGATAAAATTAAGCTTAAACATTTAAAAATATCTCAAATGGATGGCCATTTGTTTTTCACAATTGCCAATTTATAGTGTTATGGTCTATTTTATCTACATACACACAAACAAATATATCCTATATGTATAGATGTATATGTGTGTGCCCATATATATTTATATTTTAGATTTTAATGTTTTAAGATGTATTAAGGATGTAATAAATGTAAGAAATAGAATATATGAATGAGACTTTTGCAGTAAATAAATTGTTACACTGAGATTTTGGATATCATATCTAATATATTTCATGTCATTTCCTGTGCTTGATCTAACACTTATAAAGATTTATTTACAAGAGTATTATGAATTTTCCCAGTTTAATAAAATAGAAATGACTGTTATATTATCCAGTCATCCTAGACAGAGCTTATATCAAAAAGCTGTCATGAGGCTTCCCTGGTGGCATAGTGGTTAGGAATCCGCCTGCGGGTTCAGGGGATGTGGGTTCGAGCCCTGGTCTGGGAAGATCCCACATGCCACAGAGCAGCTGGGCCTGTGGTCCGCAACAAGAGAAGCCACCACAATAAGTCTGCACACTGCAATGAAGTGTAGCCCCTGCTTGCTGCAACTGGAGAAAGCCCACGCGCAGCAATGGAGACCCAACTCAGCCAAAAATAAATAAATAAATTTATTTTAAAAAAAAGCTGTCATGAAAATGTAGTGTGTTTTCTAGTTACTCAAAATAGTATGTTCTCATGTAAGGTGTTAGTCACAATTATCTTTTTTTAAAAATTGAACTATAGTTGCCACATATCATGTTAATTTCAGGTGTGCAACATAGTGATTCTACATTTAAATACATTATGAAATGATCATCACTGTAAGTGTAGTAACCATCTATCACCATACAAAATTATTACAGTATTATTGATTGTATTCCTCATGATGCATTTTACATCCCTGTGACATATATTTTATAGCTGGAAGTTGGTACCCCTTAATCCCTTTCACCTGTTTCAGCAACCCCCCACCTCCCTCCCCTCGGTGACCACCAGTTTGTTCTCTGTATCTATGGGTCTGTTTCTGTTTTGTTTAGTTTGTTCATTTGTTTTGTGTTTTATATTCCACATGTGAGGTCGTACAATATTTATCTTTCTCTGTCTGACTTCTTTCACTTAGCATAATACCCTTTAGATGCATCTGTGTTGTCTCAAATGGCAAGATTTCATTATTTTTTATGGCTGAGCAATATGCCATTGAGTATATATATACCACATCTTCTTTATCCATTCATCTATCAGTGGACACTTTGGTTGCTTCCATGTTTTGCCTGTTGTAAATAATGCTGTAATGAAAATAGGGGTGCTTTTTATTCCAGTGGGTATTTTTTCATTCACATGCACAACATTAATTATGCAAATATGTATTTTTATATGTTCTAATTTGGAAAATGTTGGTACTCATAGAAAAACTGCATGCAAAAGTTTTAAAAAACTTTTGAAAAAGTTTTGTTCTTGAATAGTTTATTAAATATATCAGTCATTTCCTTATTTACATAGCTTAAATAATGACATTTTATCTTTTCTAATAGCTAAAAGCAATATACACACATATATCATACTGCTACAAAAACATTTATTTTCATTAACTAATAGACTTTTATTAATCAACTGTTGGAAATGTAGAGTTATACTGATAATAATGTTCACATAAAGCAACTAGGGTAACGTAATCTCTGAACTCAGGCAACTGCAGTTTAGTTATGGAAGCGCAGCATGAACATGTTAATGAGCAGTGATACTTTGCATTTACAGAGCCTCCTGCCAAAACACTCTTCCTTCCGGGTCTTCCGGTAGCTGTTTTTTTAATATCATTTGGACTTACTTCAAATATTGTGTCTTAAGGGAAGCCCCAACTACCTAATCTAAATGATCCTTGCTCCTGTTAGTCAATTGCTTTTGTGTGTGTGTGTGTGTTTTGTTTGTTTCAAAGCATTTATCAGTAGCTAAAATCATATTGATGGTTAATTTGCTTACTGATTTATTCCTTTATTTTTCCCAACCTCCACTCCCACTCAAAATGGAAGGTTTAAAGTGGAAGGATGATAACTTCTTCCTAATGTCTCCTATTTTTTGTTTTATTTCCCCAGACACTGTGTTCTTTATAAGTTATGGAGAAAAATAATGTTTGAATATTTTAAAGTTATTATCCAATGTGGAATGAGCAGCTAATTTGTGGCAGAAGTTTGAAAATATGTGCATCTATATTTTAACAGCTAAGAAATATTTCTAAATTAAGCTCACATTTGACTTCGAGATGTTTTTTCTCAAAATATATTGAGTGTAGTCTTGAGATCTTGTCCCACACTTTGACAGTGTCAAAAATTTTTTTTAATCTAAAAATGTAATGATTTAACAGTCACCGTCTCATAATTGTTCACAATGAACACATCATTACTCAATGACAAATGTTTTCCAACCTGGTATGTTAAATGTTGTTTTATAAATCAAATGTATGATGGAGATTATTCTTATGCTTGAAGAATGTTGGTAAAAAATTGAGGAGTTTTTTAAAGTTAAAAAACCCATGATGAATTGGTTGAAACTTGATGTTATATTGCTTTAGAAAAATTTGTATGATTGTATCCAGCTCTTGTATTCTTTGAGCATGAAAATTGTTATACCAGAGAGTACTTCATTTCTTCCAAAAAATCCTTTTCCTTCCTGCAGAATAGTGCTAGTAAGTGGAAATCAAGGCAAGACTGGCAATTTCTACCTAATTTGTAAATCTGGGGCATTCTGTCAATAGAAAGATGAATGGCTATAGGAAGTCATCTTATAAGTTATAACCTAGTAAAGGATATTATTTTGGCAATTTTATATGAAAAACTGAATAGAGTTTTCATTTTTAAAATCTAATGATCTTTATTTTTTATCTGGGGGGATTATGTGATATAGTTAATATTATAAATATAATTTTCTTATTTCTTTTATTACTATATGACAAATATTTATCATATCTTGATAAAATAGCTTGTATTTTGTGAAATTTGGCTAAATTTGAAAGAGCTCTCATTTAACCTTCAATAAGTGGTAGACTGATATGGACTTTTCCTTATTAGGAAAAGATGCATTTTGAAATAAATATTTGTGATTTTGGGAGTCCTACAGGTATAAAAAGTAGTTTTACTTACAGCAAAAAATGTTGAACATTTATCCCTCTTGTAGTAGGAATTTAGCTTTTGTAATTGAAATATTTCCATTTTCACACGTGAAATAACTGCTTAACTGCTAAACTGCAAGGAAAATGACTAAATTTAGAATGTGAAAGGATACTTGAAATTTTTACATTATCACAGATCTTAATGTCTTCTAAAATGCCAATAAAAAGGATGAGTGAATTTCTTTCACTGTCAGTCTATGATTTGTGGGAAATTCTTGCCTATAGAATGATGTTTGGCAATGCTTGCTTGCATAAAAAAGAGTATTTAGAATCAGCTAACATAGAAATAAATGCTGTTAAGAGCACACTTAGGGTAAAAGTACATTTTCTGCTTCCCAGGACTATAGGCTGATTACAGTGAATTTTAAAATTATTATGTTTAATACACAAATATGCACACAGTACTTTTTAGAAAACTGTAGATTATGTGTCTCCTGGCATTACAAAATCTAGAACTTTTAGATATAGGAAGATGCTTGCTCAATAATTTCCATAATTAGGAAGGGATATACGTACATATTTGAGAGAATCCTCAGATTCCCAGAACTTCAGAGGAACTGATTGCTCTTTTTCTGGGTCATCTCCTTCTTAAATTGAGCCATTATAAATTTATTCATGGAAACATTTAAGTAAAAAGTAGATATTGTAATAGTGTGTTTTCTCTTAACTTTGTCAAATCTCAGCCTCTCTTTTGTGCATCGGCAGAAAGAACAAAGTCATAATATGAAAGAACCTAAAATGACCATCTTGTTCTGGCCCTATTTAAAGAGAGGACTGTTGAAATTAATTCTAGATGTTGTTAAAAATTTGGATGTTATTTAGTCTGCATTTGAGATTTTTAGAGGATCATTGCATGTATCAATTAGCTATTGCTGCATAACAAGCAATCCCCAAACTCAGAAGCTTAAAACAATAGTATTTATTATTGTACATGAGTATACTTACACATCCCATCAGGGCTAAGTTTTGCAGATAGCTTTGCTGATCTTGACTAAACTCTTTCACATGTTTGAGGTTGGCGGCCTATTGGGAGGTCCGGGTAGCCTTGGCTTTTACAACTGGACTCTCCTCCCTGTGGTCACTCATGTACTAGCTCATCAGGCTAGATAGGAATTGTTCACACAGGAATGGCAGAGCTCCAGGAGAGGGGACATAAGCATGAAAGATCTCTTGAGGCCTAGCTTCAGAACTGGCACATGATTTGCCACATTCTCTTGGCCAAGGCAGTTCACAGCATCAGCTTATATTCAAGGATTTGGGAAATAGATCTACCCTTTGATGAAAGGAGCTGCAAAGTCACATTGCAAAGGGTGTAGATATGGGAAGGGGTGAAGAAACTGGTCCATTTTTCTACCACTCTATTATAGACCATTTCTTGCATCAGTTACACATGTCTCTCCCAAAAGCAAAATTTCCTCACTTCCAACTCAGCACCATCAGAAATCTTGTCCAGTTCTAGTATCATGTTAGTTACAGGGTCTCATAAACTACATAAAGTTCTGATGTGATTCCTCAGATGCAGCTTCAAAAGGGGGGAAAATGAGAGGCACCAAACAGTCACTGGTGCACAGTAATTCTGAAACCATGCTGGAAAAATATTATCAAGTTCCTCAACTCCAAAAATAGGAAATGTTCCTTGATTAGGTCCTGACTCTTCCCCTTGGGAGTAAGTTTCCAGTTCATTGTTCCCCATGGCCCCTTCTCAGATTTTTGCTCTGCTCTTTGTGATGTCCTTCCTAATCTGTTACTTTTCTTGGATACTTCTGAAGAAATACTTCTCAGGTCCATTTTGGGACCAGAGTAGTTTTCTTAGGCTTATTCCTCTCATAGAAAGTTAGAGGCCCAGAAGATGTTTTGCAATTTGAACAATTTAAATCACTTTTATTAAAGGTTGGTGGCTCTTTTACCTATGAAACTTACTATAAAATTTTATGGGCTTTCTCTATGTCTGGTATAGTTTACTCTTCACCACAAAAGCCAAACCACAATCGTTTTCCAGAAATGCTTCTCTTTATACACTTTTTTTTATTGCTTTTTTCTTTTTTTTTGATTTGGTGTCTGTGAGACCACACCTTAAAGATCTCTAGAAGCCCATGTCCTCGTCCTCATCTTTTCTCTCACCACTGGACACGACTTAATTCTTTTAGAGATCTTAGCAAAGGGCCTTACAACCTAAGCCTTGATTTCATTGTACTCCTTGGGCCTCATTTCACTTTGAAAATCTTTTGCCAGCTGGGAAGACTACAGATGGGAAAAATTTTATTTTCAAACTTAGCTACCCTCAGCTTCACTATATTCCCTTTAAAATTGACTTGCAAATGGACAAGTACCTTCTTGGTTCACTCTTTATTAATATACCTTAAATGTAGTAAGACCAACTGACATTCTGAATATATCACCTGAAAAATCATCTTGCCAAGATCCATAAATTCATTAGGTATATTATAATATCTTGCTTTAGATTTACTACAGGGCAGAGTGTTACATTTGCTGATACAAAACACAAGTCACCATTATTTTTCCAGCATCCCTAATAATTCCAGCACCTTCCCAGCCTTTACTAATAATTCTCTTGCCATTTTTCTATCTTTTGTAAGAATTTTCCGCCTCTGACTACCTCCTCATTGTAGAGCCAGTGCCACATATTTTAGGTTTTGTTATGATAGTACTGAACTTCTAGGTACAGTTTTCCTATCAATTAGCTATTGTCACATAAAAAACCACCCCCAGCTCACTGGTTTGAACAATGTGCGTATATTACTGCTTACCAGACTATGGGTTGGATGGAGAGTCCAATAGATTGGCATTAGCTTTGACTGATTGGCCAGTTTTTGCAGGAGTTGTTAGTATGTCCTCAAGAGTAAGGCTACCAGAACAGAGCCCGCATTTGGGCTGAGCTGGAACTCCTGGCTTGAGGTCCCTCTCCTCTGCCATCACCGAGCTGCCCCTGAACCCCAGGACATGGTGGCCTCACTCTGCTGCCGGATCTGGAGAGGTCCCACTGATTGAAGCCACAACCCTCCTGGGGACTGCGGGCTGGCCACGTGGCTAACAGGGTCTTGGTGCTCCGACCGGATGTCAGGCCTGAGCCTCTGAGGTGAGAAAGCCTAGGTCAGGACATTAGACCACCAGAGACCTCCTGACCCCACTTAATATCACTTGGCGAGAGCTCTCCCAGAGATCTCCATCTCAATGCTAAGACCCAGCTCCACCGAACGACCAGCAAGTTCCAGTACTGGACACCCCATGCCAAACAACTAGAAAGACAGGAACACAACCACACCCACTAGCAGAGAGGCTGCCTAAAATCATATGAAGTTCACAGACACCCGAAAACACACCACTGGATGTGGTGCTGCCCACCAGAAAGACAAGAGCCAGCATCATCCACCAGAACACAGGCACCAGTCCCCTCCACCAGGAAGCCTACACAACCCACGGAACCAACCTAACCCACTGGGGGCAGACACCAAAAACAACGGGAACTACAAACATGCAGCCTGCGAAAAGGAGACCCAAAACACAGTAAGTTAAGCAAAAAGAGAAGACAGAGAAATACGCAGCAGATGAAGGAACAAGGTGAAAACTAACCAGACCAAACAAATGAAGAGGAAATGGGCAGTCTACCTGAAAAAGAATTCAGAGTAATGATAGTAAAGATGATCCAAAATATTGGAAATACAATGGACAAAATACAAGAAACGTTTAACAAAGACCTAGAAGAACTAAAGAGCAAACAAACAATGATGAACAACACAATAAATGAATTTAAAAATTCTCTAGGAGGAATCAATAGCAGAATACCTGAGGCAGAAGAACAGATAAGTGACCTGGAAGATAAAATAGTGGAAATAACTACTGCAGAGCAGAATAAAGAAAAAAGAATGAAGGGAATTGAGGACAGTCTCAGAGACTTCTGGGACAACATAAAATGCACCAATATTAGAATTATAGGGGTCCCAGAAGAAGAGAAAAAGAAGGGGACTGAGAAAATATTTGAAGAGATTATAGTTGAAAACTTCGCTGATATGGGAAAGGATATAGTCAAATCCAGGAAGTGCAGAGAGTCCCACACAGGATAAATCCAGGAGAAACACACCAAGACACATATTAAATCAAATTATCAAAAATTAAATACAACGAAAAAATATTAAAAGCAGCAAGGGAAAAGCAACAAATAACATAAAAGCGAATCCCCATAAAGTTAACAGCTGATCTTTCAGCAGAAACTCTGCAAGCCAGAAGGGAGTGGCAGTACCTATTTAAAGTGATGAAAGGGAAAAACCTACCACCAAGATTACTCTACCCAGCAAGGATCTCATTCAGATTTGACGGAGAAATTAAAACCTTTACAGACAAGCAAAAGCTAAGAGAATTCAGCATAACCAAACCAGCTTTACAACAAATGCTAAAGGATCTTCTCCAGTCAGGAAACACAAGAGAAGGAAAAGACCTACAATAACAAACACAAAACAATTAAGAAAATGGGAATAGGAGCATACATATCAGTAATTACCTTAAATGTAAATGGATTAAATGCTCGAACCAAAAGACATAGACTGGCTGAATGGATACAAAAACCAGAGCTGTATATATGCTGTCTACAAGAGACCCACTTCAGATCTAGGGACACATACAGACTGAAAGTGAGGGGATGGAAAAAGCTATTCCATGCAAATGGAGATCAAAAGAAAGCTGGAGTAGCAATTCTCATATCAGACAAAATAGACTTTAAAATAAACACTATTACAAGAGACAAAGAAGGACACTACATAATGGTCAACTGATCAATCCAAGAAGAAGATAAAGCAATTCTGAATATGTATGCACCCAACATAGGAGCACCTCAATACATAAGGCAAATGCTAACAGTTATAAAAAGGGAAATCGACAGTAACACAATAATTGTAGGGGACTTTAACACCCCAGTTTCACCAATGGACAGATCAGCCAAAATGAAAATAAATAACAAAACACAAGCTTTAAATGCTACATTCAACAGGATGGGCTTAATTGATATTTAAGGACATTCCATCAAAAAATAACACAATACACTTTCTTATCAAGTGCTCATGGAACATTCTCTAGGACAGATCATATCTTGGGTCACAAATCAAGCCTTGGTAAATTTAAGAAAATAAAAATCATATCAAGTATGTTTTCTGACAACAACGCTATGAGACTAGATAACAATTACAGGGAAAAAAAACTAAAAAATACAAAGACATGGAGGCTAAACAGTGCTACTAAATAACCAAGAGATCACTGAAGAAATCAAAGAGGAAATCAAAAAATACCTAGAAACAAATGCAATGAAATCATGACGGCCCAAAACCTATGGGATGCAACAAAGAAGTTCTAAGTGGGAAGTTTGTAGCAATATAATCCTACCTCAAGAAACAGGAAAAATCTCAAATAAACAACCTACCCTTACACCTAAAGCAATTAGAGAAAGAAGAACAACCCCACCCCCCAAAGTTAGCAGAAGGAAAGAAATCATAAAGGTCAGATCAGAAATAAATGAAAAATAAATGAAGGAAACGATAGCAAAGATCAATGAAACTAAAAGCTGGTTCTTTGAGAAGATAAACAAAGTTGATAAACCGTTAGCCAGACTCATCAAGAAAAAAGGAAGAAGACTCAAATCAACAGAATTATAAATGAAAAAGGAGAAGTAACAACTGACACTGCAGAAATACAAAGGATCATGAGAGATTACTACAAGCAACTATATGCCAATAAAATGGACAACCTGGATGAAATGGACATATTCGTAGTAAAGCACAACCTTCTGAGACTGAATCAGGAAGAAATAGAAAATATTAACAGCCCAATCACAAACACTGAAATTGAAACTGTGATTAAAAATCTTCCAACAAACAAAAGCCCAGGACCAGATGGCTTCACAGGTGAATTCTATCAAACATTTAGAGAAGAGATAACACCTATCCTTCTCAAACTCTTTCAAAATACAGCAGAGGGAGCAACGCTCCCAAACTCATTCTATGAGGCCACCATCACCCTGATACCAAAACCGGACAAAGATGCCACAAAGAAAGAATACTATAAGCCAACATCACTGATGAACATAGATGCAAAAATCCTCAACAAAATATTAGCAAACAGAATCCAACAGCACATTAAAAGTATCATACACCATGATCAAGTGAGGTTTATCCCAGGAATGCAAGGATTCTTCAGTATACGCAAATCAATCTACGTGATACACATATTAACTAATTGAAGGATAAAAACGATACAGTAATCTCAATAGATACAGAAAAAGCTTTTGACAAAATTTAACACCCATTTATGAAAAGAACTCTCCAGAAAGTAGTCATAGAGAGAAGTTACCCCAACATAATAAAGGCCATATATGACAAACCCACAACCACATTGTTCTCAGTGGTGAAAAACTGAAACCATTTCCACTAAGATCAGGAGCAAGACAAGGTTGCCCATTCTCACCACTATTTTTCAACATAGGTTGGAAGTTTTAGCCACAGCAATCAGAGACGAAAAAGCAAAAAGGAATCCAAATTGGAAAAGAAGTAAAACTGTCAGTGTTTGCAGATGACATGATTCTATACATAGAGAATCCTAAAGATGCTACCAGAAAACTACTAGAGCTAATCAATGATTTTTGTAAAGTAGCAAGATACAAAATTAATGCACAGAAATCTCTTGCATTCCTATACACTAGTGATGAAAAATCTGAAAGAGAAATTAAGGAAACACTCCCATTTACCATTGCAATGAAAAGAATAAAATCTCTAGGAATAAACCTACCTAAGGAGACAAAAGACCTGTATGCAGAAAATTATAAGACACTGATGAAAGAAATTAAAGATGATACAAATAGATGGAGAGATATACCATGTTCTTGGGTTGGAAGAATCAACATTGTGAAAATGACTATACTACCCAAAGCAATCTACAGATTCAGTGCAATCCCTATCAAACTACCAATGGCATTTTTCACAGAACTAGAACAAAAAAATTTACAAATTGTATGGAAACATGAAAGTTTCCGAGTAGCCAAAGCAATCTGGAGAAAGAAAAACGGAGCTGGAGGAATCAGGCTCCCTGACTGAAGACTATACTACAAAGCTACAGTAATCAAGACAGTATGATACTGGCACAAAAAAAGAAGTATAGATTAGTGGAACAGGATAGAAAGCCCAGAGATAAACCCATGCACATATGGTCAGCCTATCTTCGATAAAGGAGGCAAGAATATACAATGGAGAAAAGACAGCCTCTTCAATAAGTGGTGCTGGGAAAACTGGACAGCTACATGGAAAAAATGAAATTAGAAGACTCCCTAACACCATACATAAAAATAAACTCAAAATGGATTAGCGACCTAAGTGTAAGGCCAGACACTGTAAAACTCTTAGAGAAATACATAGGTAGAACACTCTATGACATAAATCATAGCAAGATCTTTTTGACCCACCTCCTAGAGAAATGGAAATAAAAACAAAAATAAAGAAATGGGACTGAATGGAACTTAAAAACTTTTGCATGGCAAAGGAAACCATAAATAAGATGAAAAGACCACCCTCAGAATGGGAGAAAATATTTGCAAATGAAGCAACTGACAAAGAATTAATCTCCAAAATATACAAGCAGCTCATGCAGCTCAATATCAAAACAAACAACCCAATCCAATAGAGGGCAGAAGACCTAAACAGGTATTTATTCAAAGAAGATATACAGATTGCCATCAAACACGTGAAAGGATGCTCAGCATCACTAATCATTAGAGAAATGTAAATGAAAACTACAATGAGGCATCACCTCACACCTGTCAGAATGGCCATAATCAAAAAACCTTCAAATAACAAATGCTGAAGGGGGTGTGGAGAAAAGGGAACCCTCTTGCACTGTTGGTAGGAATGTAAATTGATACAGCCACTCTGGAGAACAGTATCGAGGTTCCTTAGAAACTCAAAATAGAACTATTATACAACCGAGCAATCCCACTACTGGGCATATACCCTGAGAAAACCATAATTCAAAAAGACATATATACCCCAATGTTCATGGTAGCTCTATTTACAATAGCCAGGACAGGGAAGCAACCTAAGTGTCCATTGACAGATGAATGGATAAAGAAAGTGTGGCACATATATACAATGGAATATTACTCAGCCATAAAAAGAAACAAAATTGGATTATTTCTAGTGAGGTGGATGGACCTAGAGAGTGTCATACTGAGTGAAGTAAGTCAGAAAGAGGAAAACAAATACTGTATTCTAACACATATATATGACATCTAAAGAAAGAAAAGGTTCTGAAGAACCTAGGGGCAGGACAGGAATAAAGATGCAGATGTAGAGAATGGACTTGAGGACATGGGGAGGGGGAAGGGTAAGCTGGGACGAAGTGAGAGAGTGGCATGGACATATATACACTACCAAATGTAAAATATATAGCTAGGGGGAAGCAGCCACATAGCACAGGGAGATCAGCTCATGCTTTGTGACCACCTAGAGGGGTGGGATAAGGAGGGTGGGAGGGAGATGCAAGAGGGAGGGGATATAGGAATATATGTATACGTATAGCTGATTCACTTTGTTATACAGCAGAAACTAACACAACAATGTAAAGCAATTATACTCCAATAAAGATGTTAAAGAAGAAAAAAATAAAAACAAGAGTAAGGCTACTGGCTACTCTCCTGCTTATGTTGTAAGCCCACCTGTGAGGTGTGAGTTTTTGACTAGAGATGGAATTTGGAAATTATTGAGTGGTATACTTATGTGGTATTACCTGCCACAGGTGCTTGTGTTCTACGGCTGATTCTGTGTCCTATGAGCTTGCACCTGAATTTCTCAGATGTCCTACCTTAGTGTAATGGCTGTTGAGTGTAGTGACCTTGAGGTGGTCCAATAGCCTGTCTGTAGCCACGGCCTATAAAAATGTATTAAAGAAAAAATTTCTTCAGACATTTTTCTGTCGTATGTTAAATAATCAAGCAATGAAACGTAATCTGCAAAAGCATTTCCTTCCCACAAACTCTATAAAGAACTCCCAGAAGTTTATGACAGTGTCATATATTAATGCTTAAAACAAACAGCAAAGAACCTCATCAGAGTGAAAGTTAAATGTTGGAGAACATTTAAATCTATCACTGAATGGTAGGGAAGTCAAGGGATTTAAACTTATAAGCCTCAGAAAGGATGAATCTTTTTAATGTTTTGTGGCAGGAGAATATCATTATAAAATAAGTATTTAAAGATTTAGGAATTCCCTGGCCGTCCAGTGGTTAGGATTCTGTGCTTACACCGCAGAGGGCACGGGTTTGATCCCTCATCGGGGAACTAACGTCCTGCATGCTGCCTGGTGCTGTCTCAGGAAAGCTGAGTCATTTTATCTTATACTATATTTTAATTTCATAATGCTAGAATTTTATATATGGATAGAATAAATACCATATGCATGTAACATTTTTTCTCTTTCTATGCTTTGTTCTCTTTTCTTGTTTTTCTCTTCTTTCTTTCTTTCTGTATCCTTCCTTCTTGTCTCATTGTTACTTTTTCACCCTTTTATCAGTTCTTTTCCTTTTTTATTCTGTTTTTTTTGTTTTTCCTTTTTTCTCAACATTATCACCTCTTCCTTCCAGTTTCCTGTTCTCCTTTTCTCCCCTCTTTCTCATGCTTTCCTTCTTACCTCAACAGATTGTCAGCAGTGTTTTCTTATTATTTTTTATATACAGTGTTATCTTACTTTATGTTAATTCTAAATTAATAAAATATTTAGTAGCTATTAGTAAAAGCAATTATGACCTGATTGGAAAAAAAAGTAAAATCCTTGAGGATGTTTTCACACACAATAAATGCATGCTAATTAGGTTGGTATGAAGCTTTACTTTCAGAGAGAAATAAGATTCATAATAGATGTTTGAATGAATATTGAGAATCTTAATATCCTATTTGGATTTTTAAATCCTCATTTCAGATCCCTGGCATAAATCAAAATAATTGAGTTAATAAATCATAATAATTTAAAATATGCATTATCTTTTTATGATGCATTCTACTGCTATGAAAAAACTTTTAATTAATTGGCAAGATTATTGAAGACAGTTTAACAAATTTGAGCTCCTACTATGTGTGATAAACTAGCCTAGGAAACAGAATATATTATTGGATATGATAATTAAGATCCTTTCTCTTTCTTGATTGAGGAATTCAGAGAAGTGATAGTTCAGTTTTGAGGGAGATAATAAAATCAGTCGAAGAGGTAGATTGGATGTGCTTTTGCTAGGAGGAGGAAAGTTGAGGGGAATGATAGAAGAACAAGAGGGAGAGACTTGTAAAGGTAATTTAAGAATATCATACTGTACAGTTTTAAAAAGCATTGGTTGCATGTAGGGGCAGTGAGTGGGAGATAAATGAGATGGTAGATACATTAATTTGTTTATCTAGCATTTATTAAGCCTCTGCTATTAGCTGGGCACTGTGCTAGGTATAGAGTGATGCAGAGAGGCATAAAAGTGGGCACTGCTCTGAAAGTTTTACAGACTAGAAGGGGAGACAGCTGGGTAAATAAATTAGTTTAACCAAATACATAAACAGAGAAAGGTAAGACACAATGCGGGCATTGGTCTTTTCTTTCTTGGTTAATCAGGAATGTTAGAGACTGCTGTTCTTATTGGGTATTCAAGGGGATGGGGAAGTAACATTTATTAAGCACTTACTACATTACAAATATTTAGCAAGACTGTAGGTATTTAATCTCCTTTTGTCCTGATAATAACTCTATGAATCCCCTTGTATAGATTCAGAAGGTGAGGCTCACAACAGTTGTGACTTGTCACATTAATAAGTGGAAAAGACAGGATTTGAACCCAGATCCATTTGATTTTAAGATAGTACTATTTCTATTATCATTTTTCAAGAGTCTGCACTTCATTTGACAGTTATTAGAAAATAGTATGACTGCCATGTAATAATATGATTGGAGATATCCAATCATAGTGAAAATAAATAATATTCTGGGTAGTAGGTAATAAGGCTTTATGCTAGGGGGACTGGAAGGAAATAATGAAGATAGGAATACTTGTGGAGAAAGAACCTGAGGCCAAGAAAGAGAGGATTCAGAGAATAACTAAAGAAGTTTTGACCTAAGTAATTTTTTTAAATATGGAAACTAAATCAAGTAAGAGAAAAGCTGGGGGAAATAATGTATCTCTTTCCATTCCTTTTACTACCTGTTTGCTCATGACCTCATCATGACTTGGCAGGAATATGACAGTGACCTGTTGTTCATTCTTTATACTGACACCAGAATTAGTTCCTAAAGAATCCTCTGAATAGTAATTTCCCACTATCTGTTGTACAATGATGTTTAAACTCCTTATCCCAGAATATAAATATATTAATCTTTTTCACTGTGTGCTGTAGGTTATATGAATTCTCCAGTATCATATTACAATTGAGTAAATTTCTCTCTGACTGCATCCACTCTAGAATGTGTCCCATCTATTATACTTTCATTTCAACGACAAAACTTCCTATTTCCTGTTTTTCTATTTGGTCATTTTCAATATCCTCCCATTTCTTTTTCATTTCTGCTTGTTTTTGTTTCATATGTTATTCTTTTGTTTTTAAGGAATGGTATTTACTACTATTTTTTTTACAGTTGAATTTTTAAAATATTTCTTTATTTTATTATTTTAATTGGGGTATAGTTGCTTTACAAT
The DNA here is from genome assembly GCF_963924675.1 of Phocoena phocoena. Classification (NCBI taxonomy): domain Eukaryota; kingdom Metazoa; phylum Chordata; class Mammalia; order Artiodactyla; family Phocoenidae; genus Phocoena; species Phocoena phocoena. The sequence continues at coordinate 86,442,488 of NC_089219.1, read as the reverse complement.
GTTGTGTTAGTTTCTGCTGTACCAGCAAAGTGAATCAGCTATGTGTATACATATATCCCCCCTGTTTTGGATTTCCTTCTCATTTAGTTCACCACAGAGCATTGAGTAGATTTCCCTGTACTATATACAGCAGGTTCTACTCCATTATTTTATTTGATTATGAGGATTATAAACATAGTAATCTTGAAATTTTCAGATTACTCTGTATTTTCACTTTGTAATAAATTCAATTCCTGATTACTGGCAGTCTTTTACGTAAGTTTTTCATTGTCTGCTTTTATACATTTTGTGTGTTTGTGTATATTGAGTGATTGTTGTGCTTGTTTTTCTCTTGATGAAATGTGTTTTTCTTCCCTTCCCATGTAATAATTCCATGGTTGCCTCGATATGGATCTCATGTCTTCTATTGGTGGCTCTGGAAGTTATCCCATAGTAATATTGTGTTGATGTTGTATCTGTGGTAACCACATGAGGGGTGGCTTGACCCATGTCTTAGAATCAAGTCTGTGTTAGCTTCCTTCTATCTCTCTTTGGCATAAAGCTTTATATGAGTCTTTATTCAAATTAGCACAACTCTCAGTATTTTTCTAATCCCTTACCTGGTAAAGGTCCATGATTTTAAGCAGAGAGTCGTATTCCAGTCCCCCATCTCAGGTGGGGCACTTTTGGTCTCAGTTATATCAAAAGAGTTGATTCTAGGCTCTCTATGCTTGCTTCAGGGCCTGGAGCCCATCAGACCTGTTGCTTCCAATCTGCTTGCTACTCTGTGGTTTTGTTTCTTTTCCTATCCATTGATGTATCTCAGTTGTTCTTTAGGTTACCTCTGCACTTTTAACATATGTATATATGGAGGGAGGGAGACGGGGAGGCATTGAGAGAGAGAGAATGTCATGTGGCTATTTGAAATGAAGATGAACTTCAAATCATAATTTTACAATGTCATTTTAACCAAAATTCTTAGAAGACTAGTAAAACTTAGTTCTAATCCAGACTATATTTCTGGACAGTTTTTTCTAGCTGCTGCTTCTCAGGTACCTGTTACTCTAACTTTCCTGTAGAACAGCTTTTTCAGGAACACACCATGTAGTTTTACGTTCCATGCCTTTTCTCATTCTGTTTCTTCCACCTAATACCGCCCCACCCCGCCTCCCGCTTTCATTCTCTCTCTGTCACAGTCATTGTTCTTTAGGACCAGATTGATTAAATGCCACTTTCTGAAGAACACTTCCCTTGACTCTCCCCACTATAAACTTATCACTGCTTTCTTTTTGCTTCTGGAGCATTTTGTACTATCTTTTAATTTATCTCACCATATATAGCCATGATTAGGTGTTTAAATATTTGCTGCCCAACAATATGGTTATTGTGTAAAGTCATGGATCACATTCTATTCATTTTTAAAACCCTGGTGTGTGTTTGTCACATGGTAGGTACTTAGAAAATGCCTGATAAATAAATATGATGTTATTGCTGAAACAAATTAGAGTCATGTGTTTTCTTAATAGCCTCTCAGTTTAGGAATGTGAGTTTAATACAAATATATATGTATACACATATATATAAAAGATTATAGAAGGTGGCAATACAGTATAAAAATTGTGTGTCTTACAAAATTCATCTAAAACAAAATACCATTTTTTAAAAAAAATGATATGTAGTGGTTTATATGCAAAATTAAGCAAAAATATAGTTTCTTATTTGTCTTCTAAGAGAAATATACCAATGTTAATTTAGACAAATGCTGTTTTCCACTATTATGTAACTTTATGGCTAGGAAGGAAAGGAAATATCAAAGAGAGTGGTGAGGTTATAAGAAGCCACATGAATAAATCTGTTGGATTATCGAAGAAGAGATAAGCATAATATTAAAAGGCAATTTGGCAGTGAAGACTCAAAATTCAGGATTTTAGCAATTTTAAGAAGTGTAGACTAGAGACGGAGAGAGACAGGATGACAGAAATAAAAAATCTGACCTAATGAGTAGTCAACAGATCTTTGGAGTTTTAGGGCCTTAGGAAAGTTAGTGAAATATTTCTGAATACCAACCCAGCAAAAGGTGTATATCTGTGGGATTCAGTAATTCTGGCTTATAGCTTGGGCAGCAAGTAAACAAAATACAGGTCAAATGACTTAGTCCCCGAGAGACATGCTCCAGGTAAGGTGTTGGTGGGATGAGTATGAACACCAGCAAACAGAATGTGTAAGTGAATCCATGTCTGTTTTGAATAGCTACTTGGGCTTCAGCCCTTCATGTACATTATTAAATTCTCATGATTCTAAGGTAAGTATTATCTCATTTTCCAGATGGGAAAAGGTAGGCATAGAAAGATTAGGTGGCTTACCCAAGCCCCACAGCCTTCAAGTAGCAGTGACAGGATATAAGCCCATATTTTCCGGCCCCAAACTGTTTTCTTTGGATACACTTTCTAGAAAGGAGCTTGACCTCTCCTGTGCAGGAGACTAAAATGGCATGATGGGGCTTCCCTGGTGGCGCAGTGGTTGAGAGTCCACCTGCCAATGCACGGGACACGGATTCGTGCCCCGGTCCGGGAAGATCCCACATGCCGCGGAGCGGCTGGGCCCGTGAGCCATGGCCGCTGAGCCTGCGTGTCCGGAGCCTGTGCTCTGCAACGGGAGAGGACACAACAGTGAGAGGCCCGCATACCGCAAAAAAAAAAAAAAAAAAATGGCATGATGAAGATAAAAATAAATGGGAACTTCAGGTAGAGGCGGTCAGTTCCTAACACTTAAAAATGGAATTAAATACCTTTTTTAAGGACTTTTTAAATCCCAAATTAAGTCAGACTGCCAAGAAATAACAGGGTGGAGGAATTGGAAACGTTCTATATCCTCATCACTTAATGTAGCTGAACATTTTGGACCAGATCAAGGTTGTCAAATATTTTACCATTTTTATTACTGTGGGTTGGGTTTCTTTCATGTTCTTCACATTACTTTTAAAATAAGCGTTTCCATGTCACTAATGAAATTTTAGGACAGGTCTCACTATTGGGTTCAAACTATGTTTCATTTATTAAAAGGTTCATTTCTCTCATTTAAAGAAAATTAGAGTTTAAAATTTTGGTGATCTTTTATTGACTCCCCAAACTGAAAACTCAATGGTGTTTATACTTTTTCTTAAGAATTTTACTCTCCTAGTCCCATAACATTTGAGAAACATGTGAAGAGGACATCAGACCATGGCCCTTTTATGTTAGAAGGCACTTAGAGACCACTTCATCATACACCCATACCTTTAAGATGAGAAAACTGAGGCCTGATCAGGTTAAATGATGTGATCAGGGTTATATAATTTGTTCATAACAGCATAGGAGCCAGAAGTCACTCTTTGTCCAGTGCTCTTTCAATGCAGAGGACAATTGTGGATTAGATTCTTGAATTTGTCTTCCCCTGAGAGTTTATTTTTAGGTGTCTTTGCCTCATGACTGAATCACTTCATGTTGGGAAATGTCTGCAATGAGATGATCAGTCAGGGGCAGGTGTTCCTTTTTCTTGGGTAGTGTATATTATGGGAATTCAGTAGTGCAGACAAAAGAAATGGTTAGTACCAAGCTGCCTTTGGGGGCATTCATTTGGTAAGGCTATGTGGAAAATGATAATTTTTCTCCTAAAGAGGTTGTACAATTTCATCTTCTTGGAATCCACAGAGAAACTTTGTAAATATTATAAATATTTCCTCTGGAAGCAGATGTATTTAAGATGCCTATTTTTCAAGTTAGCTGCATCATAAATACTGTATTTTAATCTGAATTATAGCTCTCTAAATTACTTTTAAATATATGAAAAGGGGAAAGTCTTGCTAAGGCAAACATATTCATTCCTATTTATAGTAATGTGAAGTAAATTACCTTGTAAAAATTTTAATTTTCTCAAGATAGAAATAATATAAGCCCTCAAGAACCAAGCAAGTGCATAGTCTTCTTTTTATTACTATTTTTATTCATTTATTTATTCAGCAAACATTTTTTGAGCCCCTGGTATGGCTATCTGATGGAAGTCCCAGAATAAATCTGAAGTCTCCCAGCCCTTGTTAGTCACCCTCCTGCTCACTTCCTGTTCTAGGCACCAGCATCTTCCTTCAAAACCTCCACCCTCTGAGCCTCCTGCCATCTCACAGCATTTGCACGTTTCCTTTGTCCCTTCCTCTCCTCGCTTGGGGTAACTCCTACTCATCCTTGAGATGGCAGGAAGACTTTCCTGATCCCCTGATCCCACCTCTCTATGATATTATAATCCTTCTTCATCTTCAGTGAAATGTTTGTTTGTTTAACCCTAAGCTACAGAAAGGAACTGTGTCTGTTTTTTTAGCCATTATTTTCTCATGACCTTATTCCTAACGGATGCTCCATCAATATTTTTCGAATGAATGAATGTCCCCTGAAACCTATCAACTATTTGGGGATATAGTTAGTTTAAAAAATAATTATAGTGTGAAAAATGTGGGAATATGAAGTAAATGAATAACCTTTAAGGAGGGAAAGGAGGTAATTGAGGAAGCCTTCTCAAGAGGAGATGATACCTATTCTGCATCCTGAAGGGTGCCCAAGAATTTGCCAGACGAGGAATATGAGTGAGGAGTCATCCATTTTATATTGAGGGAAAAGTAAGAGCAAAGGCAGGAAAATGGAAAGAATATGGCATGTTTAAATAAAAATATTGCTTTTGTATCAGCATTACCAAAATCAATACTGTACTGTCGTCTTATATATAGAACTTTACCAACACCTCTTCAATAAAAAAGGATTTATGCACTCACTCTACTGGGAGAACAGATTCATATCTTCCTAGCTTGTAAAGCAATTTCCTCTCCGTGGGATTGTTCTGAAAAGTTCACCTTAAAAAAATATCAAGAAGGGAATAGGTGGGACATTTCACAGCTTGAATTAAAAGGTAGTACATAAGAAAAATTATTCTCTAAAAATATTTTTGAAAATAAGTTTCTCTTCCTTCTCTTTCTGTTTAAAGTAGAAAATTTAGGTTTCCCATCATATGAAATGTGTTCATGTATTGGAAAAATATCCATTCTAGATGTGGGAAATAAAAGAGGCAAAAAAATTATACTCTATCAGAGGTACTTCCCTTGACAAAGCAAAATTCATTTGCCTCCCTGCCTACTGTCACTACCCTAGGCTCCAGTACCTCTTTTCATTGGTAACATATAAATTTGCCTACACTAACTACCCAAATACAGAATTGGTTACTAACACAGTCTCATTAAAACTATTACTAGTGAGCTAAAGAAGAGATCATTTGGAGAAATGAGGTAATGATTGCCAAGTCATTTCTAAGTTTGACCCATCATGCTCGTAGGGTATCTGTAGAGATCAGTTTATTTTTGGCTTTGGGGTGTGGCTGCTGTTTTCATTATAAACCTTATGGATGCACATAACACATCTTACATATTTTATTTCATATAATCTGTCATGGTTACACATTCTATTTTTATTCAGTATGATACCACTTCACTTCTGTATTCCACAAACTCCCTTGAAGTGGCTTGGAAGATATTCTTTTAAATGTTTTCTACTTATCATTTATTAAGCAACATTGTTGTTGGTCTTCTTCATAATTATCTTACTTGGTTTTCACAGTAACCTGTGTGGTAGTCATTATTTTACAGTTTCATCTTAACATTGCGCTTCCCATTAGCTGTGGAAAAACAGTGCTCATTTATTCCATTGCATTCTCCATTGTTCCTAGGCAATAATGATTTACAACGGTGATTTACATCATTGAGCATTTATTATGTGGCAGACATTAAGCGTTTTACATGTATTAATTTATGCAGTCCTCCCTATAGTTGTATGGTGTCTAGCCTATAATTAGCAAGTTAGATGAGGAAGCTGGGGGCACAAAGTATTTAAGTAACTTTTCTAAGATCACAAAGCTAGTAAGTGATAGAGCTGGATTTAAGTCCAGAATCCATCAAACTATATTGTCTCTTATGGTATTGTGTTGTGATGAGTACCTACTGGCTGGTGTGTGGGTAAAAGAAGAGAGATCATTTGAAAGAGATGATGTGTTTGTGATTGAGGTGAATCTAAAAGTAATTGGGCAGAGAGCTCTATGCTACTTTCAGTAGATAGTAGCAAATACTTCCAGTTCCTCACCTTTTCTATCTTCCTCAAGCCCTGTATTACTTGGCCTATCCACAGGGACACACCTATACACACGTAGACACACACACACACACACACACACACACACACACACATCCTAGAGAAACAAATCTGTTCATTGTGTCCTTAGCATTATACTAAGAAAGAGGAGGGGACAGATTGGGCAAGTATGTACATCCCTCATCTTTCCATTGCCACACCTTCGCATCATTTGAGAATGTGTATTTATTTGTCTGACTTCTCCACTGTGAGCTTCTTGAGGGCAGAACCCAAGGCTTTCTCATCTTGTTTACTCCAGAATGCAGCAGTAATCCTCAGCAAGTAAAAAGTGCTCTATAGATATCTGTTGATTGAGAAAAAAGGGAGGGAAGGAAATGAATGAAAAAACAAAGGAAATGATATGTTAAGTTTCCATAGACCACAAACATATATAAGTTATATTACTTCCACTCAAATTCTTCATTTAAATTTCTTAAATTTAATGGTACTTGTGACAAACTGTGACAGCACTGTCAGTATTATAATGCATTTCACTAGAAGCGTAGTCAATGGAATTTTCCAGTTTTATAAAAATATATATGATGTGCCCTTAGCTTTTTATTTTGCTGTTTTTAGAGTTTAAATAATATTTAGCTGCAGGCAGCTAGTTTTCATGACAATGTTCAAGATGTTATTTCTGAACATTGTGTCCTTTGGCTTCTAGGCTAATTTTTTTCAAAATATTCTGATAATGATCAGACCATCATAACAGTTCATTTCCAAGCAGTGCTATTACCTGAAATCTTGGTCCACCTTAAGATATGAATTAAATTAAGAAGATTAAACATTTATATTCTTATCTGTTTTTCTCTCATATTCATTAATTTCCTGAAATTTCTGCATATTCTTCATGTGCGACGTCAGCATTGACTCTTAGGCATTAAACTCCCAAGTACTGAAATAGTGTCTAAGTCACTTCACACAAACCCTAGTGGGAAGTAATAGTGGTCTGGATAACATCTTTAACAGAACAATTTTGGTCTTAATTATTTTTTTGCCACAATATATAATGTTCCAAATGTTATAATTATAGTGACATTATTTTAGGCTGGTCATGATTACAGATGTTGAATATATTTTTAGTTTATCTATTTTGACTCATAGTTGTATCTGTAGGATGTTTCTAATTGCTTTTATTTTGTCTATCTGGTATTTCTACTGAAAAGATTGATCTTAGTGATTTCTGTAGGTAATTTACATATAAGAAAAAGCTTTGTAAAGAATAACATGATCTCTAAGTGTTATTGCTGGGTACCTTGTAAAGCAAATGAGGAATTTTGTTAGATTGCATTTGAAGCCAGCCATATATGGCATATATTATATAATAATGACTATAACATATATGGTTTTCTTATACTATATCAGAAACTTTCTCAAGTTCTCTGGGGCTCCTGGCTATCATTATGAGAAATACTGCAGAAATGAAATGATGATACCTACAGACTGGACTTTGGAGAAAGTCACACCTGGATAATAGTCCTGAATTCAGCTTTCACAACCTGTGAGGCAAACCCTGACATCACCATACACTATTATGATTTTAGAATGAAGTAGAAGAGAAAATTGGGAACCCCAGGACTTTAGGAAATGTCTATTAACTTAATAATCACCAGGATCACAGAAATAAGCAATAAAATATTTCAAATCTAAATCAGAGAAGAAAATTTTGTGCCTTACTATCTTTAAAATGAGAATAACAACAGTATCTACCTTATCAGGTTCTTATAAAGATATAGTGAGTTAATATTTATGTCTACCTCACTGAGTGGTTATGAAGATTAAATGAGTTAATATTTATAAAACACATACAATAGTACTAGCATATAGCAACTTCTACACAAGTATTTATTAAATAAATTAAACCAAATATAAATATTTTTCACTGTAAGTGTATGTTATTTACATAAGTTTGAAAGTCAATTATTAAAATAAAATAATTTTTCCCAAACATTAACAACAATAACTGGCATATACCCAAAGTTCTGGTTGTCTTTTTCAGCTACGTTAAAATGAATCTATTTTCAAGCAGACCAACAACAAAGACAAGGGACCCAACCATTTTCTCACTGGAGGAGGAAATAGTAGAGAAACCAGAAAATCAACTGTTATAGTCCAATGTGTTAATTACTTTGATAAAGAAATCCACAGGGTGCTCTGGGAGATCAGAATGGTAAGAACCAGGGGGCTTCATGAGAGACAGCTGAGATGAATTCTGCAGCAGGTTTGAAGTGCGGCTCTTCAGGCAAGGGACGAGCCTGTTGGAATAGATAGAGGCTGAAAAATGACTTGACCTGTTCACAGAACTGCAGAGTTCTAGAGTGGGGCAGGTGTTGCAGCTGGAGCTGGAGGAGTGCAATAGACAGGGGCCAAGTTCAAAGGTCATTATATGCCAGTTTTCCCTTTACACAGGAGAATGTCATGATCGGATACAGGTTTTTAAAAAGATCACCAGGATTGTGTAAAACACTTGAAAAAATTTGTGCTGAATACAGTTTTCTTTTACTTGGGGTAATCAACATAGATTTAATTAAGTAAAAGGAATGAATATTTAAATTTAATTTAAAGTGTGTTTAAAAACTTTTACTTTTAAAAAAGGAGGAGTGACATTATTTTTATGAAATAAAACTTTCAGATAAATTTGTGTGGGCTCCACACTTGAAACTGAATACTAGTTCCAACAGGAAGAAAATTCAGATATGGCATTTGCTCTCCAAATCTGTTCTTTCAGCACCTAAAGTATTGCAATCACTGTTGCACTTACAAAGAAAAAAAAAAAACTGAACAAAAATCTCTATTACATGAAGTAAGTCCAGTATATTTTTGAGTCAACGTCTTCCAAGTAAGTTTCAGTAAATTCTCTCCTTCGCCGGCACAGAACTTAGAACATGGTGGCTTTTTAATAAATGTATTCCTACATTCCTGCTGCACTTAGATAGCTGAGATTTGGATAAATTTAAATACTATTATTGGCAAATACTGTCTTATAATTTTAAGGCCAAGTATTTTATTCAGATGTTGTTTTAACTTAATTAATGACTCCCTCCAGCACTTGTGAGGTCACTCACTCACTCTTTTTTTTTGGCCAGACCTGACCCTTTGTTCTGTTAGCTTTGTGAACCACCAGCTACTCAGAAGTATACTTCATTGTGGTCTTCCTATTAAAACCTTCAACTAGCCCCTTGTAAAACTTAAAGAGGATATGGGAGCATCGTAGGTTGTCTTTGGCCTTGTCAATTCAAATGACCAAAATGAAAATTACACAAAATAATGTGATTTTAGTTGCCAAACAACATCTAAGTCTTTTTAAAAAATTTTTATATTACATGTTTTATTTACACATTGCAAAAAATTCAAATAATATAACATTGTAGAAAGTAAAATCTATCCTAAATCTTAGTCTCCATGCACTTAAGTAGGTTTACACATTTACACAAATGTTCTTTTTTTTCATGATCAATATATCCCACATATCTAGGAGTTGTAGTTTCTCTTTTACATGTTTATTAGAAATCAAGATCTGTCAATATTACTATTATTATTATATTTTTTCTGAAATTGCCTGAAAAAAGTCATAAAATATAAAGCTTTTTCAGTTTTGACATTTGCTGAAAATTTTGCTTTTAGAGCATCTATGACTAATATAAATTACCTTTTTGGGTTGCCCTTCCTAAAGGGGCTTCATTGGCATTAAGATAAACATACAACAGGTGTCACGAAGTTTGAAAATATAATTTGCACAGCATATGGACATGCTACGAAAAATAATTTCTTCTTTCTAAGAAGCCTGAAAGGATTCTCAGTATAAATCAAAGAGTTTATGACACTACTGGGGAAACAGTCCAGGTGAAACAAGATTATTGAGTAGGAGGAAAGCTATAATAAAAACTGTCAGTACTGTCACCTAGTTCTCCCTAAGGTCTGTAAAGGATCAAAAGTGTATTGAGCATCATGTAACAGATGTCTAGAATGTGAGGGGAACCACAATTGTGCTGATCAGCAATATACTGGTTTGAAAAATAATTACATATGGCTTGTTGTAGTTAAAAATGGTAGGCTAGACTATAAAATGTATTGTGAATCTTGGGTTTTTGAAAACGACCACATGCTAACTAAACGTGTAACTGATCTTTATTATGGATGTATGTCGTCACATGTATTCAAATTAAAATGGTATGTAAAATATAGGTATTTTCTTATTTGCAAACAGTTACCTAAGGAAATATTTTATTTGTGCATAGATAGCATATTTTGTCAGGACAAAGTGCTACCCTACCCTGGAGGGTAAGAAATACTTTGTCACCATCTCACCAGGTGGCAGCAGTTGAAAAGGGGAAGGGAGAAATATGCCTTATACAGGCATTGAAAATACAGAAGTACTAGGAGATAACGTGTGGAGCAGGAATGAAGGAAAGCCTCTTTCATCACATGGATTCTCATATTTGCTAATTGCTTTTGTTAGTTACTTAGTCAACTATACATCCATAATAAAGATCAGTTTACATTTTTAGTTAGGATATATCCATTTTTCAAAAGCACAAACTTCACAGTATACTGAGTTGCCTAACCTATCATCTTTAATTTAACTGATTTTTGGGAGAAGAATATGTTTGCCTCATACTATTAGCATGAAGAAACAACCAGAAACCTCATGAGGAAAGGATGCTGTATAAATGACTTTGGGTCACTAATGAGATTGACATGTATTTTAGCCATTTAATTCCTGAAGAAGTGCACTGACAGGAATTTTCCATAAACATTTGTGAGTAATACTGAGAACCAAAGATGGGTTATGTAGTCTCTGCCCTGGATGAACCCATAATCTTTTTTTTTTAATGAATTACATTAGGCAACAGAATTTCTTTTCCTCTCATTCCTTTTATTCGTTCATTCCTCCTATATTATTGGGCAGGTAAAATGTACATGGTGTAGTAGCTGCTGTGTGGAATACGGAGAAACCACATATGCATCCATAACTTGCTGTCAGTATCAAGCTCTAGTAGACTCATTGGTCCATAGTAAAATCCTACTTGTTCTTCAGTCTCCAGCATAAGTATCTTTGTTCGAGAAGGCTTCTCTGATTTTCCTGAAGTATAAATACTTTTTCCTACTTCTGAAATCCCATAAGGAGAAAATGAAGATTTAAAGCATATATTTATGTTTGTCAGATATCCACTACGTTTAATGTATGTAAATAACTGTAAAACATTATACTGTGACTCTTCACTGACCCCTTTCACATTAAAGGAGAGAAAGCAATGCATAACTTTTCAGAGCATTTTGAGAGTTATAGAGAATGCCTGTTAAGTAACTAAAGAAGTACATACTATTTGGTGTAGGTGTATAATATTTAAACATTCTCACAACAAACCTCTGAAGTACAAATTATTACCTCCATTTTCATATGAGAAAACTGATCCCCAGAGAGGTTAGGTCATTTGCCTGAAGTCTTAACACCAGTACAGTGAAGTCAAGAATTAAATATGGGCAATCAAGATCCAGAGCTTGTTCTCTTAACCTCTATGCTATGCTTTCTGAGGTAATACATTTAAAGGCTTTGGACAAGCAAGCACATTTGAGCACTTAGTAATTAATATTAGTGTACACATAAGTCTGGGTGTGTGTACACACACGCTCTATATATCATACCTATACGCTATGTATAATCTGGCTTGTTTATGCTGCCTATATTTAGTATAACCAAGTCTCACAAGTAACCCTATCCAGCTACATGGCTTATCACCCTCTCATTACTGCAAGAGAGAGGAATCTCTTTATCTTCTCGAATCTGGCCATCTTCGTCAATCCCTTTAAATACTCTCAATCCCCACCATCTTTAAGGTGGATTAAAAAATGGTTTCCTGGGCTTCCCTGGTGGCGCAGTGGTTGAGAGTCCGCCTGCCGATGCAGGGGACACGGGTTCGTGCCCTGGTCTGGGAGGATCCCACGTGCCATGGAGTGGCTGGGCCTGTGAGCCATGGCCGCTGGGCCTGTGCGTCCAGAGCCTGTGCTCTGCAACGGGAGAGGCCACAGCAGTGAGAGGCCCGCGGACCGCAAAAAAAAAAAAAAAAAAAAAAGGTTTCCTAAGAGTGTTGCCAAGCGGACCATCCCTCCAGGACATAAAGCAGGACTTTTATCTATTAGTATCTCTGGTTTTCTTGATCAAAGTATACCTCTGTTGTAGCTGCAAATGACAGGGATAAAACTATATCATAGGTTTTAGGGCCTAGATATCTACTTGGCAGAAAAAAACATTTAAGAAATACTTTGATTTTTTCTGTATTCATTGACCTTAAGTGTTTCTGTGTTACTGACATGTTTTTAAAACTTGTGAATGTGTAATACTTACTTTTTTTTTTTTGGCTGCGCCATGTGGCATGTGTGATTTTAGTTCGCTGACTGGGGATTGAACCCATGACCCCTGCATTGGCATCACAGAGTCTTAACCCCTCGACCACCAGGGAAGTTCCCAATTACTTGTAATAGTTACAATATAATAACATTTTTTATTCCATTTCAACAATTCAATTTGTAAGTCATGATCTTGTACCCTTCAAATAAATTTATAGTAGAGAGAAATTGGAAATGGGGGCACTCTTCCTTCACTGCTGTAACCTACATTTGGCAAATAAACCTATTTTCTTTAGATTTTGGTATTGGTATTGAAATCTTGGCTTATTATTTAAAACTGCTGTTTCTAGTATCTTAAAGCCCCAGTAGATTCTGAAAGCCTTAAGGACTGACCCCACTTCCTTTAATCATACTTGGTTCTCTTTTCATACCTAATTATTTCTGTCTTATGCATATATGCATGATGTGTGTTTATTTTCTTTCAACGACTTCTTGCAGTTTATAATATATACAGATTCCATCACATTCTTCTTGTTCCACCTCTGTACAACAAAAACTTAAAGTCCCATTGGCTCTCATAAGAAAGAGAAAAATCTAAGTTTAAGAGCAGCATTCTTCAGATACTCATGATGATACTCTCTTTGTGTAGTAAAATAGGACGGTATGTTTGCTTAAAAATTTTCAGGAGGTAATATGTACTAAAGTCTTATGGAAGTGTTTTATTTGCTTGCAGGACAAGATGTATGCAAATTTATGGCTTCTTAGGCTGTTGAGGTTTCTGTAGCACACACAGTTTTTTCAAAAATAAGACTATGCTCAAAAAGTATCTTTCCAATAGAAGTGGCTACAGCTAAAGCTGTTTAAAGCTGTAATTGAATTAGCCTTCGAAACTGTGTAATATCATAAAACTCTAATGTTTTCATCTTGACTTGAGAAGCCTCTTGAGGAGATGGTTAAGACTACCTTCCACTTTTTTTTTTTTTTCCTTAAACTAAAATTGGACTCTAGGAGAGAGGATACTATAGCCTTTTTCTAGCTGTGACTTCTCAACTGCTTTTTTCTCAGTCTTCAAATTACTCTGGGAAGGAGGCACTAGTGTTGTCAAGAGATGAGGTCAGTAAAACATCACCTTTTAAAATTTTGAGTTGTCTTCATACCTGAATGGGCTAGATGGGTGTAAGATGGTAAATATGTTCCAGTAGTTCCTTCAGCTGCCTTGGCCACTGGTTTCATTATGCTTCTGGGAGATTTACAGAGGCTCAATATTCTCATCTATGAAGTGGAGATAAAAGTGATCTTATTAATTTTTAAGAATCACTTATATATGAAGATCAAAAATGAGTATTAATTTTAACTTTAAGTTCCTTCATTTAACTCAAAATATGCAAAAAGTGTAAAACGCACATTTTTAGCTATTAGTATTTGAGACAAAACAATTTTCTGACACAGACTATAGAAATATTGTAGAAAAGTTCTTAACTATGTTATATTCCTAGATTCATGATCATCCAACAAAATGTTTTGAGCATTGATTGTGTGAATTGTGTACTGTTCTAAATTTTGCTTCTTTTTTTTTTTTTTCGGTACGCGGGCCTCTCACTGTTGTGGCCTCTCCCGTTGCGGAGCACAGGCTCCGGACACACAAGCTCAGCGGCCATGGCTCACGGGCCCAGCCGCTCTGCTGCATGTACGATCCTCCCGGACCGGGGCACAAACCCGCGTCCCCTGCATCGGCAGGCGGACTCTAAAACACTGCGCCACCAGGGAAGCCCTAAATTTTCCTTCTTTTGAACTGTCTTGGAGCACCCACATGTGAATGGAAATTTCTAGTGGATAAATATCTTTACTTGAAAATTGTTTTGTTGTTAACCTATAAAATCAAATAAATATTAAAAGCCTTAAAACATGAACATCGTTGGTGGGGTTAAAAGGCAGAATGGTGCACAGGATAAAAAAATTCAGTTAGGGCTTTCCTGGTGGCACAGTGGTTGAGAGTCCGCCTGCTGATGCAGGGGACATGGGTTCGTGCCCTGGTCCAGGAAGATCCCACATGCCGTGGAGCGGCTGGGCCCGTGAGCCATGGCCGCTGAGCCTGCGCGTCCGGAGCCTGTGCTCCGCGACGGGAGAGGCCACAGCAGTGGGAGGCCGGCATATCGCAAAAAAAAAAAAAAAAAAAAAAAAGTTCAGTTATTGTAAATGATGTTGCCATAGCTTTCCAGCCCAGTGGAATGTAGAAACTGGGCCAAGATGCATATTAGGAATATTCAAAGTTAGTTCCAAATACCCTTGAGCTAGTAAGAACCTGTGGTGTAATCAGAGAAGCAGAGTCAGAAAGTATATAGGAAAGGCTGTTAATGGAATACTGAGAGAAGCAGAGAGAATTATTGGAAGCTGAGAATGGCTCTTGTATATTTAATGCATCAGAACATTGGATTAGTCTCATCATACTTTAAAGATGCCAACCAGCTTTCTTGGGTCCTTTTATTATGACAGAATCTGGGTGCAAGTGATGTAAGCTGTGGAACTCAGATATATGTATGACACTTCTAACCTCCATTTCTTGATTCACACACCTTCCATTCAATCTGATACTCCATTCTGCCCAGTTTCAGTAGAAATGATGGCAAGTTGGGGAAGGATATTAGACTATATATTTGCTTACACTGGTTATAATAGGGTGGAGAAGTTAGATCCTGTACCCACTGCTACACCTGAAGTAGTTAGACCTTTCCAAATAAAGGTACTGAATATCAAAGATCTGAGGAAATAAAACATGAATATTAAGAAAATATTAAAATTTTTTAATGTAAATACTGACTTGCCCAGTTTGATTATATAAGCTAACATAGATAATACATAACCTGATGAAACAGTGCTGACTTGATTGAACCAAAGTCTAGCAAAAAACCCAAAGACAATGCAATGTGAGTTTTCAAGTCTTTCAAACAGATTTGTGTGATTTTTTTAAACTGAGAAAGAAATTAATTATTATTTAAACTCATGGATTAGAAAATTCTTCAACAAGCATATGTTACTATTCCAACTGCTATGTATGCTTAACAATAAAAGAAGCAGGCATCTGTTCTCAGATGTGTGAAGAATGAAATGCTTTAGTTCATTGCTCACTATAATGTTTTTTGGTGTCATACTGTGGAGTAAAACAGGCCAGCCTCTGGGCTTCCCTGGTGGTGCAGTGGTTGAAAGTCCACTTGCCGATGCGGGGGACGTGGGTTCGTGCCCCAGTCCGGGAAGATCCCACATGCCACGGAGTGGCTGGGCCCGTGAGCCATGGCCGCTGAGCCGGCGCGTCCAGAGCCTGTGCTCCGCAACGGGAGAGGCCACAGCAGTGAGAGGCCCGCGTACTGCAAAAAAAAAAAAAAAAAAAAAAGCTGTCCAGCCTCACTGATATTTGGGGAGAGGAATCATAGCTCTCTTTCCCTAGAGAAAGTTCCTGGAAAAATATATCTTTAATAGTTTTTGTCCTTTAAGTAGCGGTACTAAAGTTTTCATACATTTTTTATGGTGATGTTGAATCATGAAGGATTAACATTATTAAAGATTGTATATTTTGCTTTTAATGAAATCTGTAGTTGTCCTCTCTATTAAATATAAAATGTTTATATAAATATATATATATATTTTTATATAATTATATTTTTTATATAAATATAAAAAAAGTTCATCATTGGTAAAAAATTAAGACTTTTTATTACTTTAAAAATAATTTAACATAGTATAAATGTAATTATTTGGGGATTAAAATATTACATAAATGTTTATCTGTGTTAACTTTCGCCTCTTACAATGCATTTAAAAATAAACTGCACTATAAAAGAGTTACTTTGAAACATAAAAGGGGAATTAAATGACTGAGGATAAAAACAAGTGTAACTTAAATGTTACTTCTAATGAAAAATTTATGTAGGACTGTGGTTTACAATAATTGTTGACATATTCCCCTAAGTACTGTGTCTGTGATTTTTCATGGTATCAATCATTTAAAGCAATTTAGGTAATACATTCTGACATGCATTTCTGCTATTTTATTTACACCATTTGCCTACATCATTGTAATGCAGTACCTTTCTGATTTGGTACAGTAAATGCACTCTGTAATATCTATTATGGCATGGTCAAAGGATAATTTATTGTCAAATAGAAAAATAGGTCAACACTAATGTCACTTGATGATCAATCCCCCCCCTAGTTTAATGAAACATCTCCCCAGTATGCATTCCACTGCAGTGGTTGATATTTTATAGGACTACCTGGCTATAGCAGTAGTGTAATTACTGAGCTGTCAGAGTGATAAGTGGGATTAATGGCAGCCTGATGCACTTTAGTCTGCAGAGCGCTTAGAGAATTGCAAGATGGTATTATTATCAGAGTCTGCCCATTCTGGCATATTCATGGCACCAAAGAAAAAAAGAATGCTACAATTCAGGTTTCCATTGCCCTGCCTCATTAACATTTGACATTTCCAACAGCTGTTATTTGTGAACTAGCTCAATAATAAAAGGAGAATTATTTGGTAAAGAGGCTTAATAACCACAACTAAAACTCCTTGTGTTGTCAGTGCTGTTAAGTGAATCTGTTTATGTTGAATATAAGATTTCTCTGGAAGAACAGAAAAATACACTTTGAATTAATTTGGCTCATTCATACCTGCTGACATTATAACTTTATTTTTTAATTGCCTTGTTATTCAAGTTGCGTGTTAAAAAAAAGAAAAGCCGAAAGCTTGTGACTTCATTAGGGATAACCAGAATCCTCTATCTATTTATCTATATCTTTATCTATCATAACAAGTATTTCCGTTGCTTTATTCTTATGGAGTGGTAGATATTTAAAAAATTGTCAAAATGACTTTTTTACAAATCAGAAGACATTTAAGATTGCATATTATTTTATAGCTATTTTTATTTTAGCTATTTTACTTTACCACATAATAGGAAATCCTTTCAAACCACTGTTAATGTACAACATATTTATCCATGTGAAGATAACACATATAAGTATCACGTCGTTTCAACATCAAGGACCAAATAAACCATGCTTTGTTTTCTTTTTGGATTGTTGTCCTACTGATCATACTTCCAAGAAATTCTTTTTAAACTCAGTGACAGTGTTTTAGGGGAAAAAAACCCCATAAGTATAAGAAGATAGGAATTCAACTAAATTATAAATGTGAATCTAACAATGGCATTTAGTGAAATGATAGGGGAGAGGTTTAATGACTGTATTTCAGAGAGGACAATTGATTATGAAAAGCCTTCGGTACTCATTGTGTAAAATTTAATTTAGAGAGAAGGCTAAGGGCACAAACCAGAGAGAAGAGATCAGATTTAAAAACAAGATATTAATTAGGTACTGAGAAATTGGTTCAGACAATGAAGAGGACTCTCTGACTTATAAAAGAATGACAAGGAGACCGGTATTGTTTTCTTAAAGGAAATGAACCAACGTCTTTACACATGGAAGTGGATAGAAAATGAGCCAGCTAGTGACCTTTGTCACTGAGCAACGTGGGACTCATTCTCAGTGAAATTCTCAGAGAATTCTCATCTTCTGACAGATGTGACAATGGTATATGTTAAATTTCAGATCACCAGCTTAATTTTTCACTACTCCCACTTTCACTTTATGCCATACCAGGTTCCATTAGTTCACCTACCCTCTCATGTTTTTTCTCTCCAGGCCATGGCACGTACTGTTTTTATCCTTTGTCATTTTCTTGAGTGACCCTGCACTCCAAATCCCACCTTCATTTGCTTCCCTAATGCCCACTCATTCTTCAATCATCCCTTTAAGTGTTATTGTTCCCAATAAGCTTTGCCTGACTCTCTCCCTCTAGGACTACTGTTCCTCTTATATGCTCCCTTAGCATGCTGTTTTTACCCAAATTCACATTGACCACACTGACTACTACAAGTACCTTTTATATGTCTGAACTTCCTCCAAACTGCAAGTTCCATGAGAGCAGGACCATGGTGGTCTTGTTCATCACTTTTATAACCTCATATCCCAGGTTCTGCCATGTAACAAGGGCTCATTAAATATTTATCAAATGAATACACAAATACGTATATGAATGTACAAATTAAAGACCGTTCTAACCAGTGGTTTCAGTCCTAAGGTAGTAATTATAGAACTGTGATTCTCACTGTGTGGCTCCAACCATGTTTATCAGAATCACCTTAAAGGGTTTTTCCAAAATGCAGATTCCCAGGCCAATAACTCAAACTCAGGAGGGGCTTCTCTGTGGAAATTATGACATTTATCAAGCTTCCCAGGTGGTTCTTAGGAACACTGAAGTTTGAACATGTCTCTGGTCATTTCCACAGAAAGCAGATTCTGATATGAGATTAGTATGTGGGAAGTTTATTAGAAGATCCACACCTGTAACAAGAGTGAAGGAATCAGGATTGGACAGACATAGCTACAATAAAGGCTACAGTAGATCACTGCAGACCTATTCCCCAAGTGGGGGCAAGGAGACTGGGCCTCTACCTCCCCTCACTGACCTGTGATTGGAAACTGGCAGCAGCTAGAAAGGGGACATGACGTTGCTTCAGCCTGTTCTCTTCACGTGAGGGCACAGCAGCTGGAGGAATAAATGCTTCAGTCTGAAAGCGGGTAGATCTGGTCTATGCATTGAGGCATCTACTGCAAAGCTCAATTGCCATGTGAATAATGCGTAGGTTAAAAGACATCAGAAAATTGGAGGAGGGAGGGAGGGAGGGAGGGATGATGGCAGGGGAAGAAGAAGGCTGAGAGGAGAGGTGAGTGGAAAAGTGGGAGGGATGAATGGAGGAAGAAAGGAATTTACACGTGGTAAAAAGAGAGACTTTACCTTTGTGTTTGTATAATTGTGGTGTAAAAGGCATACAAAACTTTTATCATAAAAGACTCCATTCTCTAAGCATTATCAGTGTCGTGAGGGATCCAAGTAAGACTGATTTAGTAAATGGATGGATGAATGATGTATCTTAAATAAGTATGATCTTCTTAAACTCTAGGAGGAACACCAAGAGAAAGGGCAGTTATTAGCCTCAGTGGTGCCATTTCATACACCTTAGGAGGTGAAACACAAAAGTGTTTGTGAAACACAAGTGAAACACAAGTTTCACAAAAGTGAAACACAAGTACTCTATGTTTATTGCTTAAAAATTTTTTGTATCTAAAAATAGTACAATTTTATTTGTTCTTAATAGACACTGACTCTGAATGGGTATAGGGTAGAGAATATATAGAATATTATCTCACTTACTTTATAGTTTCTTTAATTCAGTTATTTTTTTCCCTAGATGCCTGAAATGTGCAGATGCCCCCTGTCAGAAGAGCTGTCCAACTAATCTAGATATTAAATCGTTCATCACAAGTATCTCAAACAAGGTAAATTTGGATTCAGTTCTGCAAATGAAAATTAATAACAGCCTTTGATCTTGTTCTCTATCTATTATGACCATGATTAAAGCATAAAGCTTGTCTTAGTAAATTGGGTTAAAGTATTAAAAATATGATTTCTATAGGCCTGTGAAAATGTGGCACATTTTATTAATTAGTCTCTCCCAGTTTGTGATATGATTATTGTGAAATGCGTATTCACTGTTTATTGTCTTAAAAATTAGTTTGTGTTGAAATTAGTAATTTTTTAATACAAAGCATTCACTGAATTGATTTACTCTAGCTTAGGCTTGCTAAATGCTTATAGATAGGAATGTCATTGATTATCTGAACACAATCAAATTTGTGAAGTATCTTTGTGTTTTTGTTTTTTGCGGTACGCGGGCCTCTCACTGTTGTGGCCTCTCCCACTGCGGAGCACAGGCTCTGGACGCACAGGCTAAGCGGCCATGGCTCATGGGCCTAACCGCTCCGCGGCATGTGGGATCTTCCCGGACCGGGGCACGAACCCGTGTCCCCTGCATCGGCAGGCGGACTCTCAACCACTGCGCCCCCAGGGAAGTCCGTATCTTTGTTTTAAAATGTGCTTTGGTATTAACTCTGGCACACTGAAACAAATCAAGGGAATTTGTTTAAGATTTGGAATAATTCATAGAGACTGATAGAGTTGTAACCAAAAACCCCCCAACAATTAAAAAATAGAAAACAGACTTTTATGGGCATGAGTAGAAAAAAAAGGAATTTTGATCTTTCAGTTTTTGTTTTTTTTTTAAGTCAATGTAAGGCTAAGCCTAATTTTTATTCACTAGGAGAATGGTTTATTGATTGAATAATTAATTAATAGTATCTTTTGTTTGTGAAAGGAGCATTACAAGCTCTTAGCCAAGTATCTTATCTTTTAACTGAGCAAAAGCTGAAGTAATCTTCTCATAAGGATGTAGCGAATCCTTCCTTTCACAGGGTTTAAAACTTATGTTCTAAAATGCTGCAAAAATCCAGTAAAGTGCCCCTTCAACTACCAGGTACCTTTTAATATATAAAGATCATTTCTCAATATGTCAATGCGTTAAAAAATATTGTAGGAGAAAAATTATAAATTTATATAGCTTTAGGATTTCAAAAGATTTAGAGGTTATTACTTAGGTATAGGACATGGTATTAATCTACATGGTCAGTTTTTTTAGGATTTGAAGTCCAGGTTGAATTTTTAGATTGAACGCTTGTGAACCCAGGGAAAATTACTTATTTCTTTACGTTCATTTATGAAAGAAAGATAACATCTGTCTTACAGGATTATGGTATAAAGTAAATAATATTTGTATGTGAAAAAAATCTCTAATATGGTAATTATTCAACAAATATTTTGTTGATGTGGAATTATTAACTTCCCTATTCATTCAATATGGTAAATACTATACAAGTGATTACTTTTTTTGTAGCCGGTGTTATTCATTGAACATCTACTACGTACCAAACACAGTGACAGGTACTGGGTAAGAAAGGGTCCCTGCTATGACCTTGCCTTTTGGAAATTCGTAATCTGTAAGCAAAGCCAGATACATTAAAAAACAAAGCAACACAAAAACCTAGCCATAATTCAATATGGTTAGTGCTGCAATCCATGCAGTTCAGGAAGAGTATTCAGCATATGAAAAAGCAGGAATATGGGTGTATACACGGCATATTTGGAGAAATATAATAAATTCAGTGTAGCTAAAATGAAGCCTAGATTACATGAACAAGAGTGATGGGAAAGAGACCAGACAATTAGGTTGGGATTAGGTCGTGAAAATATTTTAATCCTATGCTCAATATTTGAGACTTAATTCTGTAGATAGTAGGAAATCATCAATGATTTATATTTGTTTTGTAAATAAGATGAAATCTGAAAAGGGATACTAACTTTGTAGTATCCCAAACATTTATCATCACAGGATCTCTGTCTTGTATGTGAGAATGAATAATTTATGTGAAATGTGTGCATGAAATCTCATTTATTTAATAACCTCATGAGAAAAGGAGTAAAACAAAATGTCCAAATTTTGAAGTAGAAAGTGTTTTGGCTAAAATTATATCTAAGGTAGTAGTACTCTTGGCTTCATGCATGAGGATATACTAGAATTATGATCCATGCTAGCTAAATTTTCCTTATATATTCTATAATTCAATAGTGATTTTGTGATTCTAATTAGTGTATAGCACATTCATTTAAGGTCTACAAAAGTTTATTAAAAAAAGACAAAATGGGAATAATGATAATCTTTGAAAAGTTTATAAAGTGTCTAAACAAGATTAAAATCATTTCTATTTTAGGAAAAAATGTTGTTTCATTAATTCTTTACTACCTGATGAAACATTGCACTTCGGTATTTATTTAAACAGATTTCCATATGAAGAGAAGATATTTGGAGGTATTTAATTGAAAATGTAGTCTTTTGCAGACTTTTAAGGAACTCTGTTGTAAGTAGTATTTTGTTGAAGAATCATTGCACCAATCATGAAAGGTCAGAGATTCTTGTACTTTAAAGCCTGCAGCTTTTTAGCTATTTACCAGCTGTGTACAATGTAGGCTGTCCCACATTGCTCTGCCAGTGGACTTCAAATCAGGAGGGGGTTCTTTCCAGGTTGAGAGGGTAATTGAATCACCCAACTCAATGAACCTTGCGCCATTTTGAAAAAAGGATGTCACTTGTGTTGTATTGTGTTAGGTTTCTGTGATTCAGTGGAGTTTAGGCCAATACTTCCATTCTTTACTTTCTTACAGACTGGATTACAGCTCTAGTTTCCAAATGTACACTCAATTCTGTCGTACCTCCTCAGTCAGTTTTTCTGTCCTTTGTTCGTGCAGGCTGTTGTTTACAATTGTATCTCTCAGTCGGAAGTACACGTTTCAGATTAATCAAACTGTGAATACTAGGCTATATTTTTTGATAGTTTTTTTTTTTTTGGCGGTACGCGGGCCTCTCACTGTTGTGGCCTCTCCCGTTGCAGAGCACAGGCTCTGGACGCACAGGCTCAGCGACCATGGCTCACGGGCCTAGCCGCTCCGCGGCATGTGGGATCTTCCCGGACCGGGGCACGAACCCGTGTCCCCTGCATCATCAGGGGGACTCTCCACCACTGCGCCACCAGGGAAGCCCAATAGTTTTCTTTTGAAAAAACAGTATGCATAAGGTCAGTCTTTAAATTAATTGAAAAATTGCTAAAAAATGTTTCTTGTTTCATGATGCTTTATTTCAAATAATAGTTATTTTCTTTTTCAAAATTTTATATTAAGTTGTAAAGCTTTGGTTTTTCCACAGATTTGCATATTTTACAGAATCTGTGTACTTAGATTTTGTGACTTTTATATCTAGATAAATAAATTTAATAATATACATTAGAAAAAAACTGACTAAATGACTCAATGTAAAATAAAAGACTCTTCTTTATCATAGATTCCTATTGAAAGTAACAAGAAGTCAGAGGAGCAACACAATTTAACCAGCAGAATTTATTGATAAATATTCTTGATAACAATATTTTTATTTAAATATGTTGTCTTGATATATGTGTGTGTGTGCATATGCACACACATGCACAAAGGTTACAAAGCAGAAGCGCAATCAATAGATTTAGTCCATCCTCCTTTTGGGTTTGCTTTTCAACTTCAATGGCTAAGTGGTTTATACCCTTATCAAATAAAATGTGGATCATTTTCAGAATAATTTTTTAAAATCGTAACTCTAATTACATTACACCCTTGTTCAAAAAGCTTCAGTGGCTCCCCATTGCCTAGAAAGTGATGTCCCAATACATAACCTATTATGTAAGCCAATTGGGCTTTCTCCACTATTATGAAAGAGAAGTAAGCAGATGAAAAAAAAAGTATTAGGAAGTCCATAATTTATTACTCAGTAATTTAAAAAAATATAAATATTTTGGATAAATAAAACAAAATGTAGTGATGAGATTTCAGGTTTTCTTTGGTACACAAGGCTAGTTCCCTCACTTTTATTGCTAGATGATAGTGTGAGCACCTCTATCCATCCCAAGAAAACTGACAGAAATTTACCTACCTGCCATAAGATGATGTTCAAGGGAACACAGCTTTTAAAAAGTCTACGTGATGCACCAAGAGGACTAACAAGCCATTATCCTTCAGAGCTAAATCTGCCATTTGGTTTAAATAAGTAGTTCTGAACTTGTCTGTCAGTTTCCCTTACAGTTGAGATGCCAATTTTTCAGTAATGTGAAAGATGTATTTTTTTTCTAGGACTGATTGTATTCTAAATTTTACAACAAGCTAAATATTCTGGATCTGTGCCATTTTGGGACCTAATCTGAGTGGGTCTTGTGGCATAGACTAAGGTACTGTAATTCTAATTAGCCCTCCCTATCTCATAATGTAATAATTCTATCCTTTTAAAACTTGATCAGTAGTATTGTTAATGCTTGATTAGCCAATATTGGATTAGCTTTATTCAAATTTTTGCCTATTTTCTTCAGGTTTTTTTTCCATGTTGAGATTTCCATGGGAAATCAGTTCACTTTTGCTTAGAATAAATACTTTAAATCTTTATTCAGTAAGGGTATGGTGTTGACCAACTCTTTTTGTTTCTGAAACTGTTTATACATTTATTAACTCTTGAAAAATAGTTTGACTTGTATAAAATTCTGGGTTGGCAGTTAT
The DNA here is from genome assembly GCF_963924675.1 of Phocoena phocoena. Taxonomy (NCBI): domain Eukaryota; kingdom Metazoa; phylum Chordata; class Mammalia; order Artiodactyla; family Phocoenidae; genus Phocoena; species Phocoena phocoena. Next base: position 86,417,882 of record NC_089219.1, on the reverse strand, counting down.
TATTTTTTTTCACCTCTCAGACAATATCATTTTAGTGTCTTTGGTCATGCATTGGTGCTATTGGAAAATCACCAGCAGCCTAGTTATTGCTCATTTGAGAGTCATAATATCTTTGGAGGGGAGTTGATTAAAAGATCTATTTATCTTTAGTGTTCAGCAGTTTTACAGTGACTTATCTAAGTCTGGATTTCATTTTATTTATTTTGCATGGTTTTCCTTGTGATTCTTGAATCTGTGGATTGATGTCTTTCATCATTTGGGGGAATTTCTCGTTGTCTTTCTCCTCGCTTTATGGAGCTCTCATTAGATATATGTTAAACATTCTTACTTTAGTCTCAATGACTCAATTTATTTTTTAAACTTTCATCTCTGTGTTTTGGGGGTTACATCTTAGATCATTTTCTTCAATTCTACTTTCAGGTTTACTAATACTTTCTTCACTAATTTCAAACATGTTGTTAAAATGGTCCACTGAGTTTTGAGTTACAATTTTATCTTTCATTTCTAGGAGTCCTTTTTTTTACATTAAAAAAAATCAGGTAGCTTTTTATTTATTTTTCAAGCCTGTCTTTAATATTTTAAAACAGATAAAGTTACTTAGCTTTGTGCTCTGAGAATCCCACTATCTAAAGTATTTGTGAGGCTGATTATATTGTCTGTGATGTCTACTGGCTCCACTCATAGTGTTTTGTTTCCCTGTGTGTTTAATATCGTTTTTTATTTTTATCTTTTTATTATTATTTTTTAATTCTGGCTGCTCATTTTCTTTGAGGCTTTATCTGTGGAAGTTCTTTGAGGACAGCAATGAAGACATTTCTTTAGAAGGAATTTATATTTGCTATGTTCTCAAAGGCCCCGAAAACAAAAGCCTTTTTCACCTGGTTTGATGAATGCCTTTAAGATGGTTCCACTTATTTCTCTGCTTACTGCCTTGTCATTTTTCAGTCCCTGGACATAAAAGCTCATGGATGCGTTCACAGTGACTTTTTAAAACATATTTTACCTATAATTTTAACTTTTTAAATTAGAAGAGTCATAGTAGATAACTATTTCTCAATACATGTGGTAAAGTGCTATAAATAAGATCTAGTGAGTAGTCTAGAATGATTGAAACCCACATTTTTATTAGTAAATACTGGAATAGTAATTGAGAAGACATATGGAAGAAACTGTTGAAAAATAAGACAAAAAGATTTGCCATCAGATATTGATACTCACTATAAAGCTACTATAATTAAGATAATATAGAGTTGGTATAGGAATGCACATTTCTGAAACTGATGAAAATCTGTAAATAGAACCAAGTAAGTAAGAGAACATAATATGTAATGAAGAGGACATTTTAATTCAGTGGAAAATGATGAGTTCTTTGAAAAGTGGTTCTGATAAAATTTTTACTTTACTTTTAGAACCCTTCATCAGGCCATCTAAGATAAATTTTAGGTGGACTAAAGTTTTAAATATAAAAAGAATTAAGGATAATTTTCAAGCTGTGAAATATGTGAGAGAAAATTTTACTACACACATTTAAAAATGTATTTTAAAATAAAATCTAACCAAACTTGAAACCAAGTGAACATTTTTTTTTGCTCTGCATGTTTAGGCTAAGTGGTAACTTCTCTGTTAAATCAGAGTTCCTAAAAATTTAAATGAGAAAAAATAACCTGACCCTGTGTATGCATGGGCAAAAGTTATAAACATTAAAGAAGAGGTCATGCAAATGATTAATGGCTATATTAGAGATGTCCTACTTCCATATTAGCCAGAAATATGTAAATCAAAGGGTGGGACACCAGTTTTCTCTCATCATATTTTTTTTTTTTTTTTTGTGGTACACGGGCCTCTCACTGTTGTGGCCTCTCCCGTTGCGGAGCACAGGCTCCGAACGTGCAGGCTCAGCAGCCATGGCTCACGGGCCTAGCTGCTCCGCGGCATGTGGGATCTTCCCGGACCAGAGCACGAACCCGTGTCTCCTGCATTGGCAGGTGGGCTCTCAACCACTGCGCCACCAGGGAGGCCCTCTCATCATATTTTTAAAGTTAAAATGTTAAATAACCTCCTATGCTATTTAGCAGAAAGGAAGCAAGAAGTCTCATACAGTAGTAATGTATTTGAAAATTTCAAATATATATACTGTTGTACTAGCAATGCTTTGCTGTCTGTTCTTCCTAGAGAAATAAAAGTACGACCATTTAATGGCATATGTACAATAGTATTTATTATACCAATCATAGCATTGTTTAAGGTAGCAAAAACTTGAGACAATTATAGTGCCATCCATCATTAGGAAAATTGATAAATCTATTAGGTTATATTTATATTATGGAATGTTATGAGGCTATGCATTATTATTATATTTGTTGATCTAGAGAGATATCCCTATTAAATGAAAAAAGTAAGTTGCATATTAATATGAATAACATAACACTATCTTTAGAAAAAAATTCTAATTTATATATAAGCTAAAAGTGGCATAGAAGGAAATAACTTAAACTTTAGATTCCTCAGTTGATTGAGGTTGAGGGCAGGGTAAAGAGGTTATTAACATTTTTCTTATAAATGTCCTTATTATTTTACTTCTACAATGAGCATGTATATTTTAAAAAATATTTATTTATTTTCTTTATTTTTTGGCTGTGTTGAGTCTTAGTTGCAGCATGCAGGATCTTTCGTTGCAGCACATGGGCTTCTCTCTAGTTGTGGCATATGGGTTTTCTCTCTGTAGTTGTGGCTCAGGCTCCAGAGCACGTGGACTCTAGTTTGTGGCACGTGCGCTTAGTTGTCCCGCAGTATGTGGGATCTTAGGTCCCTGACCAGGGATGGAACCCACATCCCCTGCATTGGAAGGCAGATTCTTTACCACTGTACCACCAGAGAAGTCCCAGCATGTATATTTTTAATAAAAATAATAAATTAAAATTCAATAGTAAAATAAAATAAATCTAAGGGTTTACAGAGTAACATGTGCAGGCCTTATTCTGAGTTTTTATTTTGGTGTAAAGGATGAGAGAAAAATTCAGCCTTTTTTTTTCTAAATAACTAATAGTTCCAAATCTGTTGAATAATACATTTCCCACTATTCTGAAATGCCACATCTATCATATACTTAATTCTATATTTATTCCCCTGATAGTATATTTATTTTCAGAATATCCTGACTTTTCTCAACATGTAAAATTAGTTTTATGAAATGGAAAGATGCTCTACAAAATAATTATTGAACACTGTGTTTGGACTCTAATATATTAATTTAAATTTATTAATGCAAATGTATGCTTATCTTACCTTATTCATTTATCAGTTGGTATAACATTAAATTTTCTGGAATTCAGCCTTTAATACATAGCCTCTCAGTTTTGAGTCTAGCAAATGGTAGAATGCTAAATTTACTACTGCTAAAGACAAAGGACTATAATATTATTGTCAAAATGTCCCCTCTTTTCTAATGCATTGTGCTAGAAAAGATAGATGGATGTTAAATTGTCTATTGAATCATTAATGCTTATGCAAAGTCTGTCCTGTTTCTGTTTTATAATATATGTCTTTGGACCTTTAAAAGGTTACATTTTTACTTTTAATCACAGCCAACATAGGTAACATTAACTACTTTTCTTTGTATTTGCTTCAAAAAATTAACATTTAGTTCTGAAAACCTATAACACAAAGCATTATTAGTCAATCCATTATAAAATATGAGCAATATAAAATCTAAAAGTAATATAACTAAATGAGAAAAGATATTCATTGTACATATGAAACCAATTTTATATGAGACAGGTAAAGCCACACTGTGGTTGTGTGTATGTTTGGAAACATTTAGACATATGCTACGGTAAATATATTTTAAAAATTAATTATTTTTAAACAGAACAATGATTTATAGTCTATATATGTATATGTAAATTAAACTGGAATTATGGCTTTTTTCTTTAGTATAATCAAGACAAAGAAAAATCTATATAAACACATGAAGTACTACTTAGAATATTTGTCATTATTAATAAGTAAAATTCAGTGTAACAGAATCTAGACAAATGGAATTTTAATCTAACTAACCATCCCATTATATGGCGAAGAAATTTGAAATCCAGCAAGGTTAAATGATTTATCCCAGATCACAGAACCACTTGATAATGTAACTGGATTTTCTTGAGTATGCTTTTCCTTGTCGAGTGTGCTTTTGTTTGCATCACACTACGCTATTTATATGAATGAAGTATGTATATTTATAAGTCATTATTAAAATATAAAGAGCTAAATAAGTAACACATTTGCTATCCTGACAGAGTTTTATAAGTAGTATTAATATATTGAAGAGTGGGCAAAATGTATAACACAGTAGACGTCATCTTAAAGATACTTGGGTTTCATTTTTAGACAAGTACTTTGATAAATTGAAGATTTTTAAGTAAATTGTTATAATCAAAACTAATTACAATTTTGAAAGTAGTTTGGGTTTAAATTAATGCACTTGGAAAGGAGACTTTTCTGATAAATCTATTTGTACCCACTGTACAGATTGTAACTGACAGCTGGTTTTATGAGCCACATATAACACACTATGGTAGACACCAAAACACCCTGTCAGTTAAGAAATCTCTCATTTCTGTCAGTAAAGAGTAAACCTTCATAAAATAGTGTGACTTTAATTTGCTTGAATAGAAGAAAATAGGAGTGTTAAATTATAGTCTAGTTCTAATATCATAAGTAGTAAAATTCTGTCAAGTTATTATCATATATATGATGTTCAACAACGGTCACTGAGTTTGTTGTTTTAAATCTTGTTTGGGGTAAGATGATTTGGAGTGAGATTATTTGAGCTCTTTCTTACCTTCAGGTTTTTTTTTAATTTAGCTATTATATATATTTGTTATTGAAAATATAAATTTATTTTTGAAACTTGGCCAAAAACTTGATTGACTTGTACTTTTTTGCCCTTTTCAATAACAAAAGATTTTTAAAGAACAGAGAAACAACAACAAAACCTCCACAGTTTTTCTTTTTGTAGCAAATATTAGTAACCAGTATATTTAAATTATATCCGAGATGACACAATTCTCAATTATTTGCTGAGTAGGCAGCTCATATGATATAGCTTTGTTTTTAGTGTAAAGTCTTTCAGAAGAGAGGGACATATGAAGTGCAACAATACATCCAGATACTAAATTTCTCGTTCAAACTTTTAGACACCTAATGCCCTTTTAGTATAGAATGTGTGTACATTTTTGTTTAAGTATAAAGAATCATATTTAAGCCATAATTCTGGTTACTTTTAAAAGGATGTACAGTTTAGTTGGGTTGTAAGGAAAAATAATCTCAGTAAAAAATAAAATTTATAATATAAAATTAGAGAAAAATCTTTTAGCATTTTTATGTAGTTTATAAATAGGGGATTCTATCAATGTTAATTTTACTTCACCTTCAATAATTTCTCAAATTAAAATATTTCTATTTGCTTTCAAGTTATGTAATATTTATAAATGATACTTGTAGATTTCTACTTTTACATTTTTTTCTTAGCTTTAATGATCATTCTAACATTATGATCATGACTCTAACATATGTGTTTCTATATTTGCATTGCAGTTTAGATGTAGAAAGGCATCCTATCTCCTTGAAGAAAGTATATCATGAATTATGGTAAACTACTATATGCGAACTCTAGCATACACTAAATGAAATAATCTTATGTTCTATTGTTTATTTCTGTGCTTCTTAGTCTCTCTCTAAGAATGAAAACAATTATACCTTTGTAAATTTCTTACAAAATCTATTGTACATTTTATTATTTTCTCTGGATAAAGTGGGCTTGTTAGTTTTTACAACAGATATTCACATTATTTACTTTAAAATGATCATTCAAATCTGTGAAGTACTTTACACTTTTTGAATTTTACCTAAATGTTTATTTTTGATATTAAAAGATAAATGCTAATCAATTGAGTTTCTAATATTCTACTGCTTGCTTAGAGGCAAAGATTATAGATTAGACATGGTTTCTGAAATTTAAAAAAATTAATAAAAGACAGATCAGAAAAATATACAACTATCGTAAATTTACATTAACAAATACAGTGGTTGAAAAGGTGTAGTGCAAAGAAAGGACATACCTGCATTATGCTTCTGGTTGGAAAATGGTGAAAAATTGATAAAGCTTTTTAAAGGAAATGTTATTTGAACAATGATATATGGTATGAATAGGGTGGATATTGGTATAGATGATAATTGTATTCCATTTAACCAGAACAATCTAGAGCAAAAATACTGATTCTTCACGCGTATCTAGTGCTTACCAAAAGGCCTCTCACAGAGTAGATGTTCATAAATACTTGATGATTAGTGAATTGAGTACATGTACACATACACACTAAGTTATCTTTACTAAGTTGGGTAATATTATATGTTCTCAGGTCAATTTAATAGAGAAAGGTGGATAGGGTGCAGAAAATTGGAGAAGTAGAAGTGACATTTTTACATTTCTATAATGTATATAAATTATTATGCCTCTACTTACATGCCTCCATGTCATTTCTTTTTTACGACCTAGTAGATTGATGATAATTTTTCTTTCTGTACTTTTTGCTCTTTTTTACTGTCTTCTACTTCCTAACATGAGTTTTCTTTAATAAGTGTTAAAATCTTAAACTCTTAGAATTAACATGTTAAGAAAACTTTTTTAGGGAGAAAAAGCCTAGGGGAAGGGGTGGGGACTTAAATTCATTAAATCTGCCCTATGCTCCATAATGTACTAGGCATCTTATCTCTGTCAAGTATTTAAACAATATTTAACATAAATATGACTAATTAAGAAGGAATTTTGATCTGTATTTCTTAGGTGATGAAACTGAGGCTGAGAGATATTACATTTTCCTCCAATCATATGGTATAAGCATGATTCAAATCCAGGAGCATATGGCTCAGAAGCCCGTGTGTGTGTGTGTGTGTGTGTGTGTGTGCGCGCGTGCACTTGAATGTGTGTTTTCTAGTTTAGCATCTCAAGGTCAGATAAAAACTTTATTTTCTACAAGAATGATTTTTTTAATTTCCTTACGCATTAAGTGAGACTAAAATAAATTCATAGTTCTAAAGTCTACACTCATGTAAAAATTTTGTAAAATTTAGTGTATGTGGTATGAAGGGAGAATTTTCAGAATAAAAGCATCCAAATCTATTCTTCCATCTCCATTTGTCTCTACAAGAATTTGAGTACTGTGAGGGCGGGAATTTTTGTGTATTCTGTTCGTGATATATCCCTACCTCTCCTTTGCCAAATATGTGAAGATACATAGATTGTTTATTGAGGGATGGTGAGTGCCAGAGAGATGTCCTTTGCCTATACTTTTGTATGTGCTACTAGAGATATTTTCTATTCAACTAATGTACATCATGACACTCACCATTATATAGCTCAATCCAGAAATACAAGTAATGTTAATTCACCCTTCTCACACATGCAAACTTATTGAAGTTTAGCCCAAGTATTTTTTAAATGCAACAGATTGGAGTTTATCTTGGAAGGGTGCTTCCATCTGTGAAAACACTCATTGGAAGAAGGAAGAACACTTTAAAATAAATCCACCAGCTGTATTGATAATGCTGTAGTGACATGAAGGCCTGAATATGATAGAACTATTTGTTAAAATAGTTATACCATATGAGAGAATAGCTGGCTTGTGAGTTTTTCGTGTTTCTTGATAATGACTTTAAAAATCATTAAATTGTAGAGGGATGACACTAATGAAGTTTCAAGCTATAACTTTAAAATGAAAAACAAAGAATAAAAGTTGAAGTTATCTTAAAATTAACTCACGTAAATGGCATAAGTTGTTCCTTAGAATATGCTTTAAAAATCCCAATGAGTAATAGAAAATTCAGCACCGAGAAGACACTGGGTAAGTTAATGGATCACATAACAGTCAACGCCTGTTCTTTTGTGTTGAGATAAAAACAGCAAACATATCAAACATCATTTTTGTCTTTTAGATTTTTGTTTAAAGAAGGGAAAAGTCATCATCCTTTATATATAAAATAAATCTGTGCACAAAAGATCAGATATTTATTTTCTTTCCCTCCTAACATAGCCCTGTACATTTTTTCTTTCACACAGTAGAAGACTAAAATACTTGTGACTGAATAACATGAAGAAACCAGTTGAAGTGGTTGTGTATTTTCTAGAAGGAGACTGCTGGGTTGTCTTTAAAGTACCCTACTAAATTTAAATTTTATAGCCTTTACTTTTAGAAAGGTTTAAGAGCTCACAGAATAGGAGTCAAAACTCTAGTTTAGAAGGAGGGCTCAAGAAATCTTCCCACTTACTATGAGAGAAATAATTGATATTGATCTCGACGTTCTTGATGGGAAGAGTTGAGGAAGTGTTCCCATTCTAACAGGTTTCTGAATGTCTTTGACTCTGAGTACCCATATCTCTACACATGGAGTTATCTACCGTTTCTTCAAAATTAATTGTAAGAGGTCGATTGCAAAGGTGACTTCTGAATAGGTGCTTAATGTTGGCTTAGCCCATTTTCAAAACCATGTTTCTATATTCTGTGATATATGCCAATGCTTTCCGTTTTTTAGGTTTAAATTGTTTCTTCTTCAAATTCCCTGTAATTCCACTCCCTTTCTGAGAATTTCCACATCATCTACACAGTAGTCTTCCTAGTTAGTTCCTTAGTACTGGCACCCTTCTATTAAAAAACTTCAATTAAATACCAAACCCTTAAGTTGACAGTGAAGATTCTCCATAATTTGGTCCAAACACATTTTCCAAATATATCTCCTAATCATCATTTCCTAAGTGGATGAATGAACTACTCTAGCCAAACTGCCAAGTCATTATGCCAAGACATATTTTGAACTTTTCTGATTATTTACTCATTTCAGTCTACAATGACTGTATCACATTCCCTCTCATCTCTTAGGTCTGTCACCTCCAGAGTCATTTTGAATGCCACCAATTTTAAAACTGATTCTAAACCTTAGCCTGAAATGACTTCTTACTCCGATAGCAAATCATTTTGATATCAGGGAACGTAAATTTGCCTTAAAATAAAATTGTCATGGTGATTTTTTAATTTAAGAAGCATTCAGTAATTCTTATTAATTTTAAAAAAATTTTATAGCCTCCTATAATTTTATTTTGATGTAATGGTTACACTTGGAGTTATGAGAGTGCTGAAAAATTACTAGACAGTTTTATTGTCAATGATAGGCTGTGATAGATCAGGCCCTAGTAAGTTTGACAGCGGTAGCATATCATGAGCCATAAGTGTAATTTTAAATGTTCTATTTGTTGCATTTAAAAAAATATGTATCTCTTTCTCTTCTGTGATTATTTTATGTGCAGTCTTGAAACTAATTTGGGGCTCATAAAACAATCAGTATTCTTATGGAAAGATCCTTAGGTGTTTAAGTAGATTATATTCTTTCTGCATTGTTTTTTCCTCAACTATCCTTAAAAGTTATCTGCAATTGACATTTTTTGCTATGATACTCTTTTTATATTATAAAAACTTCTAATTATGCAATAGGATTTTTTAGTCAGTGAGTCAGTAAATATTTGTTAATCAATCATGTCACATGTTCCTGATGTGTCAAGTAAGATGAGGAAAGAATACTGACAATGACTTTGAGATTTTCTCGGCAGTGATTAACTGCTTGCTTAATTGCAGGTGCTGAGTTAGTGGATCAATGGGTTTAAGTAGGAACTAAAGAAGTTTGCTTAGGAGTAGACCAATTAATTTTAAGCTCGTAACTGTTCATTATGAACAGTTTGTTTAATGTTTACTACTATTAGGCAAAATTATCCAAAACCAGACCAACGACCAATGAGATAAGTCTGTATTTGTTTACCATTATCATACTAAAGCATTTTGTAAGTAAATACAAGGTGACACCTAAGTATTATTTAATTTTTAGGAAAAAAAACTATTAATTTGTAACATTAATTAAAATTTTAGACTGCAAATTTACATCTTTACTTTGAGATTTGTGTATAGTAGAGATGCAAATTATTTCCATTCAGTAGAAAATATAACTCCCAAAGTGATGTTTTGTTGCCTTCTAGGATATTGTCCAGTTTTGCATCTAATTTAGCAGTCTTATTCAAATATCCCTTTATAAAAAATTTTTATTTTCTACAAGAATGATTTTTTTATTGCCTTACACATTGCCTATATAATTCCCAGTCCTGTAAGTGTACTTTTTAAAATAACAACTTTATTGAGATATAATTCATATCCCATACAATTTGCCAATGTAAAGTGCACAGTTCAGTGATGGTGAATAAATTTGCAGAGTTACAATCGTTACCACAATCAAATTGAGCATATTTTTATCATCCCCAAATGAAACTGTATACCCATTAGCAGCTGTTTTCCATTTCTTTTCAGATTCCCAGTCATAGGCAATTATCAATCTGCCTTGTCTCTTTAGTTTTGCCTATTCTACATATTTTCTATAAATGGAATCATATAATGTATAGTCTTTTGTGAATGGCTTCTTTCACTTAGCATAATATTTTCAAGGTTCAGCCATGTCGTAGCATTTATCATTACTTCATTACTTTTTAGTGCCAAATAACGTTGATTATATGGATATACAACATTTTTTTTTAGCCTTTCATCAGTTGATGATCAGTTGAGTTGTTTTCATTTTAGCCATTAGGAATAATACTGCCATGGACATTAGTGTACAAAGTTTTACATAAATATATGTTGTGAATTTTCTTGGGTGTACACCGAAGAGTGAAATTGCTGAATCTCATGGTAACTTTACTTTTAAAACTTATGAGGAACTGCCAAACTATTTTTTAAGGCAGCTACATCATTTTCCAATCCCATCAGTAGCTTATGAGAGTTCCAATTTCTTCACATCTTTGCCAACACTTTTCACTGTATGTCTTTTCAACTATAGCCCACTAAGCAGGTGAGAAGTGATATTTCATTGTCATTTTGGCTAGCATTTCTCTGACAGATGATGTTGAGTGTCATTTCTTATGCTTTTTGGCCATTTGTATGTTTCTGGAGAAATGTTTATACTAATACTTTGCTCGTTTTAATTGGCTATTTGTTTGTTATTAGTGAGTTGTAGATATTCTTCACATATTCAAGATGCAAATTTCTTATCACGTATGGTTTTCTCCTGTTCTGGTTTTCTTTTAACTTTTCTGATGGCATCCTTTTAATTTTGACGAAATCCAATTTATCTGTATTTTTGCTGTTGCTTGTGCATTGTTGTCATATCTAAAAACCATTGCCTAATCCAAGGTCATGAAGATTTGCTCCAATGTTGTCTTCTAAGAGTTTTATAAATTTAGCTCTAAAATTTAGATCTATCATCCATTGTTAGTTAACTTTTATGTACAGTGTAAGGTAGAGTTTCAACTTAATCCTTTTGCATGTGGAATTTGGTTATTACAGTATCACTTGTTGAAGAGAATGTTCTTTACCTATTGAATTGTCTTGGAACCCTTTTAAAAATCAGTTGGGGCTTCCCTGGTGGCACAGTGGTTGAGAGTCCACCTGCCGATGCAGGGGACACGGGTTCGTGCCCCGGTCTGGGAAGATCCCACATGCCGCGGAGCGGCTGGGCCCGTGAGCCATGGCCGCTGAGCCTGCGCGTCCGGAGCCTGTGCTCCGCAACGAGAGAGGCCACAACAGTGAGAGGCCCGCGTACCACAAAAAAAAAAAAAAAAAAAAAAAAAAAAAAAAAAATCAGTTGAACATATTGGGTTGTCCAAAAAGTCATTCGGGTTCCAAGTGTACTGAAGAAACATTTACATGTGTCAATTGTGACTGTTGGTTTCTAAGAAGACCAATACTCCATTGAGCAATACTCCATTGTATACTATGTCTTCTTTATCCATTCATCCATCGATGGATATCTTGGTTGCCTCCACATCCCAACTTTTGTAAATAATGCTGCTATGAACATGGGGTGCATGTAATCCTTCGAATAGTGTTTTCATTTTCTTCATATATATGCCTAGGAGTGGAATGGCTGAACCACATGGTAGTTCTGTTTTTGGTTTTTTGAGGAACCTCCATACTGTTTTCCACAGTGGCTATATCAGTTAACATTCCCACCAACAGTGCACAATGATTTCCTTTTCCCAGACAGAGATTTGAGGGCCTGAAATAAGGTGGTAAGCACAGAAATGGAGTGGAGAGACAGATCTGAGAATAAGAGAAATATTGTTAAACCACCATGAATGCTGTTAAAACCATGCATTTAGATCTATTTTAAAGTGTTTTACTCAGTTATGGAATGTCAGTTTGATTCTTTTTTAACAGATTACAATATTCTAATTATATTTTTATTGTTTCATCTATTTTGTGTGTCTTTTTAGACTGAATTTTTATTAAAATTAATTTAAAGTTTTCATCTGCTAACTTTACTTTCTGGATCACTTTGGGGTCTGCTTCATTTATTTATTTGTTTTTCTGATTATCAGGGATTTAGTTCTGTCTTTTCTTATGCCTAGAAATTTTTTATTTAGTGCTGGACATCTTATATAAGATGACTGGTGTTAAAACTTAAATAAAGACCTGGTAAAGTTCTAGAAATATAGTAAAGAGTCAATAAATAGTAAAGATGATTGTTGTTGTTTATTATCATCAGTATTTTATATAGGAATTTGTATTTATGATTGAAGTTAGTTACGGAAGCAATGTATTGTTTTCGAAGACCTTCAAAAGTACTTTAAACAAAAGCCAAAAGAAAAATAAATGCATTTGTTTCATATTGTTAAATATGTTTACCATCTCTTTTTTAAAAAGTATTTTTAGAATATTTTTATATTTATTAAAAAATTGTGAAGATGGTACAGAGAATTTCCATACAAAGTTTCACCTACTATTAACATCTAACATTGTATAGTACATTTATTACAATTAATGAAGCATTATTAATATATTATTATTAACTAAAGTTTATAGTTTCTTCAGATTTCCTTTGTTTTCACCTCATGCCCTTTTTCTGATCCAGGATCCTGTCCAAAATAACAGATTACATTTAGTTGTCACATCTCCTTAGGGACCTCTTGACTGTTACAGCTTCTCAAAATTTTCCTTAGTTTTGGTAAAATACTTGACAGCTTTGAGGAATACTGGTCAAGCCCAATATTTTAATTTTCATTAGAGGAAAACATTCTTCTGAAATATTCAACTTATTATTTATTATTTAGTAAATGATGATGTAGTTGTATAATTTATGAACAAGTTGGGTTCCAAAAATAATTTTTTTTAACATCTTTATTGGAGTATAATTGCTTTACAATGTTGTGTTAGTTTCTGCTGTATAACAAAGTGAATCAGCTATACGCATAGGTGTATCCCCATATCCCCTCCCTCTTGCATCTCCCTCCCACCCTCCTTATCCCACCCCTCTAGGTGGTCACAAGGCACCAAGCTGATCTCCCTGTGCTATGCAGCTGCTTCCTGCTAACTATCTATTTTACATTTGGTAATGTATATATGTCAATGTTACTCTCTCACTTCGTTGCAGCTTACCCTTCCCCCTCCCCGTGTCCTCAAGTCCATTCTCTACATCTGTGTCTTTATTCCTGTCCTGCCCTGAGGTTCATCAAAACAATTTTATTTTTTAGATTCCATATATATGTGTTAGCATACAGTATTTGTTTTTCTCTTTCTGACTTCACTCTGTATGACAGACTCTAGGTCCATCCACCTCACTACAAATAACTCAATTTCGTTTCTTTTTCTGGCAGAGTAATTAATATTCCATTGTATACATGTGCCACATCTTCTTTATCCATTCATCTGTCGATGGACACTTAACGTTGCTTCCATGTCCTGGCTATTGTAAATAGTGCTGCAGTGAACATTGTGGTACATGACTCATGGTTTTCTCAGGGTATATGCCCAGTAGTGGGATTGCTGGGTCATATGGCAATTCTCTTTTTAGTCCAAAAATTCTTTTTTAAAAAATTATTAATTAATTAATTAATTTATGGCTGCATTGGGTCTTCATTGCTGCCTGCAGGCTTTCGCTAGTTGTGGCGAGTGAGGGCCACTCTTTGTTGCGGTGCGTGGGCTTCTCGTTGTGGTGGCTTCTCATGTTGTGGAGCATGGGCTCTAGGCGCGTGGACTTCAGTTGTTGTGGCTCACGGGCTCTAGAGCGCAGGCTCAGTAGTTGTGGTGCACGGGCTTAGTTGCTCTGCGGCATGTGGGATCTTACTGGACCAGGGATCGAACCCGTGTCCCCTGCATTGGCAGGCGGATTCTTAACCACTGCGCCACCGGGGAAGTCCCTAGAAATTCTTAATGAAACGTAAAGGATTCTAGGCTAATCTATAATAGTCAAATGTGTGGAAGGGAGCGATTAGGGATGAACTTGTTAAGGTTTAGTCCTGTATAATGAGTTTCGTCTGCATATTTGGTTAATAGGATGTTACTGAAGGAGGATAGTCAACAAAGAGTGTCACAGTACATAGTATCCATGGACAGGCCAGAAGAAATGAAGGGAAATAGAGCCCTGGTTGCTTTTAATTTGGTTAAATGGAGGATAACCTGGATAACCTGAGCATAATCTTTTTTTTTTTTTCTTAAGGTTTAGATTTTAAGCTTGTTCAAGCAATCTACCTAACTAATCTTTGTTAAAACTGAAAATAAATATTTATAGCAGAATAGAGTTAGATGCCTTGTGAAAGAAAAATAGTTACAGAACATTCATATTTTAAATTTCGACTACCAAAATTATTCATTTATTAATATGATGTATATTGAATACTCCTATATATTACTCTGCTAATAATTGCTTTATAGCTCCTGATGATGGTAAACAGTATTATAACCTCTGCATCTTATACATATCTTGATTTCAATCCAATAATCTAATAGAAAAAAATAGGTCATAATTTGAATGTTTAAAAGGTACATTGTTACATAAGAAAATTTTATTTTATTTTATTTTTGCAGAACTATTATGGAGCTGCTAAGATGATTTTTTCTGATAACCCACTTGGTCTGACCTGTGGAATGGTATGTCCAACTTCTGATCTTTGTGTAGGTGGATGCAATTTATATGCCACTGAAGAGGGACCAATTAATATTGGTGGATTGCAACAGTTTGCTACTGAGGTATGTAAGATGTATACATTGTTCCCCTCCCCCCAAAGCACAAAAATCTTAAAATAACTTTAATTCTTGATGCTTTGTTGATATCCAATATTTTTAGTGTGATAATACAGGTAAAGTGAAAGTGTTTTGTGCCATAAACAGTATTTTTATTCAACAACTTGGCTTCAAAAATGAAATTTTCTAAAACCATATGTCAATTTAATTGTAATCCCAGAGGTTATTAAAAAACTTTCACTGAAAATTATATGAAGTGGAGGATCTGAAAATGGGATATATTTATTAACTTTACATTGGAGTGTGGATAGGAGCCCTCATTATGAAAAGACTATCTTGCTTAACTGATTCTTTTTCCAGAAACTGTCTTTAATCTTTACAGCTTGAAATAATACATCAGTATTCTTCTGTAATATTTTTTGAGTAATAGAGGTTGTAGAATTATCAAACACCCTGAAACTGAATAATATTCTTTAACATTAGCTTTTGTGAATTTATGGACTAAAAGCCGGTGTGTTATTTGAATGCAAATTTATAATGAAGTAATATGAAAACATTTTGTCCCTATTTATCCTGTAAGTTTGTGCCATGTCTTTCTCTTTTATGAATCCTTTTTAAATGACTTTGATTCTCTGGGACATCTTATTCTCTCTGGGGTCTCCTTTTTGGAGTCAACTACCAGGTCAGTTCCCATGTATCATTTAAATGACCAGCTTATATGGAGGTTCCAGTAAAATTTTGTAATCCTTGGTGTCCAGTTGGCTAGAATACCAAATTAAATGCCTGTCAACACTAGATTTTTAGTTAATGACTTCCCTGTCTGATTTTGTCAACTTAAACGCAATATATTCTTTCTTTTTAGGACCCTTCCCATAGTATCCCTCAAGCTTAAATTTCACTTTGCTTTTAGTAATAAATCAGGGTTATTCCCTTCCTGCTTTCTGACAGGTTAATTCTAAGGAAGGGCTCCTGGGAATGAGAAAATAGAAACAATTTGAGGTTGTGAGTTGTTGCAATAAATTCTTGGATTTAATTTCTTTTCCTACCAAATTCAAAATTGCATTAGGCTTACCTGACCAGTGCAAGGTATGATCTTTACAACCTGAGAAAATCCTTAGTTGATGGAGAAGATTCACTTGAATTCTTCCACATTTTTCTTTGGGGACTCATTGCCTCTTCATTAAAACAGGGCAAGCTTGCAAGGATGTAGTAAGTAAAAGGTCACATAATATGTATACGAACTAACACTGCATTTCAAAACAAGATGAGTTAAAATAATATTGTTAGTTTGTCAGTGACCTGACAACAGAGAGGGAGAAGGCGAAAGGGGAGAGTGATAAGGAAAGGGGAGGAGAGGGGGAGAGAGAGAGAGAGAGAGAGAGAGAGAGAGAGAGAGAGAGAGCGCACGCGGGAGAGAGGAAACAGAGAGAGGGAGAGAAAGGGAAACACCATTCCTCTGAGAACTCTCACTTGGTTTTAATGAGGTTACTACCACTGCTTTCCAAAGCAGTCTGTTTATTTAAGACATAGCATAGATTAGAATGGCATTAAAATTATTTTAAGTGACTCATGGAATTTAGGTAGGAATGTATCTTATTACGTTCCATTTTTACTTTGTATTACTGTGTCTTCAAATATATCTATCAAATCATAAATAAAAATCTCCCAGTGGAACTATATAGAAAAGCTTTCCATTCTTTTTTTTTTTAAGTTGACTACTTAGGGCAAGTTATTGTAGAGAGTTCTGTGAAAGGGTTGTTTACTTAAATTTACCCAACTGTCATAGTTGTGAAGGTAAGCAGAAACAGACTCACAGATATAGAAAATGAACTTGTGGTTACCAAAGGAGAGAGGGAATGGGGGGGACAAATTAGGGGTATGGAATTAACAGATACAAACTACCATGTATAAAATAGATAAGCAGCAAGGATATACTATATAGCACAGGGAATTACACTCATTATCTTGTAATAACCTAAAATGGAGTATAATCTGCAAAATACTGAATCACTATGCTGTACACCTGAAACTAACACTAAATCAACTACACTTCAGTTAAAAAAATAAGCAAAATACAATGAACTAATTGACTTCCAGTGAAAAGAAAAAGTATAAATATTTTAAATAATATTAAAATAAAAATAATAAATTATAAATAACAGTATACAAAATACTGTTATTCTTTCAAACTAATAAACTATTGACGTGAATACTTAAGTCAAAGTGGAACATGATGCAAATAATTTCATGTTTTGGTTGTTTGATAAAACGATGATTGATTTTTGACCTTTAAAGAAATATAAATCTATTTTTCAGCCAAATTAAGCAAAGGTTAAGAAAGCAGAGTAAAATAGTATGATATTTTTCAAAATTGTTTTTCCTATAACTTATAAGTTATTTTTAAAATATCAACTCTGTAGTCTGCCGTTATCATTTAAATCCATATCTTACACCTTTCCATTTGAACATGGGCATATGATTTGGAGGGACTGTGGTAGAAAAGGAATAAATCACACAAAGGATAGCATGAGGAGAATCAGGAGACCAGCTACTCAGCTACTTTCTTTTGGTCCTGTATTGTCAGTCCTTTGCTGTCCTCACGTCTGCGGTGACCTTGCTTCATACACTTTTGTGTGCTTGTGGGACAGACAGGCTACAGGGTGATTCCAAATCTCTCTTGGAGGCAGTTTTTCCTAGTTCAGTTAGGTATAATAATAGTGTTTCAATAAAACAATTTTGGAAATAATAGTTTGCCGTGGATTTTCTTATCAATTTCATCAGAGTCTTAAAAATTTCTCTACAAAAATGTAACACTTGAAAATTTTATTTTAAAATGTGTTTGATCATTTAGTTGAATTTTTAAGAAATCATGTATTTATCACATTTAATAAACCAACTAGACTCTCATTACCTCTCAAATTTAACTAATGAATTGTTGCAAAAAGATAGTGAAATAAGGATGCATCTTTCTACTCATTTCTAAAGTTTGAAAAACAACTATAAGTAGATAATTAGCTGCATGTCAAATCACTTCCCTTTTACTGATGTTAAAGAGTTTTAGAGACAATTTAGAAAAATTAAAATTGAAAGTCCAAGGTTCTAAAGTTTGACTCTAAATCTTAAAGTGAATGAGGTTCAGAGGATTAGTACTTAAGATTGCTTCCTCAATTATGAATTTTTAGGAATACATTAGATTATGAAATTGGTATCTAAAAACAATATCTATTTTTCCCAGTAAATGTTTTATGAGATTATTTTAATACCCATTACGTATACTGTTTTGTGTGGCATATACTTCTTGACACTGTACTTTTAGTTTATTTTCATATTTTCAGTTAAGAATGGAACTGACAAACGGAATTCCAGACTAAATCAGGTGACTCACTGAGAACAGAATTACTCATTAGATTTTTCTCTAATTGTATCTCTCAGCAGGTTTTTTATATCACCTCTCATTTGTAATACCCAGTTCTTAGCCCACCATCATATAATATTTATATACCATCATATACTATTTATATACCATCATATACTATTTGTGTTTATTTCTATGTTTTATTGAGTAGGCACAGTTGAAATCAAATTGACCAGTGCTTATAATATAATAAAAAATACACTGATATGATTCAAGCAGCCAGGTATTATTAGGCTACATTAAGTAACCTAGTAAAATTACTTAAATGACATCAATATTTATATTTTGTTAAATGCTGCAATAAATATTTTAAAGAATTGTGAATGAAGAAGGAACATGACTACTTGAGTTAGTGATTATTTTAATAGGACAAATATTATTTCTACCATATATTCATCTTGAACATGGAGTCACTGAAAGCCTTAAACTTTTGCCTTCTACAGGTATATTGGAGTAGAATATAGACACACATACACTAATAAATAATAGAGTACTGCATGTCCTCTCTCAAATAATGTTTTTTTGTGATGCATCCCATCTATCAAATAGATAAGTAGAGAACAAATAAAAAATTTAGGTGCAGTCCTCATATTAAAATCAATTATTAAGAAAAGGTACATAAACTGAAATGTGAGATTGGATATACTCTGTGTGTTATGTTGATTGCTTTATAAATCAGTTAATAAAACAAATGACCGAGATACTTTGGAAAGTGAATGAGAACACTATTAATAATTAATTCAGGGCAACAGAAACAAACCAGGACTATACCAGGAAAACTGGCTTGTATAAACACCCACTGTATTAAACTCCCACTAGGTAAGGATTCAATTAATCAAACAAACATTGATTGAACATTGATTAGAATTAAGTGTTGTTGTAGGCTGCTTCTACATACTACATGTCCTGAGAAACACTGTAGTTTCTCAGGAAATAATACAAACCAACAATGAAATTTCATAACAAACTTGATAAGGCATATGCATTTACATTAGCATCCTTGGACTAATAATCCAACCTTCATTATTATTATTATTTTTTGTTAAATGGTTTATTTGAGATTTTTCTCATTTCTTGAGGTAGGCTTGTATAGCTATAAACTTCCCTCTTAGAACTGCTTTTGCTGCATCCCATAGTTTTGGATCGTCGTGTTTTCATTGTCATTTGTCTCTAGGTATTTTTTGATTTCCTCTTAGATTTCTTCATTGAGCTCTTGGTTATTTAGTAATGTTTAGCCTCCATGTGTTTGCGTTTTTTACGTTTCTTCCCCTGTAATTGATTTCTAATCTCATAGCGTTGTGGTCAGAAAAGTTGCTTGATATGATTTCAATTTTCTTAAATTTACTGAGGCTTGATTTGTGACCCAAGATATGATCTATCCTGGAGACTATTCTGTGCACACTTGAGAAGAAAGTGTAATCTGCTGTTTTTGGATGGAATGTCCTATAAATATCAATTAAATCTACCTGGTCTGTCATGTCATTTAAAGCTTCTGTTTCCTCATTTATTTTCATTTTAGATGATCTGTCCATTGGTGTACGTGAGGTGTTAAAGTCCCCCACTATTATTGTGTTACTGTCGATTTCCTCTTTTATATCTGTTAGCAGTTGCCTTATGTATTGAGGTACTCGTATGTTGGGTGTATATATATTTATAATTGTTATATCTTCTTCTTGGATTGATCCCTTGATCATTATGTAGTGTCCTTCCTTGTCTCTTGTAACATTCTTTATTTTAAAGTCTATTTTATCTGATATGAGTATTCTACTCCAGCTTTCTTTTGATTTCATTTGCATGGAATATCTTTCTCCATTCCCTCACTTTCAGTCTGTTATGTGCCCCTAGTTTTGAAGTGGGTCTCTTGTAGACAGCACATATATGGGTCTTGTTTCTGTAAACATTCAGCAAGCCTGTGCCTTTTGGTTGGAGCATTTAATCCATTCACGTTTAAGGTAATTATTGTTATGTATGTTCCTATGACCATTTTCTTAATTGTTTTGAGTTTGTTTTTGTAAGTCCTTTTCTTCTCTTGTGTTTCCCACTTAGAGAAATTCCTTTAGTGTTTGTTGTAGAGCTGGTTTGGTGGTGCTGAATTCTCTTAGCTTTTGCTTGTCTGTAAAGCTTTTGATTTCTCCATTGAATCTGAATGGGATCCTTGCTGGGTAGAGTAATCTTGGTTGTAGGTTCTTCCCTTTCATCACTTTTAGTATATTATGCCACTCCCTTCTGGCTTGTAGAGTTTCTGCTGAGAAATCAGCTGTTAACCTTATGGGAGTTCCCCTATATGTTATTTGTCATTTTTCCCTTGCTGCTTTCAATAATATTTCTTTGTCTTTAATTTTTTCCAATTTGATTACTATATGTCTCAGCATGTTTCTCCTTGGGTTTATCCTGTATGGGACTCTCTGCACTTCCTGGACTTGGGTGGCTATTTTCTTTCCCATGTTAGGGAAGTTTTCAACTATATTCTCTTCAAATATTTTCTCGGGTCCTTTCTCTCTCTCTTCTCCTTCTGGGACCCCTATAATGTGAATGTTGTTGCATTTAATGTTGTCCCAGAGTTCTCTTAGGCTGTCTTCATTTCTTTTCATTCTTTTTTCTTTATTCTGTTCCACAGCAGTGAATTCCACCATTCTGTCTTCCAGGTCACTTATCTGTTCTTCTGCCTCAGTTATTCTGCTATTGATTCCTTCTAGTGTAGTTTTCATTTCAGTTATTGTATTCTTTGTCCCTGTTTGTTTGTTCTTTAATTCTTCTAGGTCTTTGTGAAACATTTCTTGCATCTTCTTGATCTTTGCCTCCATTCTTTTTCCGAGGTCCTGTATCATCTTCACTATCATTATTCTGAATTCTTTTTCTGGAAGGTTGCCTATGTCCACTTCATTTAGTTGTTTTTCTGGGGTTTTATCTTGTTCCTTCATCTGGTACTTAACCCTCTGCCTTTTCATCTTTTCTGTCTTTCTGTGAATGTGGTTTTTGTTCCACAGGCTGCAGGATTGTAGTTCTTCTTGCGTCTGCTGTCTCCCCTCTCTAATCTTCATTAATTTTTGAAATTTGGTTTTGGAGATGATAGACCTTAGTACAAAGGATAGGATCAGGTAGGGGGAAAATATAGCATCATAATACTCCATACTTGCATAGCACTTCAGTGCTTTTTTATAATATCTCACTTTAAAATGTTGAAAAACAACCATTAAGACATGTAAACTAGCCAATGTTTTTCCCATTTGGGGCATGAGGAAACGAAGGATCAAATTGATTAGAAAATCATAGTTTGTTAAACAAACTCCTTTAGCCCTGGACAGTGTTATACTTTACTTAGAACTTGACTGATACTCAAAATAACCCTCTAGGTAAATGTTATCACCCTCATTTTTTTGTATGAGTAACAAGAGACTTACACAAGTTCACATGTAATAAAGGGCAGATCCAGAGTACAAAGCATCTAATTCCCATTATTTCACAAACTGTCACTTGTCCCGCCTAATGTTATAAGTCATTGATACAAAGTCAATGTAAACTTGGGTTTTCTGGCTGCAGGCTCACAGTGTTACACCTTGTTGACTCAGCCACAAATACCTCAGTCACTATACCTTACAACTCACAAAATGAGGTCACTGTACCTCATTTTCTGTTAGATATGAAGCAACTATATTAAAATAGGTTGTGTAAGACCAACACATATGGCTTAGTTGTTTTCTTTATTTATATATGTTACCAGGAAGCTTTTGTTTTTTCTTTTCTTCTTGCCATTGAAGGATTATTATACAGCCAGTATTCAGGTTTCATGGGGCCTGAGATGATAAACTTTGGGTTCCTTCTTTGAAGAATTACACAAAAGTACTGCTACAGATTTAAAGGCAGGGCCTTGGGAGGGACCCGTGCAATTGAGAGCCCTGAAGTTTAAGCTTTTACCTAAAGTTTTATATTAATTAGGAAAACCTAAGCCTGATTTTGTGATAACTGGTCTATAAGTACATTTAAGAATGAGTCTAACACATTTATGATACAGTTTGGCAAACTGGTCAATAAGATCTGCTAGTTCATGTGTATAATCTAAGATATGTTACCATGATAATGGATGATAACCACTATTTATGTATAATAACCAATATTTATGGCTAATGCCTTTTGCAGTTTATCTATAAATAGAATATGGATTAGCGAGTAATTGTTAGATTTGATGACATCTCACACTTGCCTTATTGTCCCAAACTTGTATCATCTTTGAATAAAATTTCTCCATACCACTCCTATTTGAAAAAAGTGTTATCAATAGTTTGTGAATACTGTTCATAGAAAAGAAAAAAAAGTATTTCTGAGAGAAATAAGAAGTACATGAAAGATATGCATTAAAGAGTAATAAAATCAATAGTTTGTATAAATAAAATCAAGAGGGCTGCTCTTGGGGATGCAAACACAAGTAATGCCTGTACAGGCTTCATTTGTGTCTCTCCTTTTGGTCTTAATGCAATGATTAATAGAAAGGAATAATGTCTTGATAAAGATATTGGTAAATATTTGACATTCTTTTCCAAAAATCTTTAGAAATCTATTAAACATACTCAGTGCAGGGTTGGGGGGCGAGATGAATTTGGAGATTGGAATTGACATATATACATTCTTGATACTATGTATAAAATAGATAACTAATGAGAACCTACTGTATAGCACAGCAACTCTATGCAGTGCTCTGTGGTGACCTAAATGGGAAGGAAATCCAAAAAAGAGGGGATATATGTATACATATAGCTGATTCACTTTGCTGTACAGTAGAAACTAACACAACATTGTAAAGCAACTATACTCCAGTAAAAATTAAAAAAAAATACTCAGTGCTGGCACAATGATGAATAATTAAACCTGCAAGATGGATAAATAGTTAGATGATTTTCATCACAACATTTTAGTTTGTCTTAAAACTATATATTAGTATCTGGAGTTTTAGCACATAAAAATACATTCAGAGATTTGGGGCAATAACATTGAAATTTACCGAAATCACATGGTTATTAAGATTTGCTATTAATGTTTTTTGAATTTTTTTTTATAAGTTCAAATATATATACTCTTGTGGGCACCTTACAGTGTAGAAGGATGGACTTTCATTCGTTTGAATCTTAACAACTTAAAAATATGTATTTTTTTTTGCAAATATATTTGATGAGTAGTAGTATAAAGTAGTACAAAGCAGTAATAGTGTATCAGCATGAATCACTTGTAAGAGCCATTATGCTGGGAATTAAAATTTAAATACCTGTTTGCTCCAAAGCGTAACTATAAATGAAATATAATAAGCACACAAGAAAAGTTAGTAGCTGAACTAAAAAGGAAGGTAAATACCTTTTGGGGCCAGAAATGGTATAGAAATATTCAAGAGTAAACAGGGGACTTGGGCCACTGTCTGCTAGGCTCTGCATAAGCAAACAATCAGGGGCTGCTGGGGAGTTTGACTGGTGTGGGATAATAAGTACCAAAAACATTATGCATCGTAGAGGACTGGATTTACCTAACCCTGGTAGAAAGTTTAAAAAAAAATAGATGCAGGGCTAGTGCTTATATGAAGCTACAAAGATAAGCTATGAAAGCTGTGCCCCAGTGTTTTGGGCATGTGCCTAGTGGCCCAGTAACTTGCTTCTGTGTTATCTCTAAATATCACCTGGGGACTGGAGCCCTGGGCTTCCAGTTAGAGACCTGTTTCTGCAGTGGGGTAGAGGGAGAGGAGTGATGCTGGGTGGAGGCCACTGTATACTGTACATAAGAAGCAAGAGGGTAAGTGCAAAGACAGAAAACTTTGTCTCAGAATAAGTCTGGAACAAAAAGTCCAAAGCCACATTAAAAAAGCTAATGCTGCCAGTGATAATCAAAAGACTCAACCTATAGATGATTTTGTCCTAATGAAACCAAATACTACCACAATCAGGCCTTTAAAACAAATAGAAAATAATATCCATAAAAATAAGGTAAAATTATGAAAAAAAAACAATGAATTTGGTATGAAAAATAGTTGATTGGAAATATTCACTGTAGTAAAAATACCAGTAAAAAGTTAAATTTAGAAATGGAATAGAAAGAGATTGGTGAAGAGCAGCCTTAAGGCAGTTATGGTAGAGAATTTTCCAAAAGAAAGGAAAGATGTAAGCCCCTCACGATTATAATATTGTGAAATACCAAAGACCTCAAAAGAAGCAGCTTCCAGAAAAAGAGAAAACAGATTACTTTAAAACCAAACAACATTTAGACTGACCCCAGACTTTTCATCAGCATCCATAGATGTTAGAAGCCAAGAACACTTTTTATAAAGAACTAAGATAAAGAACTGTATTTCTCCCTTAACAATACAAGCATGAGTAAAGGTATTTTAAGCATTTAAAATCTAAGGTGACTTATTACTCACCTTGTTATAAGAACTGCTAAAAGTTATTTTTCAGCATGACTGAGACAAACTTGGAATGAAAGAGAGATGTAAGAAATGATGGTGAGGAAATAAGCCAGAAAAATATGGTGGTAAATAAAATTATTGACTGTAAGGTAATGATAACAACTCATTTTGGGGTGTTAAAAAAGATAGAGATAAAATTTTATATAAAATTGACAAGGAAGGTGTTTGAGGTGGGTGTGGTAGAGCACAGTTAAGGGTGGTAAGGGCCTTTTGTGTTGGGAGGAGAGAGATACTTGATATCTCTCTTCAATGTTTTAAAAACATTGAAATATCTATGTTAAAAATTAAAAGGTAATCACAAAAAATATAGAAATACCACCTGTAACTTCTAAGAAATCATAGAATCAAAGAGGGGTGGGTGGGTAGAAAACTTAATCCAGTGAGAGACAGGAAAGGAAAAATAAAAAATGAGAGAGAGAAGCAAATACAAAATATGGTAAACAGGAAACACAAAGCAGATAGTAGAAATACGTACAAATATATAATTAATCATAATAATGTATTTATTAAGTTTACTTATTAAAACGTAAGTGACTTTATTATGGATTAAAAATAAGTACTCCAAACAGCTATATGATGTTTAAAAGAGAAAGACCTTATCAGATAACTTGAAAATAAGGTGGTTGAAAAAAGCAATACCTTGCAAGATAGTAACCATAAAAAAGTTAATGTAGTCATATTCATATGTAACAAAAGTGGAATTTTAGGGAACGTGTACTAATAAAAATAAAGAGAAAAACAAGTAATGAAAAGAAGAATAAATGTCTTAAAAGTATAAAATTCATAAACTTACATATACATTACAATATGGCCTTACTCAAAATTTGTAAGATTTTTTTGAGTAAAGTTTATTAGATTGATTTAATAAATCCAGAAAGGTTCCTGTACCCAACTAATATAGAGTGAGTGCATATAGATATATATGTGTGTGGACATATATTGTTAACAAATAAATACATACAGACTGCACTTTTCTACAACACAACTAAATTAGAAATCAAAAATAAAAATATTGTCAAAATGAAGGTAATAGCAACAAATTTAAAACACACATTTGTAAATAGCTCATGGGTTAAAGAGGTTATCACAATAGAAATTATAAAATATTTAGACCTGAATGACACAATTTCCATTGACAACCTGTAAAATGTAGCTGAAGCCATTTTTACATGAAAATTTATTGTGTTAAGTGTATATAACAGAAGAGA
This sequence comes from Phocoena phocoena, assembly GCF_963924675.1. Classification (NCBI taxonomy): domain Eukaryota; kingdom Metazoa; phylum Chordata; class Mammalia; order Artiodactyla; family Phocoenidae; genus Phocoena; species Phocoena phocoena. The sequence goes on along the minus strand of NC_089219.1, from coordinate 86,391,719 downwards.
TAAAGATTATATATAAGTAAGCAGGTTTCATTTCAAGAAGCTAGAGAGAGAGGAAACAGGTGGAGGAGGGATGTGTTGGTGGTAGATGTGGAAAAAGTAGAAGAAAGAAACTGAAAATAATAGAAAAATAATGAAATAGAACATGAGAGCAAAAATAATGGTGATCTACAAAGAAAACCTGGCTCTTTGAAAATAGTTTAGTAAATGATTATCTGGCATATCACATAACAACCAGTACATTTCAATTTTGGCTGCCTTCTAATTACTGTTCTTTTATTATTTTATTGACCTGCTTATAAGTAGTTAACCATTACTGCTGTTTCTTGAAAAATCATATTAAAAATCAGTTGAAGTTGATAGGATGGGGGAATGATCTCTCCAGTCTACCATGTCTCCATCACTCTCTGTTGCCTCCCTGCTCTCTTTTTGTCCCCAGCAAGCTGTAGCATGGATTGCCTGACCCTCGGCAGCTTTATTTTCCAACTCCAGCAATGAACACATATTTGAGTGACTAACTAGGTACTAGGCAGTGTCTGGGTGCTAAGGATACAGTGATGAACAAGATAGGAAAGATACTAGCCCTCAGGGAGCTTATTGCCTAGTGAGAAAGAAAATAAAGCAAGCAAATTACAATGAAGTGCGGAGAGGGGGCAGTCAGACAATACTGTGGGAGCCAGTAGCTAGGAACCCTAACAGATAGTCTAGCAGGGAGGGGAAGCTGAGTTGAGAAAGTGAAATTTAAACCGAATCCTGAAAGGTGTTCATCAAGTATGGTAAAGTTGGGAGTGGGTGAGAATTCAAGGCACAGAGAACAGCATGAGCAAATTCTGAAGGCAAATGAGTGCTTGCACTGATTAGTTTGAACCTACATATGATTCTGGATCAGTAAAGTTGCTCATAACCAAAGTACACACACCTATGTTTTCTAATTGTATTTTGTCAACTTAACTATTCAATTCCGTTGTAGCCTTAAATCACAAATAGAACATATAGTTTAATCATAATAAAACTATGAACTATAATGTAGAATAATAAGTTAGGAATCAGTTCTGCTGTCTATAAAATGAGCAATGATACCTAACTTTAAAGATTTTAGGGCTGGAGATATAAATGTTAAGCACCTACGTGAGTGCCTTATAAAGAGAAAGCATTAATCCCGGGAGGTTATCATCATTGATTTATTCAATCTTCACAATAAATTGTTGAAGTAATTATTACTCTCTTAATTTTAGAGCTGACATTTAGAGAGGTGAAATCCTCTCCACAATAACATGTGTCATTTTTTTAAGATTTGGCTAAGGCGTTATCTTTCTTCCCTTCTGGGATAACATTTCTTTCTCACCAGCTCCAACAGCACCATGTATAAAAATGAACCCTACACATGGACAGATTGCATTGTAATAATTTTTCTATATTTAAGACATATGAGTACCCTGTTACCCAGGGAACTACTGACTGGAAGGTCTGTGTTTGTCTTATTCATACTAATATAGAGGGCACATAAAGATATTTACCAAATTAAGGTGGAAATTTAATGGAACAGAATATTCTGATTTCAAATTACACAGTATTTTTACCATGCCAGCGATGTCTCACAATAATGTCTATTTTAATAATAAGAACATAATGAAACAACATTTTTTAAGAATCTCTAATGCATTAATAATTTTGATAACTAAAAATTTGCCATAGCATGAAGTTTTCCTTATTTCTCATGTGTTTGAAACACAGTTCCCACTTTTGGTGTCCCTTGTTTAATTGTGGTGAAGAAACTGTCAGACAGCCCAAGAATATTTCTTTTCTAAGGATGAGTGCGGTGAATAGTATGTACTCAGTACTTCCTTTGACTTCTTTCACAAAAGGAAGCAAGTTACAAAGAAAATTACATAGAAGCATCTCCTAGAAGGCATGTAATTTGAGGTAACTTACTTTTGGATGCACAAATAACAATCTCTTTCCATTTAAGCATTCAAAAGGTAACCAGACTGTCATATTGCTAATTAATTAACTCAAAGAAACTGAAACCAGCAAAATGAAAACCAATGTATTATTTTTTTAAGGTTTCTCTTAGACCTACACTGATGAAATAGTATCTCTTTAGAAATGACCAGAAATTATGTTTTTTTCTATAATAAAATCAAGTTAAATACTTGCAAAAATATAAAACTCTTATGGGATATGTTGAATACAACTAACCTTTTACAATATATCCTTCAACCAGTGGAGATATTCTGAAATATCCAAGAAAACTTTGTCATGATTCCCCTATAATTTATAGTTGCTATTGTTTGGTTTATAAGAACAAGTAGAGTAATTGAGGAAGAAATATAGCTACCAAATATTTGTGTTTATTTCCATTAAGTACCATTTTAGAAAGTAAGAAATATTTAAATGAGAAAAAGGATACTCTCAAATTAGAATCAGTAAATATCTTTGCATTTACCATGTTATGTCCTTTTCCATTTAGAGAGCACTGCATAATTATTAGAAAATTATACTGTTTCTGTCTCCAGAACATGAGGAGGCTTGGGGGAATATTACATGGCCCCTCTCTGTGTCTCAGTCTTTGAATTTTAAAAATCAGGATAATTTCTCCCTTGCCTCAAAATAATATGAAAATTATGGGGAAAATGCTAGTAAAGTCAATATGGAGTGATGAAAGAAATGCACTTTCCAAATGAGTGAAAAGTCAGAAATCACAGGGTGATTATACAAGGAAATCTATTTAAAATGTTCCTCAAGATTATTCACTTACAAATAACCTATAAATAACCATCCTTTTGTATCACTGAGGAAGAACTGCGTGTGTTACTCATTTGTTGAAATGAGTAACTATCACTGGAGTTCAGGAATTTTGAAATTCATCAAAATCTTGCTGGAAGCCTACTATGTGGTAAAATTCTACTGTGCCCTGGCATTCAGAGAAACCCTCAGATTAGGTTTACATGTATTAACTCATTTAATCCTCATATTAGCCCTATGAGATAGATATTATTAACCCCACTTTACAGTTTGAGGAGACTGAAGCATGGAGATGTTAAAACACTTATTCAATACTGTACACCATGAGAATGATGGAGGTCATGACTCAACCCCAAGAGCATAATTTTAAAGCCAGACTTCTAAACATGTTGCGTTTGTGATGAAGTTTACAAAATTTCATTCAAATATTCAGTTCATCAGAAACTACCAAGGTTGATGCACCCTACTATAAAACTAAGGGGGAAAATCCAGTGCAATAATAATTTACAAATAACAGAACAAAACATTGACTCATCTTCAGTTTATGAGTCCATTTTTGCTCACCTGTTCAAATTACTGTTAAGTACATTTATTTAGTTTTCAATTTTAATTTTGAATTTTTTTCTTTTCTAAAATTTCTATTTTTTAAAAACAAATTCAAGTTTCCTGGTGAAGTTCACATTCTTATGTATTTTTTGTACATGTTCATTATAGCTATTCTAAAGTCTATCTTTGATAACTACACTTACTGGATTATGTATGCATATCTTTATGTTTTCTGAGTTATTGGCAGTTCTTAGTTCTTAGTTAATGAGAAGCCTGGGCTTTTTTGATCAAAAGCCAGGCCTTGTATATGAAAATTTGTAGATGTTGCAGTTGACTTATTATCCTCCACAAAAGGTTCACCCTATCATTTGGGAGGTAGACAGGAGTGAGACCTTATCACCTTCATCTAAATCAGGCTGGGTTACATGTCTTCCTCTGGTTTGCCCCACTTGCAGAGTACAGCCCTCCAGAAGTTTCAGCTGTATGGTAAGGTGTTTACTAGGACTTTTTCTTCTTCAACTACTCCTGTACTCCAGTTGTTTCTTCTGGCCTCTCAGAGTGCAGAAAGCTCCCTTCTGCTTTATAGAAATTTGTTTTGTTTATAAACACTGTGTCTCTCTAGTCCTAGAAAATTAGCTTAAATCTCTCTTTCTGTCTCTTCTGAGCCGTGGTCATCTATCTACAAGATTCCTCACTCTGCTAAGAAGTGGCGAATTCCCTCAGGGTAAAAGAAACTCCTAAACTGTCACCTCACTTCTCTGCTGTTCCCTTTTTTCTGAGATCTTGGCTCCTCTAGTCAGGCTTACTTCAGAGGGTCTCCAGTGCTTCCAACATATTTTTGAAATGTTATTCTTCAAAAGCTAATCTATCATAACCAGAAGCAGATGTCATAAATTATCTACTGAATGCCTATGTGCCAGGTTAACGCTCACTGCTGGTTATACTAATGGTAACGTGTTTCTAAAAATATTTAAAACAAATAGTTAATAAGTTATATGTGTGTGTTTTTATATATGACATATTCTATGACTCAAGAACTAATGTTCCGCTAACATGGAAACGTGGCACATGCGGTAAATGGTTTCATTAATAGCACACACGGTATGATACAGGAGCTTAGAGGAGGAGCATTTAACTTGGACCAGGGCTGGAGTAGGGAAAGCGAGTCAGGAATGCTTCCTAGAGGACCTTAGACAGGAATGTCAAAGATTGAGAAAGAGTTAGTCAAGCATAGATTGCCATCGGCTTGACCCAATATAACTTCTAAGTATGCTAATACTTAAAATGTACTGCTTATTTCTATTAAAAGCACAAATGGATTGGAAACATTAAAACTATGTTTGAGGATGTAAAAGTTAGATTAAAAATGTTAACCATGCCAATTGATTTCTCCGTAGGTGTTCAAAGCAATGAATATCCCACAAATCAGGAGTCATTTTCTGCCTCCCCCAGAAAAAATGCCTGAAGCCTATTCTGCAAAGATTGCTCTTTTGGGGGCTGGGCCTGCAAGTATAAGTTGTGCTTCCTTCTTGGCTCGATTAGGCTACTCTGACATCACTATATTTGAAAAACAAGAATACGTTGGTGGTTTAAGGTAATGCCTACATTTATTTCATGTTCACAGTGTCAAAAATGATGGGGTAAAATGATTATGAACATTGTTGGTTCGTAATCGTATAGGAACTTCAGGCTCACAGATGGTATTTTAAGTGTTCTTTTTCCAAATGCTCAAATTTTGATTTCATTATTCACTTTAAATTTGCAGTTGGCTTTAAGCAATATTTATTTTAAAATTTCTCTGTCTAGTTCTGTGAATTTAAGAGAAATCTCAGCAAAATATTTTATGAATAGAGGAACCAATCATATGAAAGCTTATTTCAGGACTTCCCGGGCTGTCCAGCAGTTAAGACTTCACCTTCGAATGCAGGGGGTGCGGGTTCAATCCCTGGTCAGGGAGCTAAGATCACACATGCCTCACGGCCAGAAAAACCAAAAAATAAAACAGAAGCACTATTATAACAAATTCAATAAAGACTTTAAAAAAATGATCCACATCAAAAAAATCTTTAAAAAAAAAAAAAGAAAGCTTATTTCACCCCTGTGAATCTTTCCTTTAAATGGCGATATATATATGTGAAAATTATGCAAATTAGAGATGGGGAAACCAAACTCCACAGAATATTGGATAATTCATTTTGTTGTGTACACAGACGTGCTGTCCTGGTCATGTATTTTCATTCTCCAGTCTCTTTAAGTTTTGCATTTGATTATAATTATGTTAGAGTCTACTAAAAATGTTCCATTTTAATGTACATTTATGCAGTGTTTATCTCATAGATACCATATTATTATTTACTATTAATCAACATCATTATTAAACCAGGATTCAGTCACATAATCATTTATTCCCATGAAGATTCATACACTGAAATGGAAAATATTCACTTTGTATCTGATTTTCAGAAATTCATATTAAGCTTAGAAATTGGATGGAGTTTGCTTTATTTACAATAAATGGAGCTCTATAGAATATACAATGAAGAAAAGGCAATCTCTTCAACGACTGATGTTGGGCAACCTGGACAGCTTACATGTAAATCAATGAACTTAAAACACTCACGCCATATAGAAAAATAAACTCAAAATGGTTTAAAGACCTAAATATAAGACATGACACCATACAAGTCCTACAAGAGAACAGAGGCAAAACATTCTCTGACATAAATCTTAGCAATGTTTTCTTAGATCAGTCTCCCAAGGAAAAAGAAATAAAAACAAAAATAAGCAAATGGGACCTAATCAAACTTAAAAGCTTTTGCACAGCAAAGGAAATCATCAACAAAACAAAAAGACAACCTATGGATTCACAATAAGGAAATGGGGTTTAGGTGAAATAGATTTGGTCGTAGAAAATATTTTGAGAACATGTGTTATGTAACACAAATTTAAAGTGTGGTACCTTCGCGTAATAAACGAAAGCAAAGTTCTATCGGAGTATGAGCATCGTGCTTTAAAAAGAATGGAAGGAGGTTGTTACTGGTTAATTCCATTTAGATGAAAGAAACATGAACATATAAGAACGATTATTTTTTTAGCTTATCTGGGCATTCCACTAATTGTACTAAAGGATTTGTGGCCACAAGGAAGATTTCTTTCAAAACTTTAGATTGTTAAAAGAGCACATATAGAAGAATGATAGTTTGTTTTTATAAGTACAACAAACTTGGGAAGTAACCATTCCAATTAAATTCCATCTTCTGTCCTTGTATCCCCTTTCTCAATACGCAGTCTTGAGGGTAATCTCCCTCTGTCCCTTTCTCCCTCCTTCCTCCCTTCCTTCCTTCCTTCCTTTTTTATTTATTGATCTCCTACTATGTGCTGGTCATTGTCTCGGGCCCTAGAGATACAAAGGTAAATAAAGCAAAGTGCCTGTTCTCATGGGGCTCGTATTCTGGTAGTGGGGGGGTAGACAATAAACCAAATATAGAGTATGTCAGGTGTTTATAAATGCATGAGGGGGTTTCAAAAATGGCAGTTTAGTGCTGTCCCTAGAGCATTTGATATATGGAATAGATAATTCTTAAAATATGGTTATCCTCTAGTCTGTACAATAAAATAATCTTCAAAGAGAATTATGTCATAATTGGTGATTATAATTATTTTTATTCACTCCCATAAAACAAAATATTAGCAATTAAAACAAAATAATTTCAATATTAAAGGTATAGTTCACAGTTTCACTATTTTAAACCCAAGTTAAAAACTTCTGGTCACACAAAATGATAGAATTGAAGTAGATTCATGTTGCTTCATGTGTTATCATTTTATCAATCTCAGATCAACTGTTTAAACATTGGAATACGTAGTCTTGCAGGGGTGGAGACACATGCTGCCTATGGCCGTTGGAATGAGGAATATGCTTGTAGGTGAATCAGCATGTGCCAGTGGTTGCTATTTAACTGGAGTTCTCCATATTAACTGTTCTGTAGAACTCAGTTTATTAATGAATGGGTAATAAAATTGGGATTATTTAAAGCTTACACATCTTTTTAACATCTTTATTGGAGTATAATTGCTTCACCTTCAATAGTTCAGCTGGTAGAGCGGAAGACTGTAGACCTGACACATGTGGATATTTATTTTAAAAACATTTATTACTAAAACTCTGTAGCAAATGTAGCCATTATTTAGAATTTAGATCCACCAAAGAGTTTTTTGGGGGGAGACAGTGTTTAGAATATCACTGACTTGTTTAGAGTTACCTACTCATGGTGATAATACAAAAAGGCTTATTTTTGTCAGTTTCATAACTTTTTAAATCGTCTAAAAACAGTGTACCTCCTTATTGCCCGCACCTGGACTTGGTGTGATGTGGGTAAGAGAATAGAGTACGAGTATAGGGTTGAGCAGCTCATAGGAAGGAGTTGTCTGAGGACATATGTTGGGGTAGAGGAACCAAAAGTTTAGTTTGGGGTATAAAAAATTTGAGATACCTATTAGACGTCCAAGTGAATATAAAGGTCTGGAATTTAGGTTTGAGGATAAAAATGTGGGTGCCATCACATATGGATGTCATTTAGAGCTCTGAAATGAGGAGGAATTTGCCTGGTATCTGGGGTGGTAGTGTTCCTGTTAAAGCCTGCTGACACCCCTCTGCTCCATTGCCCATCCCCTGAACACAGCATGTACACTTTTTTTTTTCCCCTCTTCCCCATTCTGTTCCTCCTTCCTTACCATTTTCCTCATCTTGGGATGCCTTCACTTGTCTGAAAGCTGATCATATGTCACATTTCACCTGATTATCTCATCTTGCAATAAGCTAATTCTCCTTTGAAACACTCTCGTTCACATTTGGTATTTGATACTTGTCACGTTGTACCATGAGAGTGTGTGTGTGTGTGAGTGTGTGTGTGTGTGTGTGTATCGCCCATCTGTCTGCTGACCTCATCCATTGGTGAATATAATTGTGTCATGTTTATAACAATCAATATACCTCCTTATCCCCTGCCTACTTGATTATGATCAAATCTAACTCTTTTTAGTATCTCACATTACTCTTATTTCCTATAGAAGATGCTTGGAAATGTGATTCTCACACATTTATTCATAACACATGTGCTAAGTAAGTGTGGGCTACAACGCTTTCAGGGCAGTATGTGATTCTAAGCAGAGCTGCTCAAGCCCTAGCAGCCTGGCATTCCATTTGCTCTGCTGGCTACTTCAACTTTCAGAGTTATACTTCCTCCTTGCTCTGGTTTCTTCTTGCTAGGTTGAGAGTGTTCTCCTTTCTTTCTGGTCAATAGAAAAATTGTTCCTGCTTCATTAACCTGCTGTTTCAGAGCCATATCTTAAATTAGAACCATTGACCTAAACTAGCATCATTTTTTTTTACTTACATATCATGTACTTCTATTCAGAACCCATAAAAATCCCAAGTCAGAGGAAGGTACTCAGCCTCACAGTGTATCTGTTTGTATTTAGAGGCTCACCTTGCTGTAGTTGGTTTATTTAGCTAGAATTTTTGCTTTCGTGTCTAGCCTTTTGAGGACTTTCATCAGATTCCAATGTTAGTCCATTTTCAGTCTCTCCTCTGCAGACCCCCAGGCCTATCAAGACTGGGTGTCTGTTTG